>NC_073253.2:98620833-98944166 GCF_029289425.2 Pan paniscus
TGCCCCCTTTTGGCCCTTTGTCTCTAAAACCTCTTCTAAAGTATGTTCTACTTGATCTGTATTGTGCACCCTTCTGTCTTAACGTATTTTTTTGTTTTCTTTTTATTAAACAGTTAAACTGTCGGCAACTTTGTGGAGTTTGTGTGTCTCTTCCCATTTCGAGACATGTTGTAATTAAGTAGCGGTTTCCTTCAAGACTGAGTTTCCCATACTGAGCTCCTTATTTCCAAATTTCAGTTGCTCCATGTGCTTTTTGCCTTTAGCAAAGTTCTTTTTCTTAACCCCAAACTGAAAATTCCATTCTTACTTTTCCAGTCATTGAATACATTGTTTGCTTCGGTCAGTTTGAAAGAAAGAGATGGGATATCATCTTGTGGAAGTGGACTGCAAAGGAAGTGTCCAACTAAGAGCAAAATATTTTCTTTCTAGGAATCTATTAGCTTTCATGGGCATGAGTTTGTAGTTTTTACTCTTGGAAATTTTGCTGAAAGAAGACTACACAAGCAGACCTGTTAGAGCAGTTGATGATAAATGTGTATGAAAGGTTATCAATAGACAACTTAGCACTTTAACATTTATGTCTTTGAATTTGCACTTTGATGTGGAGAAAGTGCAAAATGTATCACATGCAAATCTTTATGTAGCTAGTCTCTTATATAAGTCATCACTGAGAAATAAGAAACAATGTCAAGCTTTGAATTCTTTTTCTTTTCCTTTATCCAGTGTATTATTTCCCTCAAATTGAAATGTTGACGTATAGGAACAAGACTTGTGTTATGTTGTCAGGGGGGAGAGACGTGAAAAAATTGTTATGCATTTTACAAAAGAAGATGCCATGAGCTGAATTGTGTCCCCAACAAAATTCATACGTTCAAGCCCTGACCCCCATTGTGACAGCATTTGGAGATCTGGCTTTCAGGAAGTATAATAATTGATGTTAAATGAGATCATAAGGGTATGGACATATCTGATAAGGTTGGTGGCCTTATAAGAAGATCTTTCTTTCCTTGAGCACATGCAGAAAAAAAGCCAAGTGAGCACACTGTGAGAAGGCTGCTGACTGCAAGCCAGAAAGGGAGCCCTCACCAGAACCTGACCATGCCAAAACACAGATCTTGGACTCTTAGCCTCCAGATCTGTAAGAAAATAAATTTCTGTTGCTTAAGTTACACAGTCTAATGGTATTTTGTTATGGCAGCCCAAACAGACTAAGACAAGACATGCTTACGAACATCTGTGGATTCGGTCTCTAGTTCTGATTCTACCACCTTTAGCTCTTGTGGCTCTAAAAGTTTCAAGAGACCCCACTTGCCTTTCTGCAGAATGAGAGGGTCAGACTGGCTAACTCCTAAGATCTTTTCAAATTTTCGAAACCTTTGATTCTAGTTATATCAAATGAAGTTCTTTGTTGAAGATCATATAATACCAAGTCCGAAGCAGGCTTCAAGGCCTTTTTGCCTAACTCTCTCATTTAGTGGAAGAGGAAACTAAGGCCTCGATAGATTAAATGATATGGCTTTCCCAGTGTCACACAGATACTCCTGGCAATGCCTGGAATTGTAGTTTTGTTTGTTCCTCTGCCTATTACACTGTTCAGTGGATTGTCAGCTGTTAAATAAGAATAATATTTTCTATAATGGCCCTATTTCACTGGGGAAATGTTAATGAGCTGGAAAATACTGAGCTTTTCAGAATAAAGATATTTTTATTATTGTGTTTGATTTATGATAAAAATATTCTGTAAATGTTTTCTTTTGAAGTTACCTATTATTACATCTAAATATTTTTCTCTAAATATTTATTAATAGTAGTGCCAATGTAGATACATAGTAATATTTTGTTATAAATTCTGTATTTGAGAGTAACATATGAATATGGTAATCAAATAATACAGATGAGATGAAAAATTTCTTACCCACTCTTCTCCATTCCGAATTATGTTTTCCAAAGAAAACATCTTTAAGCTGTTACTTTAAAATTGTTTTTGAAGATTACCTTGATAATTTAGATAATGTACTTATTCCTGTACTCCTCCATCAATCAATAGATTATACCCATAGACTTCCTATTAAGAAAGTCAAGACTTTTAACTCATTTACCTTACTCTTATATCTCTATCTTCCATGCCTAAGTTAGATACGTATATTTAGTTTTTCTAAATCTTTGTAACTTTAAATAATATAAAATTCTATTTTTTTTGTTGTTGCTGTTTGTTTGTTTTTTGAGATGGAGTTTCACTCTGTCACCTAGGCTGGAGTGCAGTGGCGCAATTTTGCAACCTCCGCCTCCTGGGTTCAAGCGATTCTCCTGTCTCAGCCTCCCACGTAGCTGGGACTACAGGTGCATGCCACCACGCCTGGCTAATTTTGTATTTTTAGTAGAGATGGGGTTTCACCATATTAGTCAGGCTGTTCTCGAACTCCTGACCTCAGGTGATCCACCCACCTCGGCCTCCCAAAGTGCTGGGATTACAGGCGTGAGCCACCGCTCCTGGCCAAAACTCCACTGTTTTGACAGAATTTCTTGATCTCTTTCTTTGTAAAATGAGTACGTCTATGTAAAAGTACGACCCCTACTCTTTTCTCATTTTTCCTTTCCTGCTTCTACATCCGCCTATCAGCTATACTTTTGCTATTACATTATCAAGGTTAGCATTTACGTTCCTTTCTGTAACCACATATGTTTCTCCTATGCTTGTCCAGACCTTGTTTTAAATTTTAAAAACCAATGAAACAATGCTTAACATTTTCTCTTTAAAGAATGTTTTGGGACCCCAGATATTCTGTGCAAATAGATGTTTTGTAAAAACGGAAGTTGGAAACTTGCCAGCTAGGCAATTTTGGATTAAAAATTGCGTTTATTTGAATTATGATGGGAGATAAATGCACTATTCTGCACTTTCTTTTTTTAAATGACAGTATAATTAAATTGCCAGAAAGTATCATGAATATTTTTAATTTTTTAAAAAACCGTGTTAATTTTTATTAAATCAGAATTTCTGGTTTGGTTCAAAAGATCTGATTTGACATTGCATTAAATTGTATTTCTTTAGGAGTCTTGATATTGACTCTTTAACTGTTTCACTCACTGCATTTGGTAAAATTCTACTTTTAATATGTTTCTGCTGTGCGATGCTTAAAATTATTCCATGTAATTAATCAGAACCTTATTGTAAATCATGCTAGTGTCACACCAAAAATATTTTGTTATTGTTAAAAGCGTTAAGTATGGTAGTTGGTTTGTGATGAAGGGGAAATTTTAATCCTAGTATTCTCCCTTGTACTGAATTATTCTATGTCCAGTGAAGCTTGTAGGAGGTTTCTGTGGGTTTTGGGTCAAGTGTGTCAATATTTTAAAATTATTATAACACCTCTAATACATTGTGTGTTTTTTTGTGGTCATATTTTTCAGTATGGTTGCTAGGAAGTGTTTGTATAGCAGTGACTACAAGTCTCTATGCCTTTTTGATGAAAATATATTCTTGACCTTCCTTACCTATTTAGCATTTTATATCTCACAGACATAAATCTCAGAGCTAAGCTTAGCTCACATAGCTCTGTATATTTTCACTTTCCCAAGGGTAGCTATATCATGTCTGAGGTAAGAAGATCAATACAAAATAGGATTCTCTAAGTAAGGGCTAAACCAGCAGCAAATATAGCCCTGACAAAGCATTTAGTGGCTTCCTGTTTGTGATATTCATCGACGCTAGAATGCTGACTAATACCAGGATTTGAGCTCTGCAGAGAACTATATGGGAGCAACAAATCTGAGACAGTCTTTATACTTGTCATGGTGTCTGGAGGTTTTTATTTTTACAATAGATTGCAGTGGAATTCCCCTTTAAGGCTCTTAACTCCTGATTTAATCACATTTCCCATTATGACAAAATTTATTATGAACTAGTATCACTATAGTTTCATGGTCTCTCCTAGATTATGAACTCCTGAAGAATATTGATTATATTTATTTTCTTTATATCTTTAAGAATGTACTGCAGGATGTTTCTTATAAATGAGATATTTGGCAAATGCTTATTTTCTGTCTGATACTGTGCTAAACTCTTTATGTGCATTATTATTATTATTATTATTTTAATTCTCAGAATAACTCCATGAGGTTTAGTCCTATTTCACAGATGAGTAACTTAAGGAAAAGAGAGCTTAGGTCACTTGACCAAAGGCATACAGCTAGTTAAATGATGCAGCTAGGATTGGTCTGTGTGCCTGAATTCTTCCAGATTGTCATGTAGTTGGACTCATACAGTATGTAGCCTTTTAAGATAGTTTCCTCCAGTTAGTAATATGCATTTAAGTTTTTGCCACGTGTTTTCATGGCTTCATAACTTATTTCTATCTAGTGTCAAATAATATTTCATTGCCTCGACGTACTACAGTTCATTTATTCACTTACCTACTGAAGGACATCTTGGATGCATCCAAGTCTTGATAATTATGAACAAAGCTGCTATAAACACCCAGGTGCAAGATTTGTGTGGACATACATTTTTATGTTTTCTGGGTAAATACCAAGAGGTGAGATTGCTGGATCATATGGTCAGAGTTATATTTAGTTCTATAACAAACTGCTAAACTGTTCTATTTTGCATTGCCATCAGCAATGAATGAGAGTTCCTGTTGCTCCACATCCTTGTCAGCATTTGGTGTTGTCAGTGTTTTAGATTTTGGCCATTCTTAGATGTGAGTAATGGTATCTTGTTTCAACCTGTGGTTCCCTAATGACATGATGTTGAACATCTTTTCATATGTGTATTAGTCATTTGTATATCTTCTGTGGTATCTATTCAGGTCTTTGGCCTATTTTTTAACCAGGTTGTTCATTTTTTTATTGTTGAGTTTTAAGAGATTTTTGCATATTTTGGATAAGATTCCTTTATCAGATGTGTCTTTTGCAAATATCTTCTCCCAGTCTGAGGCTTGTCTTCTTCTTCTCTTGACATTGTATTTTGCAGAGCAGAACTTTTAAAATTTAATGAAACATAACTTATTAATTCTTTCTTCATAGATTATGCCTTTGGTGTCGTATCTAAAATGTTATTGCCATGTCCAAGGTCATCTAGATTTTGTCCTATGTTATCTTTCAGGAGTTTTATAGTTTTGTGTTTTACACTTAGGTCTATTATTTATTTTGAGTTAATTTCTTTGAAGGGTATAAGGTCTATGTCTGGATTGATTTTTTCATGTTTGGATGTCCAGTTTTCAACCACTTGTTGAAAAGACTATCTTTGCTCCATTGTATTGTCTTTGCTCCTTTGTCAAAGGTTCTTTGACTATATTTATTCAGGTCTATTTCTGGGCTATCTATTCTGTTCCATTAATCCATGTGTTTTATTCTTTCACCAATACAACACTGTTTTGATTACTGTAGCTTTATAGTAAGCCTGGAGGTTGGGTAGTCTCAGACTTCCAACTCTGTTCTCCTCCTTCAATATTATGTTGGCTACTCTGGGTCTTTTGCCTCTGGAACAAACTTTAGAATCAATTTATTGATATCCACAATATAACTTGCAGTGATTTTGATTAGAATTGCATTGAATCTATATATCAATTTGGGAAGAACTGACATCTTGACAATATTGAATCTTCCTATTTATAAACATGGGATATCTCTATTTATTTAGTTATTTGATTTCTTTCATCAGAGTTTTGTAGTCTTTCTCACATAGACCTTGTACATACTCTGTTAAATTTAGATCTAAATATTTAAATTTGGGGAGGAGTTAATGTAAATGATAATGTGTTGTAAATTTCAAATTTTACTTGTTCCTTGTTAGTGTATATGGAAAAGTGATTGACTTTTGTGTGTTAATCTTGTGTTCTGCAAACTTGCTATACTTGTTGTTTAGTTTCAGAAGGATTTTTGTTGTTCTTTTGAAATTTTTCTATAGTTGATGAAGTCGTCTGTGAACAAAGACAGTTTTATTTCTTTCTTCTTAATCTGTATACCTTCTATTTCCTTTACTTTTTTTGCATTTGCTAGAACTTCCAGTATGATTTTGAAAATAAGGTGAAAGGGACATACTTGCCTTGTTCTGATCTTACTAGGAAAGCTTAAGAGTCTCTCACCATTAAGTGATGTTAGCTGTAGGTTGTTTTTTTGTAATGTTCTTTACCAAATTGAGGAAATTCCCCTGCATTTTTAGTGTGCTGAGAGGTTTTGTCATGACTGGGTATTAGATTTACCAAACATTTTTCTGCACCTATTGATATGATCATGTGATTTTTCTTCTTCAGCCTGTTGATATGATGTGTTATATTAATTGATTATTGAATGTTGCCTTGCATGTCTGGGTTAAATGTCACTTGGTCATGATGTATAATTCTTTTCATATGTTGTTGAATTCAATTTGCTAATATTTTGCTGAGGATGTTTGCATCTATGTTCATGAGAGATATTTGTCTGTAGTTTTCTTTTCTTTTAATGTCTTTGTCTGATTTCAGTATTAGGGGAATGTCTGCCTTATGGGATGAATTAGAAAGTATTCTCTTTGCTTGTATTTTCTGGAAGAGATGGTAGAAAACTGGTATACTTTCTTCCATAAATGTTTGGTAGAATTTACTGGTGAAGTCTTATGAGCCTCATGCTTTCTATTTTGGGAGGTTATTAATAATAATTCATTCAATGTCATTAAAAATATAGGTCTATTCAAATTGTCGGTTTCTTCTTGTGTGAGTGTTGATGTATTGTGTCTTTTAGAAACTGGTTCATTTCATCTAGGTTGTCAAATTTGTGGGCATAGAGTTGTTCGTACTATTCCTTAATTGTCCTGTTAGCGTCCTTTGGACTCTTCAGTGATGTATCCTCTTTCATTTCTGATATTAGCAATTTGTGTCTTCTCTCTTTTTTTCTTAGTTAGCCTAGCTAGAGATTATTAATTTTATTAATCTTTAAAAAAAGAGCTTTTGGTTTTGTTGACTTTTATTATTAATGTCTTGTTTTACATTCCATCAATTTCTGCTCTAATTTTTATTACTTCTTTTTTTTGCTTACTTCAGATTTAGCTTGTTCTTCTTTTTTTAGTTTCATAAGGTGGAAACTTAGGTTACTGGTTTTTGGATCTTTCTTATTTTCTAATATATACATTAGATGCTATATATTTCCTTCTTAGCACTTCTTTCACTGCATCACACAAATTTTGATAAGTTGTGTTCTCATTTAGTTCAAAATATTTTAAAATTTCCTTTTTGATTCATGTGTTCTTTAGAAGTGTGTTGTTTCTTAGTATTTTGAGATTTTCCATTTATCTTTCTGTTATTGATTTCTAATTTAATTCTATGATGATCTGAGACCATACATTATATAATTTCTATTTTTTACATTAATTAAATTAAACATTAAATTCTTTTCCTTTTAATTGTGTTTTATGGTCTAGAATGTGGTCTATCTTGGTGAATGCTCCATGTGAGCTTGAGAAGAATGCTGTATTCTTCACTTGTTGGATGAAGTAGTCTATAGAGGTAGATTATATCTAGTCAATTAGTACAGAATTTCAGGTTGATGTTTTTTTCTCTCAACATTCCAAATATTTCACTCTGCTCTCTTCTTGCTTGCATGGTATGTGAAGAGAAGTCTGATGTAGCTCTCATCTTTGCTATTCTATATGTAAGATGTTTTATTTTATCTCTGGTTTCTTTCAAGATTTGGTCTTTATTTTTGTCTTTTTTAAAACTTCAATATAATATGCTGCAATAGACGGAATGTGTCCCTCCAAAATTCATATTCTGAAACCCTAATCTCAATATATTAGGTATTTGGATGTGGGAAGGTTGGGGTAATTTGATCATAAGGTTTGAATGCTCGCAAATAATATTGGTGTCCTCATAAGAAGAGGCCAGGGAACTAGCTAGCAGCTAGCTTTCTTCCGCTATGTGAGGATATAATGAGAAGATGGCAGTCTGCAATCTGGAGAGGGCCTTCGCTGGAATCTGACCATGCTGTCACCCTTATCTCACTTTCAACAACCAGAACTATAAAAAATAAATGTTTGTTCTTTAAACTACCTGGTTTGTGGCATTTTATTATAGCAAGTTAAACTAAGATATATGCCTAAGTGTAGTTTTGTTTTTGTTTTTTGCATTTGTCCTGCTTGGTATTCTCTTTGCTTCCTAAATCGATGGTTTGGTGTCTTATATTAGTTGGGCGACATTCTGAGTCATTACTGCTTCAAATATTGCTTCTGTTCCTTTTTCTTTTTCTTCCTCTTCTGGTATTCTAGTTATGGGTATATCATACCTTCTGTAGTTTTTCCACCGTTTGAGTTTTTTCAGTCTTTTTTTCTCTTTGTTTTTCAGTTTTGGAAGTTTCTATTGCCATATTCTTAAGCTCAGAGATTCTTTCCTCAGCCTTGTATAGTCTACTAATGAGGTCATCAAAGATTCTTTATTTTTATTATAGTGTTTTCCATCACTAACCTTTCCTTTTTATTCTTTCTTAGAATTTCCATCTCTCTGCTTCCATTATCCATCTGTTTTTGCATGTTGTCTGTTTTTTCCATTAATACGCCCTTAGCATATTCATCATATTTTTCTTAAATTCCGGATCTGATAATTGCAACATTTCTGCCATATCTGACTCGAATGCTTATTCAGTCTCTTCAAACAGTGTTTTTTGCCTTTTAGTGTATCTTGTAATTTTTTGTTGAAAGGTGGACATAATGTAATGAAAAAAAAAGAACTGTGGTAAATAGGCCTTCAATAGTATGGTGTTAAGGTATGGAGTAGGGGAAGCATTCTATATCCTGTGATTAGTTTCAGTCTTTTGATGAACCTGTGTCCCTAAATTTTACCTGTACTTGTCAGTTATTTTTCCTCCATTAAGTGGGACAGGATGGCTAAAGGGGGCTAGGTTAGGGTATTTCCCTTCCTCTAGATAAGTTAGGCTCTGCTGAAACTCTTGCCAGTGAGGCTCTGGTAAAGTAGTTTCACCTGAGGGAGGCCTCATTAAGAACGGAATGCTCCAGTATGTTTTAAGAAGGTTCCTTTTCCCCGCCCCCAGCCAGAAGCAAGGGATTTTCCTCTAATATCTTCTGTGAGAACCTGCTCAAGCTCCTGGAGGTAAAACTCACAAAAATGTGGAGGGCCCCCTATGGCTGATTCCCCCTGGAATTTTTAACGCTCAGAGTTGTCTGCCCTGAGCCTCTGGTAATTTGTCAATTACAGTTTGTCATGGAGGTTCCTGCTCTAGTAAGTCACGATTCTCTATACTCGATTGTCTGTCTTTCCAATTTTTGGGGCAGCGGTTTGCCCTGTGACCTCAATTCTCTGAGGGATCTAAGAAGAGTTGTTTATTTTTCAGTATGTTCAGCTTTTTATTTGTTATGATGGAGTTGTGACTTCTAATCTCTTTACTTGCTGGGGAAACAGAAGTCTGTCTAAACTCTTGATAACCATTATGCCTCATGTCTTCTCACTGGTTATTTATCAAATTGAATTCTGTGCTGTGTGGTGTCTTAGCCTGGGTTCTTCAAGAAGGAAAGTCTGAGTTAAAGCTTTATGTGCTATTATTTTAGCAGGAAGTTCAATTCCAGCAAGCAAGAAGGAGAAAAAAAGGGAATGAGATAAGGAAAGGAGAGCCAATATTGTGTGCTATGAAACTGGCCACTTCCTGGTATTGAATTCAATTGACTGTTCATTTTCAAGAAGACTTTGAAAAGATTATATAAACAATTATTTTTCAGAATAGTCTGTGGGGTGGAGGTGGGACTTAAGACTATCTGATGTCTCAGTCTTCCATTCATCAAAATTTCACTCCATGGTGTATCTCCCTTCCCCTGCATTTCTGGGTTGCACACATGTTGTTTTAAAAAAAAGGTCTTATGGTGTCTTAGTTTTGGTTTCCCTGGAAGCAGGGCATGAATAAGGGTTTGGTGCAGGTGCAGATAGTTTATTAAAATGGTGATCCAGGAAGCAGGAGTAAGGGAGTTGGGAGGAAGAGTGAAAGAGAAAAATACAATGTAAGAGTGCATTATTGAGGTTCCTACAGTAAGCAATAGGGGCTTCATTCCAGTACAGAATTCTTCTCAGAATTGTACATTCATAGGATGGGAGGCTGGGGCATTAATCCACTATCTCCCATCCCCTACTTATTGAGAGTTGCCTGTAGGGGCTATAAGTCTTTTCCCTTTCTGGGAAGTGCTTAAATATGCATTCACATGCTTACATGGACATCTGGGATTTTGGAGAAGGCTCCTAGCTTGAAAAGCAGAGACATTGAGATATCAGCGTGAGTCTGTGCTTGTGTGCAACTGCCCACAACAGAGGTGGGCCAGAGAGATGTGACATAGATTATCTGATGCCTCGGGGAACAGGGAAGCTGTGGGGTGGATTGTCAGAGCAGTATTTCTTTTGTGGGATGGTGTGAGATTATGTCTCCAGAATGGTGCTGACATGCTGATTTCAGGTGACTCATATTGTTTGTATAGTCAGGGACCCTGTTAAAATATTTGCCTGTGACTTCACATACCCTAGGGAAACCCTGCCTGTGTGAGGTAGGCTGGAGTCATTCAAAGTTCACTGCAGTAGCTGCAGCTAGAACAACAGAAAAGTAAGACTGAGAGGACATATAGTGGCATATAGGAGGTAACTGATATCCTTGGCTAAGTGCTTCTTCGGAAGTTTTACAGAGGATTTTTAGAGTCTACTTTCTATATGAATAGAATAACGTTTGCAAAAATTTTATGAGTGAGTCCACATGTAGAGAGGATTGCACAATGTGGCTGCTGCAAATTCATGTTATTCTGATGTATATACTCCTCCTATTCAGAAGGTGGGGGTCTGTTTCTTCAGTCCACCCTTTTGAACCTGGACCAGCAGATAATTAGCTTATGAGTGTCTGTATAAGAGAAGGTGCACCACTGGAGCTAGCCTTGTGACTTCCTTTGACTAACAGAACAAGGCAGAAGTGATGTTTTGCTAATTCTGGGACCTGAGCCTTAAGTGGTTGTGCAGCTTCTGCCTTTATTGTCCACACTGAGGCCAACATTGAGGGAGGTCATTCTAGCCTGTTGTAGGATGAGAGGTCATATGGAGGAGAACTGGGGTACCCCCACTGATGGCCAGCACCCACTCCCAGCATGTCAATAAGGCTATGGTGAATCCACCATTCTGGCAGCCCCTCTCTCTCAATGCAGTCATAGAAGAGAGTCGAGGCAAAACTAGAGGTCACTGCCCAGCCAAGCCACAGAATCGTGAGAAATACTAAATCGTTGTTTCAAGACACTATGTTTAGGTGGTTTGTTATACAGCAACAGGTAACTAATCTAACATGAGCAAAATCCTGATAGTCTTTGGAACCATTTTTATGCCTTAATGAGATAGATGACTAAATTAAATGATGTGTTAATAAGTTAGCAAATACTAATAAGGTTTCATGTTGAGTTTTGGAGAGTTCCTCTTCAGTATTTAGCCAATGAAGAAACCACAAACAAGGAGTTGCTGTTCTATGCAAAAAAGTAAACTTATGAAAATTACACTCAGTGAAATAAAATGGCAAATAGTGCTTTAAGTAGTTTGTGTAACTATAACTAAAAAGAACATTTTATATGTATGAACCCGTGGCTTATGGGAAAAGAAGTGACAGTCATAATGTCCTTGTGTAAATGGTGCAAGTTTGTACTCGAATTCTAAATTATTTTGTGGATCATAGAAGTTACTAACACTTACTGAAAGGGTTTGAGGGAAGGGGGCTCGGTTTTCTGAGTAGGAGCTGAGTTTAGCCTGTGGTGTTGTGAAGGGGTTCAGAAACTGTCAATAATAGGAAAGGGGAGGAGAAGCCCAAGACAATAGATTCCTTATCTTTATCCCTTTGCTTGTGTCTGTAATGTCAAAAGAACGAGAGATACCAAATTTCCTAATAATAATATAGAGGAAATCTCATAACCTGCCCTTTTAGCAGTAGAAATTTGAGTTTGATTATACAATGGAAAAAGAGATGTAGAACATTTTCATAGGATCCCTGATTGAAAGAAATCTTTCCTGTATAGTGTTTGGTACAGTAAGGCTGGTTCTTTGACCAACTGATAAACTATTTCTAGATTACACAAATTGGTAACTCATCTATCTAACTTTTCTTTAGCCTGCATTGTGTATGAACATTGTGTTTTACAACAATTGAGCTGCAATTGAAAAATTCAAGAGTTTTCACACAAAAATCTGTACTTTCAGCATCTCTTGAAATGTGGATGCTCTGACCACGGGTCTAGAGTGCGGCACAGCAACCGCTTTAGACAGATCCCACATTCTCCAATCAGTAGACTCCACTTACTACCCTATCAGTCTGCCTGCTGTAGGCATGTGCCAATTGTTATAGAATTATTTCAAAGGGGTCAAGAGTCCTGGTAATCTGGACTTGACTACTTAAACAACAATAAATAGCTTCATTTCTCATAGGTGGAAAATGACCAGAAAAAGTGATCTATTCATGAAATATCCATTTTAAAATCATTTCTCCTATTAAAAAACCTCAGTTCAGGCAGAAGATTAATGTGTTTAGATAAAAGCTCTTGTGTGTGTTCATAGCTGATAAAGAGATGCACTCAGTCTGAGGAGAAGAAGAGACAATGACAGTGAAAAAACACCCATGTTTCACTTTTGGTATCCTCTGGGAATAAAGATTTCTGTTGGGTCTGAGCAGAGAGAATCAGAGTCAGCCCTTTAAAAGAAGCAGCAAAGACAACTGGCTTGAAAAGACTTGTTGAAAACACTTGTGTATGTGTTCTCATCATTCAGCTCCTACTTATAAGTGAGAACATGTGGTATTTGGCTTTCTGTTCCTGTGTTAGTTTGCTAAGGATAATGGCCTCCAGCTCCATCCATGTCCCTGCAAAGGACATAATCTCATTCTTTGTTATGGCTGCATAGTATTCTATGGTGTATATGTACCACATTTTCTTTATCCAGCCTATCATTGATGAGCATTTAGATTGGTTCCATGTCTTTGTTATTGTGAATTCTGATGCAATGAACATACGTGTGCATGTATCACATAGAAGGGAATGACACACACTAGGGTCTTTTGGAGGGTGGAGGGTGGGAGGAGGAAGAGGATCAGGAAAAATAACGAATGGGTGCAAGGCTTAATACCTGGGTGATGAACTAATCTGTACAATAAACCCCTGTGACATAAGTTTGCCTATGTAACAAACTTGCACTAGTACCCCTGAACTTAAAAATAAAAAGAAAAGGAGGATATACCTCAAAGACAACCCATATGAATGATGACTAAAAAGAGGATACTCTACTCTCTACCCTCTCTCACTATACCTTAGCTTAATAGAACATCCTAGAACTTTAACAGAACCCTATTAAAGAAAGCGGGGAACCCCAAGAGAGCTAATATTAAGTTTTCCACCATCTCAGTGAAATGGTGCTTTAAGTTTGAAGCCACTATAGACAATAGACTTTAAAAAAATATACCTAGAATTTTGGACTGAGATTTATGTCCATTATGTTGTCAAATAATGTACTTATTTTAGGGAGTTAAATATATTCCAATAAGTACAGTTGGTTTGTGTGTTAAAACTATTTTTTGTCCTCTAATACTATTAAGTTTATAAAACATGCCATGTGATTCTGAACTTGATTATTACACTGAATATTAGAGTCATGATCCCAAGACTTAATTGCCTTCACATGTGTTCAGTCATTTGCTGCCAACTCAGTGTCTTTCTTTTAAGAGCATCCTTATGTCCCTCCTCACCAGCCAGAAATGTTTCCAGTGCTGTGCGCAGGTAATGACTCTTTAAATTACTGCCATTCAGTCATCTTCTGGACAGGTTTTCTTTAAGAGTCAGCAAATGAGCAGGACCTTCAAGGACTGCTCTTCAAACTAGTGGGTCTCCTACTTTGTATGGACATAGTTTCCATTGGGAAATGTTTCCTTTGGTTCCAGGTTTCTATTTCAGGGCACTGAAATAGAGACACGTTGTTATTCTTTCTTAAAACTTAGTTGAGAATTCCAATGGAAATTTTATTAATACGATAAACCACATTCATTCATTCATTTAGAAAATATATGTCAAATGGAAACTACGTGCCCAGGATATTAAATAAAATCCTCTAGCTTTTCTCTGGGAGTGCACAGTTTCCTGCCTGAGAGATCAATAAATGCATGCTTATAAAAGTGTGTGAAAGTACTATAGTAAAGGTAGGAACTGTGTAACATAGGATAAAAACTGGAGGGAGTTGGGAAGTCAGATTATGAAGTGGGTCAGAAAGCATTCTGAGTGAAGTGACATCCAAAGTGTGTTTTGAAGTAAGGAGTAGGAATTATTCAAGAGAATAAAGAAAGTGACCTGAATGCCATGTTAAGAAATTTGGACTTTACGTAGAACTGGGTGTAGTTCCATGTAACACCATTAAAGGATTCTAAACAAGAAAGAAGTTTGATATGAGTTCCCTTTTAGAATGAACACTTTGGTGACACATGTGGAGGATGAATTAGGACCAGTGCAAAGGCAGGAGAAAGGACATCTAGTAAGAAGTAGTTAAAATAACTTAGATGATACAGTATGAGAGCCAGAACTCAAGCACTAGAAATAAGAATATCTACGTATGTCTATCTATATATCTCTATGTCTATATCTACACATAAAGGAATAGACTCAAAAGATACTAAGAATGAAGAGGATTCATGCTCTGAGAACTGATTGTATGTGTAGGGTGAGGAAAAGAAAGGAGTCAAGGATGATTTCAGTTTTTCTGCTTGGGTGGCTGATTGTACAACTGGATTATCCACAATATTGATGAATAAGGTGGAGGGGCAGATCTTAGGAGACTGATGACGAATGAATCTTTTGACTTTTTGACTTTGAAGGGCCAGTGGAACAATCAGAGATTCAATTATCATTTGGATATTTGGGTCTGCCGAATAGGGAAATAGCAGGGCTGGAAATAAATGTTTTAGAGTCTTCAGCACATGGAAAGTAGCTAAAACCTTGAGAATATATGAGATCATTCAGGCAGTGTTTATAGAAAGGAAGAAGAAGATTACCAATTACAAATGTATGGGGCACACTGACTTTTAAAGGATGATCATTTGAAGAGGGGTATGTCAAACCTTTTTCTAAAAACAACTACAAGGGCAAGAAGAAAACTAAGAAATGATGTGATCTGGGAGTATCAGTCTATAACAATCACAAAACCACTCTTCTTAAAAATTTTAATTTCTGTTTATTGACTGAAAAATAAGTTCTCTAATATCATCATGTTTTCCATTCAATTTTGTTTCAAAATGCACATATTTTATCATAGGCATATTTTTATTAATAAAATTATGGGCCAGGTGCAGTGGCTCATATCTGTAATCCTAGCACTTTGGGGGACTGAGGCAGGCAGATTGCTTGAGCTCAGGAGTTTGAGACCAACCTGGGCAACATGGCAAAACCCCGTCTCTACAAAAAATAATTTAAAATTAGCAAGGAGTGGTGCTGCGCAACTGTAGTCCCAGCTACTTGGGAGGCTGAGACGGGAGGATCACCTGAGTGAGCTTGGGGAGGTCAAGGCTACAGTGAACCGTGATCACGCCACTGCATCCCAGCCTGGGCAGCAGAGTTAGAGTGAGACCCTGTCTCTAAATAAGTAAATAAATAAAGTTATGTAACTACATATGCCAAAAGAGGCATATTTCACTGATTTACTAACGGGTACTGTCTAGTTGTTTTTTAAACTATGGAAATGATTATATAGGAGAGTAAAGACACCCCCAAATTCTTTGACACTCTTCCCATTGAGAGGTGGGAGTATGATATCAATGTCCCCCTTTTTTGAATCTGGGAGGGCTTTCTGTGTGCTTTGACCAAAAGAGTATGGCAGAAGTGAGGCTGTCCTCGATATTGGTAACTTCCACTTTCTATCTCTTGGAATAGTCTATAGGACCTCTGAGCTGTTATGTAAGAAGTCTACTATCCTGAGACTGCCATGCTGGAGAGGCTATTTGTAGGTGATTTGGTTAACAGTCCCCTTTCAGCCATCCTTGTTAAGGCACCGGACATGTGAGTAAACCCATTTGGGATCTTTCATCTGCCACCTTAACACCACCAAGGGATCTTTGCTGATCCCAAGTGGAAGGTGATACTTATAGAAATATTTTCTAGATTTGATCTCTTGGAAATAAAAGCTATCAGTAATTTCAATGCAAAGAACTGCCTGAATGCATCTATACTCAAAATGAGAATGCTCTGTGTGAACCAACAAACTAGACCTCGTTTTGGTTGTCACAGTTGTCATAGAATAATTGCATCTTAATCTAAGGGCAAAGATTATCTTTTATGCTTACTGTCATCCTATGCTCTAGTGTAAGAAAGAGGAAGCCAGTCTGTGGCAGATGGAAAATACAAGGCACCCATGACACAGAGGCATCGCTAGATTTCTTGAATTGGGACCAGTATGCTTAGAGATTCTTACGTTTAATGAGCCAATATTTACTCTTTTGCCTGTAACTTTTATTAATTAATTTATTAAGGATAAATGTCCCAATTGGATATCATAAAATAGAGTTTTATTTTAGACTGTACATTTTTATTTCTCAACACCTGAAAAGAAGAGACAAAAACTGAAATTACCATTTTTACAACTATCCTTCCATTTATACAATGGTGGGCTCATAAGGGTGGAGTTTGACAATGATGTTTGACAACTGTAACAGTTCTGGTTCCTGTGATAAGAGCCTATATCTTCTGATGTCACATGCATATTCGCATTGATGCTTCACATGGGAAGCAGGAGAACACTACAAAGGTATGCTGCATGCATTGCTGCTTTTTTGCAAAGTGGTGAGAAACAAATTGGCACTAGGAATGTTTTGCTGTGAATTTGGTGAATGAGAAAGAGAAGTAGAAATAGAAATGCGTGAAAAATATGTGAGGGAGTCAGTAAATAAAGGATTAAACAAATGCAATTTTAAAAATGATAATCTTAGATACTTATGCATGTTTTGAAGAAAATAAGTGATATAACAAAAATGACAGGAGCTACTTGAGATAGGATGGTTGGGTCAGGCCCTCAGAGGATATGTAGATGGGTAGGTAGGACCTGGAACTCAGCAGTTTGCGATGCTTTTCAAATATTTTTCTTCCCCTAGCAAGCTACCAACTTCTCCCTTTCCTAGGCACATGCATGGACATCTAGTTTACCAACTCTTGACTGGCTGCATTCCGTGGTTAGATTAACGAGACACATTCTAGGAGTAATGTAATTAATTGGACTGTTGGCTGACTCACTTTCTTTATTAATCATTTTTCAAAAAATAATGAATTTCCAAAGATCAAATCAGAATAATGCAACAATTATTTTTGAAATGTAAAAAATAAGTTAATATTTAGCAAGCATTTACTGGATGTTTAGCACTGGCCTGAACACTCTATGTGTATTAATTGACTTTTTACAATAGTCCACAAGATTGGTGCTAACAATATGTTTATGTTAGAGACGAAACCAGTTAGGCCAAGAGAAGAAAATAATTGACCTCTTGTCATGCAGCTAGGAAGTAGAGGAACTGGGATACAAATGTCATAGTCAGACTGCTTTCCATCACACTGTGGATGCTGTCTTCATAGAATAGCCATTTCATGTAGTTGAGACTTTGGTGGGATCATTTCAGTTAAGGAATTTTTTGTATATGATGTGATTTTTTGAGGATGGCACTTTTTTCAGGGCAACTGATAATCCTTAACTTGACCTTGGGGATTCAAAAGAAAATACAGATGTGTTTTATTTATTTATTTTTTTCAGAAAAACTACACTGAGGAAAATGTGTTATATCCAAGCAATATTCTGTGTAAACAGCTAATAAATCAGAAAAAAAAAGTTAACAGTAATTTAGCAGCAAATGTGGTATTTGACCTGCAGCTCCCAGATGAATTCCCAAATGACATGAATAATTTATTTTAGGAAGATGAAATGATATGGGTTATGTAATGCTTGATGAGAAATTTGCAGTCATAATCGGGGAAATTGCTTCTACTTACCAGGGTCACCAGTGGAGGAAGGAGCTGGTCCCTGGATGTCATTTTCCACCTTGAGAATCTTGGCAGAAGCAGTAAGTGCTTGCTGCCCAGCTGTGATCCAACTAGAGTAGCTCAAGTTAGCTCCATTATCCAGAGGCCTCAAAAGCCGTTTGAATATCTAGCACCCAAATGGCCTCTGTGCTATTTTCTAAGAGGTTTTGCTCCAATCACATCTCCTCATCTCAGAACTGCAGTTACATTTCCTAGATTTGCACAGATCCAAGGCTCTCTTGGAACTAGGATAAGCTGTCAATTGTAGGGCAGCTCAGTTGCTTCTTGGAATTTATGTCCTAAGGGACAAACACTGTATAGAGCATTTTGAAAGCTGACAGCTTAGTGTTGGCAGCTGAATTTTGACATTCATGCTATTATCAAAACTCTCTCAAACAGCTGAAACTGTAGGTATGTGACAGTTAAGCCTTCTGTGAGGCATGTTTATCTGGCAGGAAGAATGCTATCAGTTCCCTTATTATTATCCTGTGCATTTCAGTTGTGTTTTTGTTAATGAATTAAAATTAATGCATTGTTGAGATATCTAAAATGACAAGGCAAATGAAGGGTCACTGTTAAAATTTTAACCTCAATACTATCTACGCTCGATTTAAAGATATGACTTTCCTGCTTCAAAATATTTATCGGGAAAATTTACCACTGAGTTTCTGAAAAATGTAAAAAGCTATACAAGAATTCACACAATTGGTAGTCTCTATAAAAGCTTATACTTAGTCCTTCCCCTGTGGACTTACATGGAGGTAATGAAAAACAATATTTCTTCCCAGGCTAGAGCTGACATAATTGCTAATGTTGAAGTCTGAAAACATATTTTATCAAAATAAGGAGCTGAAAGTGGAGATTTTTAAAAAAAATACTACATGACCCTCTTAATTTTCATTCCATTAAATGATGAAAAAAATCAATGTTTAACAAATGAGAAAGGACAGAGTTAGACCTATTTAGAAGAGAGTGTGTTAAGAGTTGAGGGTTTTTTTTTATTGAGGAAAGAATGAATAGCACTCCTGTTGCTGTGCTTACTTCCTATGCCTATTTTCATTAGTAAAAACAAAAATGAAATTGATTACTCATGATAAAAAAAATGGCTCTTTGGTTTCTAGAAAAATGGCTAAAAACACAATCCTTCTAGTTTTTGAAACACCACACCTGTTAGCCTCAGCCTCTGAAGAAGCTTCACCAAAAAATGCAGCAAAGAACCCTCTCTTATGCTTAAATATTAGATGAGCACAAATTAAAATGTGTCATTAAAGTAATTAACCCAACCAAATCCCCCTGACTGGCACAAATAGAATGTGAAATTGTGAAAATTTTTGATGTCGTTTGATTTGTGGCTGGAACTGACTTTGATAGAACAGCTTCAAGATGAGTCATGGTCATATTTCCCATGTGTGTACTCAACACCAAACAGTCCATTCAGTACATTAAACTTCCTCAAAACAATCCTCAGTGCAAAAAAATGAAATGTTCTTAACTGGGCTTTTCTCATAAGTTTTCCATAGACACAGATTTTGAATTAATCAGTGCCCCAGTCTGTTCTGTAGGCTAAGTTGTATGGTAGCTTTGTAATAATATTAATAATAAATAACAGTAACAACAGTATCTAACACTTAAAGAATGTGTATGATATGCTAGGTACCGTTCTAAGCCATTCATATACGTATATACATGCAGACACAAACATGCACATTATATATCCATATCTACATATATCCACACACATATACGTATAGTCTTTAACCCTTGATGTTGGTAGATGCTATAGTTACCCCCATTTTGCAAAGAAGGAAATAGAGGATCAAAGATATTAAATAATTTGTCCAAGGTCACAAAGTGATGGGAGTGTTATTTAAGTCGGGACTATCTCTCACTGTAGCACCTGTGTTATTTATTTTCTCATTATATTTCCCTTTGTTGGAGTCAACAGACCTTTTACATGTTGAAATATATTCATTTGAAGTTACCTGCACCACAAGAATTTCAAAATTCCATTTGAGTTCCTTCAAAAATGTGGTCAATATAGTGAAGAGAAATAACCACAATAGAAGTGATATTTTCAAAGGTTCCATCCAAAAATGTCTGGAGGCAGCCCCTCAATAATGGAAAAATATTGAGAGTTTAAAAGGTGATGAAATCAGGACCAATAGCAGCCAAATTTATATCCCTAAAGTTTCCCTCTCATATTTTCAAATTCCCCTTTCTACATTTGAAAAGCAGATTTTTAGAAGTGATGACAGAAGTATTACAGAGTCAGCCCTAATAGCAGCTGTCAGCTCAGATTAGCGCAAGTAAAAATTTCTGTTTCTTCTGCACATCTGTTGTAGCTTTGTTTTTTTTTTTTTAATCTGTGGCTAGTGGGCTATAGCATGGTGTACGGTTTTTTTCCCTATATTTAACGTATTTTCTGTATTTCCTTTTCATTCATTCATTACTTTCATTTCCTTTGCCTCATTTCCTGAAAGTTTTTCTATTAATGCATACTAAGTGATTGGCTCCAAGCAGGCACCAAAGAGTAAATAAAAGTATGAATGCTTGGCTTAAATAAAGGTTTATTGGGACTTAAAATATCTTGCCCTTATGATTTTTGTATATAAAAATTATTTTTTCTATATCATGCACCTCTGAGTTTTAGAGTGATTTATGAGAGCTATTAATTGCAATATTAAGCTAGTTTTGAGATGTAAGTTTTGCTCTCTTTTTGTTAAGACATCTGTGTTTTTGGTCAGAAAACCATATCACCCTGTGTCATTTCCTTTATTAGTAGTTCGAAACAAATAAACAAAAACCAAGAACAATGAGCAAGCTAGTTGGGTGACAAAAGTTAAGATTTTTAGATTGCTTAATTTTGTCTTTGCCAAAGGGCTTTTAGTAAATGCTTTGAAGTGTGTGCACACTCGCACACACGTGCGCGCACACACACACACACACTCAGTTCTTTATTTACATTTCTCACTATTGAGATAGAATGGAGCTTTATTTGGAATTTCTGCTAAAGGAGGTGACTGAATATTATCACCATCAGTTTCCTCTTAATTTCCTACTGGGATAGCTCTCTTAGGGCCAGCTGCAGCCATCATTCCACCACATGTGAGCTGCCTTGGGTCATGTGTGGTCAATATAGAGGAGGAATCACTTTAACAGAGGTGATATTTTCAATGTTTCAGATACAAAAATGTGTGGAGACAGAGCTGGTAATGGGAAAATACTGATTTGTGAGTTGAAGCTCATCAGGACTGATAACAGCCACCTTTACACCCCACGAAGCTTTCACAGAGTTTGGCTTCTGGCCAACTCTAGCTCTGTCTGGAAGGCAATCATAAGGAATGGAAAATAGAGGGGTTTATACTCAGACTTTAAAAGTTCTCAAATTCCATTCCAGATGGCACCAGAGATTTGAAACCTGTTTCTACAACATCTGAGCCTCAGTCTCCTTATCATTAAATTTGGAGTAAAGCTATGTATTTTTACTTTTTTCCAAGGACTAAAATGAGAAGATGAAAGGCTGTGAAATTTTCTGGGCCTCTCAGCAAATGTTTCTGAGCCTCTCAATAAATATGTCTATTTCCAGTTTTCTAGTAGTCTGACAACAATTTCCATTTTTAGAGTGACAATAAAAATAGAAGTGTGGATACTGATAAAAATATATCTTTCTTGGGTCAAGACATTTACGTTAGGACTCTTCCTTTTGGAATTTGTGATGCTTTACATCAGCAGTTTTCAAAGTGTGGCCCACAGATGGCCTATATCCGAACCACTTGGGTGTTTGGTAATAAAGTCAAATCACCTGTCTCTATCCTGGACCTAGTGAATAAAGAGTCTCTCTGAGGAAAGCACCTGGGTGAATATGTGTTTAGCAACTTCCCCAGGAGAAATTTTCCCTACACCAAAGTTTGAGAAGGATTGCCTTACCTTATATACAGTGCTTAATACTTTATAAATGATAAATCACTTACACACTTATGCTGTCATTTGACTCTCACAGCAAACTTGTTAGATACAAAGAGCAGACACATTTCCTTTTTATAGATGGGGAATCTGAGACTCAGAGAAGTTTCCCCCACAAGGTTACAAAGACATTAAGAAGCAGGACTGTATTCAGGGTTTCCACCCCCAGTTCTCTTTCTACCTCATCTCACCCATTCTTTTTCTACATAAGAAGATGCTAGCTGCAGATAATTAGGGGCATGCAGGTGAGTCTATACAATATTCTATAGGCAATAGAGATAGAACAAAGATTTTCAAGTAGTACAATGACTTAATCAGATCTATGAGGCAGCCTAGGGGATGGCTTGGAGAGAGGACAAACAGAAGCTAGGGAGTGAACAGGGAGACTGATGTCCTTTCTTCCACATCAGTAATGTTGACTAGGTTATTCATGCCAAAAGTTTTCAAATAGCAGTCCGGAAGGCACCAGAAATGAAATACTTTTCATGAACAATACATAGTTATGAAACCTCAGAAAATGGTTCTTTATGGTGCTTATTAAATTTTAATCACATTAACATGGCTGAATACTTTAACGGGTTGTGAACTCCCTGAAAATAGAACCATGTTTCATTCATCTTTGTATTCCCAGAATCTAATTTTGTGTTGGCTGTATAGTTTCATTAAACATGTTCATTGTTTATTTAATGAACTTTAGTGAATAATAAAAACATTTGTTTTATATTGACAAATGATAATTATTTTGAATATACATAGTTCATATTTTACATGCTTAATATATATCATCATATAGCCTTAGGCATGTTTACTCCTTTGACCATCACAACCACTTGCTCTATTATTAATAATCTCTGTTTTGCACGTGAGAAGCACAGAGTGGCTCGGTAACTCCTCTAAGGTCAGTCACTTGGCCAAGTTCTAATCCTACCGGAATTTGAATTTGAATTATGTAGCCTGCTTCCAAAGCCTTGCTATGCTACATTTTGTTCACAAATTTATCTGTATGTTTCAATTGCTTATCACTGAAACATTATTTCATGTTTGTATAAAGTTTAATAGGTATACCATATGCCATGCTAACTAACAACCCTAAAATATCAGTGGGTTGGCCCAATAAAAGTTTATTTCATAATTAAAGTTTGATGTGGCTCAAATGACTTTGCTGTGTGGCTCTCATCCAAGGCATGACTCTGAAACCTGGGCTTCTTTCAGCTTTTCCTATTCCAGATGGAAGAGGTGTCCTCCAGGGTTGAGCAGGCAGGAGAAGAGAAATGATGGAGGCACTCCAGCTCTTAAATTGCCTTGGGGCATAAGGTCACATGCCACATATGCTCACATTTCATTGGGCAGCACTATTCACATGGCTCAATTTAACTACAAAGAAGGCTTGGAAATGTAGAGGAGCATATGGATCTTTGATGAGGATTACTAATTTCTGTTACAATAAAAAGGATAATAATAAATATATAAAAATAAAACATTGGGAGCAATGTATTTGCTTTCAGGCTCTGGCTCTATACTTAGTTCAACAAACTTGATAATGTAATTTACCTGTTTTGAATCAGTTTCATCATGTATGAAATGGGTATAGTGAGTGAAATACAACTCATATGTTGTTGTATTAAGTGAGATGGTAGAAGTAATGATTATAACACAGTAGTGGGCACACAATAAGTACTCAATATAGGATAGCTATCGCATTAGTCAGGGTTCTTGAGATAAACAGAATTAATAAGATCTATCTATCTATCTATGGAATTGGCTCACACAATTATGGAAGCTAGGAAGTCCAAAATCTGTAGTTTTGAGTCTGAAGGCCAGGAGCTGCTGTAGAATCAGGAAGAGATGATATTTTAGTTTAAGGGCACCAGGGTAGGAGGATTTTCCTGTGGGAGGGCCAGCCTTTTATTCTGTTCAGGCCTTCATCTCATTGAACGAGGCCTACCTACATTTTGGAGGCCAATCTGCTTTAATCAGTCTACTGATTTAAATGTTAATCTCATCCCACAGTCTCAGAAACACCCAGAGTAATGTCTGACCAAATATCTGGGTACCTCATGACCCAGTCGAGGTGGCACATAAAATTAACCAACATAATAATTTTCATGATCATCACCATCATTAGATATAGTCAATAGAGTTTTCTCAATGAAGTTTATTTTTTCCTCAATGAATAATTGGATGTCTGTGAATGCAGATAAGATTGTGGTGCCTAGAGTGGGCAGGTAAAGTTGGTAGCCCTTTTACTGGACTACCACCTTAACAGTCAAACAGCCACCCATGAGAAGTAAGCACAGTTAGATAATTTTAAAAGATGTTACATGGAAGACTAGACACAAAATAGTCTCATCGATATGGTTTTTCTCCTTTTTAGTACACTTTCTATAGTAATCATTTTGGTGTTATGTTTATTCAAATACTGTTTGTAATGTTTAGTTCAGTTTTAGCTAGACTTTCACAATCATATTAAAGCTAATCACATCTATAATTCTTAATTTTGCATTTGGTGAAGTCTTTACTGAAACAGTCTCCAAACAATCAGCAAGGCAAGAAGGAAGAAAATCTGCCCAAATCACTCAGGTTGTTTAAATAAAACAATCAGCTGATTGACTTAATGTCTTACTTCAGCTGATTGTCATCATGGAGACACAGATGAAGAGACATTCCAGAGCCGTGTTCATCCCTGAATCACATTGGACAGACACAGATGCATGGAAAGATACTGTATTCTTGTTGCCCAGAAGTCTAGCAGACATAGGCTTTGTTGAAATGGTGGAGAAAATAAACTCCAGACACATGGTTCTCTCCAGAAAAATGCCTTAAATTTTTGGAAAATCCAACAGGGAAACTTCCTTTGGGAGAGTTCATGAGGCCAGCTGTGCACGCTCAAGCTAGTCAATCTGTTGGACTTAAATATTGGTCAATTAATAATTATTACTAACCAGTTGTTTGAACTCACAGAATGTCTTCCCAGTGAGTCACAGAGGCCAGATAAGTAGTGTAGACAAGAAGGAAGGATTAATTCCTACAAAGTCTTATTTCTTGGAGTATCTCCCAAAGTATATAGAATAATGACCCTAGATTGCTCAACTGATGTGGGCCTCGAAGTGCACATCTAGGATGTTAAAAAAGAAGCATCTATAATGAACTAGGCCAGAAGAATCTTATTTTTATTTTTATTTTTTATTTATAAATACGTTAAGTTCTGGGTTACATGTGCAGAACGTGCAGTTTTGTTACATAGGTATACATGTGCCCTGGTGGTTTGCTGCACCCATCAACCCGTCACCTACATTAGGTATTTCTCCTAATGTTATCTCTCCCCTAGCCCCCCACCCCCGCAACAGGCCCCGGTGTGTGATGTTCCCCTCCCTGTGTCCATGTGTTCTCATTGTTCAACTCCCACTTATGAGTGAGAACATGTGGTGTTTGGCTTTCTGATCTTGTGATAGTGTGCTGAGAATGATGGTTTCCACCTTCATCTATGTCCCTGCAAAGGACATGAGCTCATCCTTTTTTATGCCTCCAGTGTAATTGTGGAATCAGGAAGAGATGCTCAGTAGCTCACCATTATAGGATATTCCCATCATAATAATAGATATAAACAACCCTGAAAGCATAAATAATAGTAAAATGTAATCAAATCTTAAGGAAGTGATGAGTTTTACATAGTTTCACTATGTTTAACCTTGATTGATTGATTTGAAGTTTAAATAACTTAATTTTTATGGTTGTGTTTAATTGGCTTTTATGAGCTAAGCCAGCTCTGGTGTACCAGTAGATGTGGGGATAACTTTCACCACCTCTCATTTTCCCATAATTGCATTTCTTTGACTTTTGAAGGCTTTAAAATCTCCAACAGTACTGTTTTGACATTGTAAATGAGATTGATCAGGAAGCATGTACATTATTCTAATATTGGTAGCTAAGACAGCTCTTAGCACAATCATATAATATATATATATATACTAGGCACTTATATATAAGTATGTATATACACACATATATATATAAGTATATATATACATATATATATATATATACACTAGGCACTTAGCAAATCCTTACTGAATACAAATAAAGATGCAGAGATACCTAAACTGAATTATACCTTAAACCTACCAATTAACAACTTAATTATTTTAGCAGGGAGTTCAGTGACAGCTGAAAGCAATGCCTATTGAGTGGAAATGGGGTGGGTGGGGAGGGGCAAAGTGTGGGACCCTTGAGGAAGAAAGCATTGACTTTCGCCATAAGCTGTTGCTTAAGTGGTGATCATAATAGGAATATTCACACAAACTTAGGATTCAGTGGCCCAATTCTGGTTGCTGAACTCTGGTTCATTCATTTATTCAACAATATTTTATTAAGCACATACTGTGGTTTAGACTATTCTAGGTACCATGACCATAGTACCAAGAAACCCCAAGCCTGTGCCCTCACAGAGCTTACCTTCTATTGAGGAAAGACAATTAACAAACAAGTACATATGTAGTATGTTAGATAGCAAGAAGCGCAATGGAGAAATATAAAGCAGGAAAGGAGTTTAGGATGAGCCAGGGTAGGGGTGGGGACTTGCTAATTATATAGAATAGTCCAGGAAGACCTCTCTAATAATGGGACATTTGCGCAGAGGCCTGAAGGAAATGAGGGAAACAGCCATTTACATCATATCACTTATATCATGTATTTCCTATGCTTGGAAGGCTCTTGCCCCATATAAGATATATTTCCTGTACTTATGGGAGATAAGTACAGGAGTCTGAAGGTGGGAGCACGGTTGATGTATTTGAAGACAAGCATGAAGTCTACTATGTCTATAGTGGAGTCAGCAGAGAGGGAGTGGTAGGACGTGGAGTCAGAGAGTAAGCAATGAGGCAAGACAAAGAGGGCAGATGTGTAAGCTGATCTGTGAGTCACCTTGCTATCAATCCAATCTCGGTCTCAGGCCCCTTCTAGGCTACTCCTCAGGGCCCTTGTAGGTTCCAGGATCTTGCCTTCTAATTTACCTTCACAACTCTTCTGCACACTAGATTTGGCTGAATCCTCACACCTGGACTTCTGCCTTTGCACTCATTTGGTCACACTCAAGTCCTGACAATCTTGGTCCAGTGCCTCTCAGGAGCATCTGCCACATTAGCGTGTTGAATGTCTCCCTTCATAACTCTGTGCACAGACTTTGCTTCCAGAAATGCCCATTCTCATAATATTTCGTATATCTTGTTCTGCTTTATGTATTCACATGGTTGCTAACATGTCATAATAAAACATTTGAAAAATGTAAGTGATTTAAATGAAAGGAAACTTTAATTGGTTCACAGAGCAACACAAGTTTCAGGTATGTTTGATCCAGGGCTCAAATGATAACAACATGATCTGCTAATTTTCTAATTCCTGGCTTACCATAAAATTGGCTTTGGTTTTAGGCTTCACATGGTGGCAAGGGAGCAGCTCCAGACCTGTCTTTTCAGATAAAATCTAACAGAAAAACAGTATTTCTGTCTCTCTCTAGTGTCTCAGAAAAAGTATCATTATCTCTTTTCATCCTGATTACCCACCTCTGAACCAATCGCTATGGCTAAGATAATGTGAAGCCCTGATTATCTAGGCCTGAGTCACAGCCACTCCATGGAGGCAGATGTGGGTCATCAAACCCTTCCAAAGCATATGGACTAAAAGTGAGGGAGCAAGGTGTTTCCCAGAGGAATACTGGGGTATAGTAGCCAGAAGAATGAATTGATTTGGGTGGTAAAACAACTACATGTTCCCTAAACATGCCGCATATTCTTCTAGTGTGCTCACTGTCCCCATTCATCTAGAAGTAGTTTCGGTACTTAGGGCTATGATCTAAATTCCCAACTGGCTTTAATTACATTTATCCACTATGAGCTCCACATATTAGGGCAGTCAGTGGCTCATACATTGTAGTGTGGACTAGCACCATCAATATTACCTGGGAACTCATTAGAAATACTAATTCTTGGGCCCTACTCCAGATCTGCTGGATAAGAAACTCTGGGGGTGGGACCAGCGATCTGTGAACGAGCCCTCCAGGTTTTCCTGATTCATGCTAAAGTTTGAGTACTTCAGCTTGGATCTATGTCTCTAGGTTCCTCTTTGTTATACTCTGTTTTAGGGCTCTTCTGGACAAATGACAGGGCTAAGGCTAGACCAGCACTCCATTCATCCACTAGGCAAGCAGGGCTGGTACATGTGTGCACATGAGTCCTCTTTCCTTCCTGCCTATTCCATACTGCCCCCAGGTCTGAATTTTTGCTCATTTCACTGCACCCAGTGGTAACAATTTTTGTCAAAGGGATGATGCCCAGTAGCTCAATTGATTCCGAAGGTAACTCTGTGATCTTATACTAGATTTGTAACATTTTAATCTCTTTAATGTTTTTCCATACATATACATGGAAATATATATATATTCTTAATATACATATTTATTCTTTTTATATGTATTCTTAATATTTTAGGGTTTACTTTATGACCCAATTCAGGCTGCCATATCTAAAATACCATAGACTGGATGGCTTAAACACTAAATGTTTATTTCTTTCTCGTGATTTCTGGAGGCTGGGGGTTCCAATACCAAGGTGCCGGCGACAGCCCACTTCCTGGTTCATAGATGGTCATCTCCTTGCTGTGTCCTCACTGGACAGAAGGGTCCAGGGAGCTCTCCAGGGGTCTCTTTAATAAAGCCTCTAATTCCATCTTAAGGGATTATGATCTAATCACCTCCCCAAAACTCAGCCTCCTAATATGATCACACTGGTGGTTAGGCTCTCAACATTTGCTAGGGAGTAAGGGAGACCAAAATATTCAGTCCATAAAACTCTATATGTTTTAATTTATCAGAATCAGCTTTATATTTATACTAGTTTAATTCCAATGACATATAGAAACATTAGTCCTATATATCTCTATCCCCTTTCCCCACTTTTGGTGGTATTGTGATACATATTATATCTATTTATGTTAAAGACCCAAAATATATTGTTATAATTATTACTTTATAATCTGTAGTAATTTCCTAAGACCAATACGACTTTGTTTCAACTCCTTTCTGCTGTTATTGACATATATATATATACATATTAAATATTCATTTTATTTTATTTTATTTTTTGAGGCAGAGCCTGGCTCTGCCACCCAGGCTGGAATGCAGTGGCAGGATCTCGGCTCACTGCAACCTCTGCCTCCCGGGTTCAAACGATTCTCCTGTTTCAGCCTCCTGAGTAGCTGGGATTGCAGGTGCCCGCCACCATGCCCAGCTAATTTTTCTATTTTTAACAGAGACGAGGTTTTGCCATGTTGACCAGGCTGGTCTTGAACTCCGGACCTCAGGTGATCCAGCCACCTCGACTTCCCAAAGTGCTGGGATTACAGGTGTGAGCCACTACGCCCGGCCGATAAATATACATATATTTTATTTCTATGTCATAGAACATAATATAGCATTATATTATTAACAGGTCCAGGGCCATGACTACACCAAATGTCACACTCAGGGTCAGGTTCGGGGCCATGCTGAGGTCCGAGGGGAGTGGGTGGATGGGTGATAGCTGAAAGAACACTAGGGATGGAGGAGCATAGGCAGGTGAAATGTAGTTTTATTCAGCAGCTCTCTCATTAGCAGCTCTCTCAACACTGTCTGCCTTTATCTCGTGTCTGCTGCGGCTCTGCGGATCCTCTCAGCAACCGGCTCACTGGCTCCAGCTGCTCCCACACACAGCTGCACGACCAGCCTGAGCAAGGCCAGCTCTCCCTTGCCTTCAGGGTCAGCAGCTTAACTCTTTCTCTGAGCACGAGCATGAGCCTTGTCCAGCTGTGCTGTGCCCTGGCTCCCCTCTGTCCATCTGCAAGATGGACAGCTCTGGTACTCTCTCTCTTTCTCTGGGCACGAGTGCAAGAACCAAGTCGAGCCATACCCAAGAGCTGAGCTGAGCCATGTTCCCCATGCACAGTGTCAGCAGGGCAGTTATACCTTTTACAGACAATAGTGGCTCAGAGCCAAGTATGAACTTACACAAACAGATTATATAACAAGTGGTGTATGCGCCTGCGCCCTCAACTTACTGACTCACTCTGGCCTGGATGTCCACCTTGGCCTATTCCTTGACCAAAGCACATCCATGTACCTTACAATTATATGTGCATTATTTTATACAATGCTTTTTAAAATCAGTTATTATATATATAAGGAGAAAGATATGCACTTACACTGCTTTTCATAAACTACCTTTACTAGTTCTCTTTGTTTTTTTGTGTATGGATTTTAATTACTGCCTGAGATTATACGCTTTCAGTCTAAAGAGCTTCCTTTAGTATTTCTTATAAAGGGGGTATGTTAACAACAAATTCTCTCAGTTTTGGTTTGTCTGGGAAAGTATATGATATGGTTAGGTTTTGTGTCCCCACCTAAATCTCATCTTGAATTGTAATCCCTATAATTCCCATCCATCAAGGAAGAGACCAGGTGGAGGTAATTGAATCACGTGGGTGGTTACACCCAGGCTGTTCTCATGATAGTGAGTGAGTTCTCAGAGTTCTGATGGTTTTATGAGAGGGCTCTTCCCCCTTTGCTTGGAAGTTCTTCTTGCTGCCTTGTGAAGGTGCCTGCTTCTCCTTCGCCTTCTGCCATGATTGCAAGTTTCCTGAGACCTCCTCAGCCATGCTGAACTGTGAGTGAATTAAACATCTTTCCTTTATAAAGTATCCTGTCTCAGGCAGTTATTTACAGCAATATGTAAACAGACTAATACAGTATTTCACCTTCAGTTTTAAAAAATAGTTTTGCTGGCCATAGGGTTTTTGGTTGAAAGTTTCTCTTCTTTGAGCATGAATATATTGTCCCACTACCTCCTGGCCTCCATTGTTTCTTCTGAGAAATCACTGTTAATGTTATTGGGGTCTCTTGTAAAGAGCAGTCATTTTTCTCTTGCCGCTTTCAAGATTTTCTCCTTGTCTTTGACTTTCAGTACTTTTACTATCATGTGTCTGTTTGTAAATATCTTTGCTTGTATTCTACTTAGAGGTTATTGAGCTTCCTGATGTGCAGGTTTTTGCTTTCAACAAATTTGGGAAGTTTGTAGCTACTGTTTCTTTGAATATTTTTTCTGCTCCCTTTTCTCTCCCCTCTCCTTCTAGTTATCCCACTTATGCACGTATTCGTGCTCTTGATGGTGACATATATTTCTCGGAGTCTTTGTTCATTTTTCTTCATTCTTTTTTTCTCTCTGTCCCTTGATTTGCATATTTATCTGTCCTCAAGTTCACCAATCTTTCTTCTGCCAGGTAACATATATTTTTGAGTCCTTCTAGTAATTTTTTATTTCAGTTATTGTGTTTTTCAATTCCAGAATTCTCAGGTGAGTTTTTAAAATAAGTTCTGTCTCTTTATTGATAGTTGCTTTGATGTAAATTTTCTTTGTTCATGATGCCTTCCTTTAGTTCTGTGAACACATTTATAAGTTTATAATGGCTATTTTGGAGTCTTTTTCTGTTAAGTCAACCTCTGTTGCCTGCTATTTTTTATGTATGGGTTATGCTTGTTTCTTTGCATGTTTTACAATTGTTTTTTTTTGAAACCTGGGCATTTTAGATAATATACCAACTCTGGGCTGTTTCCTCCCACCCTGAAGTTTGTTATTGTTACTTGCTGCTTTAAAAATTTTTTTTGCCACTGGCTGATTCTTTTAGGAAAGTGTATTTTCTACCTATAGTGTTAAGCCTCTGATGTTGTGCCCCAAGGAGGTGTAGTTTTGGGTCTGCCTACAGTCACCCTGAGATAACAGTAGTATTAGTAGGGCTTTCAAGAAAGTCTCTTTCTCTGAACTCATTTAGCACTGAAGCTACACTAACTGCCTGCTGGTTTCTCTATTGTTATCCAACAATACTCTGGAATTTAAATTGCTCCACAAACTAATCCAATCAAACTGTGGCTCTTTTGATGGAATATTTTCTGAAGTCCATGGCTGATATTTATTCTGACCCCAGGAAAGCTCCTCTCTGTTATCCTATCCCCCTGGTTCCCTCCTGTAAACTAGCTGACCTACAGTCTAGGCTGTATCTTTATTAGGTCCACAAATCTCCAAATTGCCTTTCACCATAACCTTCACTGTTCTTGAGAGAGCACTTAAACTTGAACTTCTCCATGCTCTATTGCAAATGAAATTAATTCCTTTGGGGAAGCTATTCAAAACTATCTGCTTTAAAGCCTGCTTCTCCCCTCAAGCAAAATCTCTAAATCAAGGCTGTAAAACTGGGGGTGGGAAAAATAGCAAGCTTTCCTTTGTGTGACAACCCTGCTCCAGGAGCTTAGTACTCAGTAAAGGAGAGAGATAGAGATCTGAGGTCCTCTCAGCTTGGCTCTTCTGAAGTGGAGCCACTGCCTCAAAAGCCAGGGGATGGCAATCAGGGTCCCAGTATTCTTAGTCTGTTGCACTCATTCCATAAGTGGGCACTTTGCAGAAGGTAGCCTCAGTGCTCAACTGCTCTCACCTGGGACTTAGCCATGGCAACAGGTAGCTGGGGTAGGATGAGAAATACTGAAGTCCTGCTCTTACTGGGAAGAAAACCCTCTGACTAGGTAGGAGCAGGGGTGGTGGCGGAGGGAACTCTGGGTTTGTGGCTGTAGCAGCCTGGAGTGGAGTCTCTGCCTCAGTGAACTGGGAGCAGGAAGGGAGGGAATGGTCTTGGCTTATATTCCACAGATTCTCATTTTTCTTACAATTTTTTATAGTTTTTCTTGTTCTCTCTCTCTCTCTCTCTCTCTCTATATATATATATATATACACACATATATATATACACACACATATATATATTTGTTTTCATTTGCTGTTTGTGCCTAGGAAAACATTCTAAGACTTTAAGTGGTTGTTTTTCTAAAAATAATTTTCTCCAGTATTACTGGGGAGCAGATCAGCAGAGCTCCTCACTCTGCTATGCCAGAAGTCTATGTCCTCTACAATAGATTTTAATCAATGCCAGTTGTTGTCTAAATGATGCCTAAAATTAATTGTGCACTTTGGACACCATGGGATCTGACTGCACACATCTAGAACAATACCTCTAGTCCCAGATCCAGATGCTTGCTCTCATGCCACTTGTGACATGACCTGACAGTTCTGACCTCCCAAAAAGTTACATATTGCTATGAATGTCTTCCCATGTCATGAGCCCTTGGCAGGAACTGTGGTTTTAATTTTAATTACTGCCGGTAGGGATGATGCCAGTAGGGAAGAGAGAGGGATAAGAGTAGACTGCCTTTTACAGTTTTGTCCAGCATCAACTCAGTCCTTGTCACTTTAAGTCAGCATGGATGCTACTTCTCAAATGTGTGTTGACTTCTTTTTACAGAATATGCATGTTTATTCTCGTTTTTCAGTAGTTGTGCAGAATTTTCTGGTCTTTGATAATTTTTTTAAGCATCTATTATTCAAGGACACCAGCCTAGGATCACAACTCCCCTGAAAGGATAAATATTTGCTTCAAAGCCTGGGTGTTCTCAGGTGCAGTACAGGTGCAGCCTGTAGGTCATGGATATCTCAGAGGTACAGCCCTCAGAATGCCTGGGGCATGCCTTAACTGAATGGCCATTTACTCATGCAGTTGGAAACAGGGACTATTTATTTATTCAGCCAACATAAATGGAATAACCACAGACTCTCAGATACTCTGATAGAACTGAGGACATTGGGGAAACATTCACAGTCTCTTCAGAGAGTTTATAGTCTTAAGGGGAAGCAAAAAAGTAAGCAGCAGTTTTAATGTCATGTGACACTGTGACAGAAGGGGAGAAAGCACAGGCTGCCTGCCTCAGATACCACCCCCTCATGCTGGTATCCAGAAAGCAATGCCGAGATTTCATAGTAGGGAATGGGAAGGGTGGCAATGTGTATCCCTGTTTTGTTTTTTTATTTTTATTTTTTTATTTTTTTATTTTTTTGTCGTCTTGAAAGCTGAGAAGTGAGAAGAGAGCTGAAAATGTATAAGAGTGTGCCCAGGCAACTGTTTTCTCTTTGCTTTTCTAATAAAAGCAGAAAAGGAAAGAGGTTTTATCATCAGCAGTGGAAAGCAGAAGTGCTGGCGTGTGACAGTGGCTGTGACTTAGGAAGGGAGAGTCTCCAATCCAGGAAGACCTTCTCCTCAGCAATGTCCAGTTCAGGAACTGACAGCATTGGCACAGGCTCCTCTTGGCAGGATGGGGGTTAATTGTGGACCATGTCAGTTTTGCTGCTTGAAAATTTTGAGTGACAATACCTCTCAGGTGTGAAGAGAGGATGAGTCTTTCTCTTGGAAGGACTAAAAGGAGCCTGGATGTTATCTTACTAGAAAGAAGGAAACAGTGCATACCTTTGGGAATGGATCTACAATTTACTGTTTACCCCATCAAGCATGATATTACATTGAATCTGAGTAGCTGCAATGCTGAGCTGGTGTGCAGGAGGCCAACTCTGCAGGTTTACTTAGAAAGTGGGCAGAAATGACAGTAACCATAAAACAGATAACAGGCAAGGCCTCAGAAGTGGGCAGAGGCAGGAAAAATGAGCAATGGACATAGCGTGGCAGAGCCACCCAAGGCCAGAGAAGCAAGCTGGTTCCAGAGCATAGCCAGATATGGGTTGGTCTGGGCATTCAGAAAGTGTTTTCAGGAAGCACACTTAGGCAATTGGGGAGGCAATGGGCAGAGGGTGGGGGATGGATGGAACTTCTGAGCTTTTTCTCTTCTAGCTTCCATCTGCTTTAGGGGGACATTCCAAGGTTAGGTCTGGCACATTTTGCAATACTACATGGTGGATTCATTACAGTGGGTTAAAGGTTGATTGTGCACTATGCACAAATGGAGATGCTGGGGTTTCCAGACTGGATGGTCAACTATCTGAGGGCGCAGAAACAGGCCCTCATCATTATTTACCCTTGCTTTTGAAATATACTTCTGTTTTCCCTCCCTTTAGTCTGGTCCCATGAGCCCGCTCTCCCACACTGTTGCCAGAGTGGAAATTGATTATGTCTCTCTCTTGCTCAGAGCTTTCAATCGCCCTGCCGTGTTTGCAGAATAACGCTCCTTAGCAGAGGTCATAGAGCCTTCCTTGACCTGGCCTCTACCTGGCTCCCTGCTGTCTGGTTGCCATTACTGTGATGCACACACATTTTATGTTCCAGCACTAGCAAGCCACGCACACACATAGCATTTTACTTCATGATTTTACCTTTGCTTATATTTTTCCTTTTATTTGAAATGCTCTTCCATTTATCACCCCCTTTTCTTTCCCAGGCATCACTTCCTTGAAGTATTTTTACCCATTTCATTCTGTCTCTCAAGACCCTGTACTCATCTCTAATCGTGCACTCACCATGTTGTGTTATATGCATACTTCTCTCCCTTCCTTACTTACTGTGAGTTCCTCCAGGCTATGTTTTATTTATATTTGTATCAGGCAGAGCTAGGTATAATGCCTGGGACATAGTTGGTACTCTAAAATATTTGGTTGTATAAATGAATGAAATGATATATATACGTGTATATATATATACACGTGTATATATATATATATATTTTTTGAGATGAAGTTTCACTCTTGTTGCCCAGGCTGAAGTGCAGTGGCACAATCTTGGCTCACTGTAACCTCCACCTCCCAGGTTCAAGCGATTCTCCTGCCTCAGCCTCCTTAGTAGCTGGGATTACAGGTGCTCGCCACCACACCCGGGTAATTTTTGTATTTTTTTTTAGTAGAGATGGGGTTTCACCATGTTGGCCGGGCTGGTCTTGAACTCCTGACTTCAGATGATCCACCTGCCTTGGCCTCCCAAAGTGCTGGGATTACAGGCGTGAGCTACCGCGCTTGGCCCATGAAATGATCTTTAATTGCCTCCTGAGTGACTAATACTAGATAGCATCTGTTTGGTTTCCTACTAGAGTCTGGAAGCAATAGGTGCCTTCATTTAACCATTGGACCTAGAAAGGTAGCAACCCATAGCCTGCCAGGCTGAATGCACCTGAAAGCCTCAAGAAATCTTGTCACTGTGCATTCTATTATGTGACTACAGCTTGAGCCGAATAGGGATAAATGAATCCTGGCTAGCACTGAGCATCGTGCCAGGAACAGAACAGTGGGGCCATTGCAGTCAGTAGAATGAAAGGTTACCATGGCGTTGTCAGGGAGTTTTCCTGAACTATGGCTGGATCATATTTCTCTTTCCACCTCAGCCACTGCTTCATGCTACTGAATGGAGAAGCCTTTGGCTTTCTGTATCCATGGAGGAATGCAGCATGCCTCTTATCTCCTAAACCTGTCCCTGCAGAAAGCTGCCTGCCCTTGGAGTTTCTCAGCAGAACAGTAAATGTGATCTCAGTCTCTCCTAGCGGCTCAGTAAATATCATGTGATACAGAGTGCCTCAGCCAGGTGACACAATGAGAGCTGAAAACACCTCGGGTCGTCTGTACTGTCGCATTCCTTATGCACAGCACATCCTAGTTGTCCCACTTAGAGCATCTCTCATTGTGATTTCCTTTTCTTTCTCTAAACGTAAGCTAGGTTGACCTCACTGAGTGGAAAGTCAAAGGTGTCAAGTGAATAATAAACTCTTTTCCTCTTCAGGTACAGTGTGGGATGTTCGGTTTTCCACCCAAGGGGAGGATGGGGGCTGAGTAGGGCTGCAACAGAGGAGAGAGAATGCAGTGCACCTCGAAGATGTGAGTGACATGCTGCTTAGATGGAAAGTACACCATTTCCTTTCCTGTTCAGAGTGAGATATTTTTTACCTTCATACAAATGAGGTTGTTGAAAACCATGATATTTTAAAATACCCACATAAACAAAACCTTTGTTTTGAATGTAAACCTATGGAAATGAATACTCACAATCTGCAGTAAAAAGGACCATCTCTTGATCTTGGATGTTTCCTAGCAAAGCACATTCAGGGTGTCGTTGCTGGCAATGGAAAGCCCAGAGTGCCAGCAGCCTCCACGCTGTGATTTAGGGAAGGGAGTGACTGAGATTATTTTAGTCAGAGGAACTGGTTCTCTGCTTAGCCTCGATATTTCATAAAAAGCTCATTGCAGCAAAATTTTCATTTGGCAGCATCTGCGGTGCTATCATCTTGATATCTTCACATTAAGTAACAATGGCACTTCAAGGTCAAATGAAAGTCAAATTGGCATGATAAATATTCATTGTCAGCCTCTGTTAACCCTATGTATTTTCTGTAAAGATACAGGCAAAGCATGTAATCAGTAGTGTTTGTAGGAAAATAAAAAGTTATAGAAATCCTGGGGTCATAGAGCAAATAAAACAGTTCAAATGTTAAGATATATATGGTATAGTGAGAAAATCAGTAGAATGAATACTGCACCCAATTCTGACATTGTCAGTTTCTGACAAATCATTTAAATGATATACCTCAATTTTCCCAACTGTAAAATTAGAATGAATTACATAATTATCTTTTATTCTTATTCCTATTCTAAGTGATAGCTTTTCTAGATGCAATTAGAAATAACTTTCAAAGTGTTGCAAAACACTGAAACATATTAGGAAAAAAAAATAATGTGTGTTTTTTTTTCTTCTGAGCACTTAAATAATAGAATAGGTATCAGTTTCTTAAACAAATGGAATGAAAATCACAAATAGACTTTTAAGGTTAGGAAAGAAGCCTGCAATGTGAAGGGACTAGATTAAAAGAAAATTGACCTGTTTACATTTCTACTGTAGAGTATTGGATGCTGTAGCAATAATGGACCTTTATTGGAATTATTTTAGAGGTTATGAGATTACATAATGGCCTGTGTCACCTAGCAGCCAGAGGCTGGGATGTCAAGTGTGTGTACCTTTATCAATAGCCAAGCTTAAAATGACTGAGAAACAGCTACTTCTGAGAAGACTTGGAAAGTAAGGTATTCTATTTGAGGATAATGTAAGCATTTGTTTCTGGAATTCTGCCCAGTAACCCAGAGCACACAAAAAGGTCTTAGAGTAATTTGATCAGTGTTTCTGTAAAAGAACACCAAAGCCACAGATTCTGTTACTGGCAAGACAGAAAATGCATTATAAGGGAAGACAACATGTTTCATAGGATGATGGCTTGGCCTGGAGAGGGCTTGGGAGAGTTAACTGACAGCAGTTAGGAGCAATGATTAATGCTAACCTAAACTTCTGGGAACCCTGCCTGAACATGCTTGTCAGGGTGTGTTGGTGTTTGCAACATTGCCTTTTGTTTTGTCTCTGGAGCCTGACGCAGTTTTGCTTGCAGTCCTTGTTACTGTCTATTGGCCCTGTTTTGAGCACTAACATGAAAAGAGGAAAAGAAATCCCCAGAAACACCCTTTTTTCTCACCTGGTCATCTTAGTATCCACAATTGCATTCCTAGAGGTATATTCATCTTCCTGGCATTATTGTTTTGGTGTATTCACAGAAGTCTGTGGCCGTAATCCTTCCATAAGCTGATCTGTTATTTAGCTCCTTGGATGAAATATTGGTAATCATTGTAAAAATGATGAGCCTATGTTGATATGTACATGAACCTTTCCCTGTTTGACTGGGGGATGGGGGGTAATGTGAGGGCTGGGGAGATTAAAAACAGATTCTAGATCCCTCCAGTGAGCTCCTTGGTTAAATATTTTGTTTACATTGGTTATATTGAGCAACTTTAGTAGAGGATATTGTTGAAGAAGTGGAGAGCAGTTTTCTGATTGGCGAGACCTGTAGTCATTAGGCTGCATTTATCAGTAGCCTTGCCTTGCAGTTCAAGGTTCATTGAGATAGATAGACTAGCAGCCTCTCAATGCTGGTTTCTCAGGCTACACTGGGTTGCTCAGGTTGAGTGGGCAATGAGGAACTTGGGGAGGTAGTAGAAGACACCCACTTGACTTCAGGACTAAACCTTTTTCTTTGGCTGCCTTTGTTGCTGTTGAAAAGTTGGGGTTATTTTGTAGTTCATGGGTTGGCAAACTATGACTTGAGCAAAAAAATCTGTCTTGCTGCTTGTTTTTGTAAATAAAGTTTTATCAGAACACAAACATGGTTATTTGTCTACATATTGTCTATGGATTCTTCTGCATGAAAACAGCAGAGTTGAATAGCTGCAAAAGCGAACCCTAAGACCTGCAAAACATAAAATATTTACTATTTGGTCCTGTATGGGAAAAAGTTTCCTGATCTCTGCTGTAGTTCATTGTAGGTAATCTGTTGCTAAGATCTTCTCTTGGTCTTTGGTGTTCTTTAATGTTGCTCAAATAAATTTAGATGTGAATTTCTTTTTATTTTTCCTGCTTGAGATTTGTTGTTCTTTCATCAATTATTAGCCATAAACTCTTTGAATATTGTCTCTCCCCATATCTTCTCTGCTCTTGAAACTCTGGTTGGATTTCTTAGAATCTCTCATTCTAGTCTCCATTTTTCTTAACTCTATTTTTCGTCACATAGGATCTCTGTGCTGCATCCTGGGTATTTCTACAGATCTGTTTTCTGATTCAATTTCCTTACTTATTATCAGTTTGTTAAGATTTTCTATTTCTTCGTGATTCAATCTTGGTAGATGTGTAAGTTTCTAGGGCTTTATTCATTTCTTCTAGGTTATCCAATTTGTGTACAGTTGTTCATAGTAGTCTGTTTAGACTCTGTGTATTTCTGTGGTATCAGTTGCCTTTTTTATTTCTGATTTTATTTGGGTCTTCCCTCTTTTTTTTCTTAGTGTAACTAAAGGTTTGTCAATTTTGTTTTCCAAAAACCAATGTTTAGTGTTGTTGGTCTTTTCTGTGGCTTTTCTAGTCTCAATTTCATTTATTTCATCTCTTATCTTTGTCATTTTCTTCCTTTTTTTTTTTTTTTTTTTTTTTTGACAGTCTTGCTCTGTTGCCCAGGCTGGAGTGCAGTGGCATGATCTTGTCTCACTTGCTGCAACCTCTGCCTCCCAGGTTCAAGCAATTCTCCTGCCTCAGCCTCCCGAGTAGCTGGGACTACAGGCGCCTGCCACCACACCCGGCTAATTTTTATATTTTTAGTAGAGACGGGGTTTCACTGTGTTAACCAGGATGGTCTCAATCTCCTGACCTCATGATCTGCCTGCCTAGGCCTCCCAAAGTGCTGGGATTACAGGCGTAAGCCACCATGCCCGGCTATTTCCTTCCTTTTTTCCAGATCTAGAAGTCCTATTTAGCTTTTTTTCAAATCTGCCTAGTCATCTTATTTGTATTTTCATATCTCCTCTTTTGCTTCTTTAAACATATCAAGGATATTTACTTTAAATTCTATGCAATTAATTCTAGTATATGAAGCTATTGTAGGTTTGATTCTGCTGTTTTATCCTCATTGAATTACAAGGTACTGGTGTACTTGTGAGCTTTGTATTGTTTCTAGTGGTGAACTCAGGTTCCTTGCGTATTTTCTGTGAAAATTCTTTGAGTATTTTTATGTGGTGTTCAGGGTACATAGTGTACCATACAGCTAGAGAGTTGTTCTAAATCATGTTTGCCATACCATCTATACCAGAGATCCTTCAATGTTAGAGGTTATTGAAAATTTGCCTGGACTATTAATAAAACTAATGCTTTGATGTTAAATTGTCTATAACTTTCTGGAATCTCTTCTTACTTTTTATTTCTTGCTTATTGAAGGAAGAAAAGTGAATCTTACAGTCTCCCTGGGATCCACAGAGACATGATGAAAGCCAAGAATCATTTCATATCTAGAAATCTTATTTGGTTGTTTTCTAAATATACCTTATCACAATTGTCCTACTTCCAACATTCCTCAAAATTGGATGTAAAATCTGCATCACCTTATCCCTTCAAGCTATTCTAGATGATTATTCTTGCCCCTTCATGCAAATTCCTCTTGTCTTGAGGCAGATGACATTGGTATACCTTCTCTGTTACCTCGTCCCTGAAATCTACCCTTGGAATAATCATTCCCATTCAGTCTCTAAAGGCTCTGGGTCTGCCATGGTCTTTTGTTCTACTTTTAGTTCTGACCTCATCTTGGGTGACTTCAAAATCTCAGATTTCTGGCTTTTTCATCTTCAAAATAACCTTGTCAACCATTGTATAGTTCCACAGACACAAAAAACTTCTCCATCTTGAAAATCAAAAAACTAGATTTTCTTCCTTTTGACCACAACTTCCTGTCCATTTAGGTTACTTACTAAGCTGTTGCTGATATACCAATCCTTTGACCTCACTGAAACCTCCATTCTCTTTACCCTCTATTTTCAATGTTTCAAACATTTCTCATACTTTTATTCTCTTCTTATCCTTCTCATGTTTTATAATTCAAGACTTCAAACACTGCTGTACTAATACCCTAAGCTGACTTGCCACATCCTCTTTCTACTATTCTAACTTGGCAAAACCTCAGTCCTCGATGAAACAAAATGCCTATTTTTTTCTACTTCCATATCTGTGCTGATGAGAGAGTTCCTGAAGAAATATCATGATTTCCACTTTGCTAATGGTCGACTAGATTATTTGGACGCATTCCTCCTGCTGAAAATGACAAGAAATGCTGAATATAATATAAAAATATCTCTTTTAAAACATTGAGGAATTAAAAATACATTAAGGAATTACCAAACCAAAATTTAGGGAAAAATAACTCAAAAAAGTAAGCTGAGCACTGAAGCCATGTGCTCCAGAGGCATTTTATAACATGGTAAAAATTACACTTTGGTTTTGGTAGCCTCATTGGGTAAGGGATCATAATTTAAGGTCCAGAGCCAACTCAAGTAGAAAAATTTAATAAGAGACTAACCCTGTTCCACACACACACACACACACACACACACACACACGCACACGCACACACACACATATACATACATATGTGCTTTATATCAATAATGAAGCTAGTCATGGGCTAGTTCTACTTCTAAGGGAGTGCAACTTAATCTATTCTGATTGGTAAAACAATATTCTTGGGAACAGAATTTACAAAATGCTTAGAAATAGTTGCATTAATTATTCCACATCATAAGCCCATCAAGTGGGTTATTAACTCAACTCCCTTGCTTCATCCCTTTGTCATACTTACCTGGTAAAACCCCACTTAAGTTCAACCCAACTCCTTGCCTACTACTATGCACAGGTTGAATGTGGTTTGAGAAGCACACATACCCAGGCTGACTGGCCACACTTCCCATCACTGCCAAGAGACCTTTACACAATTCTTAAATATATATATATATATGTATATATGATACTTTAAGTTCTGGGATACATGTGCAGAACATGCAGGTTTGTTACATAGGTATACATGTGCCATGGTGGTTTGCTGTACCCACCAACTCGTCATCTATATTGGGTATTTCTCCTAATGCTCTCCTTCTCCCTGCCCCCCAACCCCTGACAGGCCTCAGTGTGTGATGTTCCCCTCCCTGTGTCCATGTGTTCTCATTATTCAACTCCCACTTATGAGTGACAACGTGCAGTGTTTGGTTTTCTGTTCCTGTGTTAGTTTGCTGAGAATGATGGTTTCCAGCTTCATCCATGTCCCTGCAAAGGACATGAACTCATTATTTTTTATGGCTGCATAGTATTCCGTGGTGTATATGTGCCACATTTTCTTTATCCAGTCTATTATTGATGGACATTTGGGTTGGTTCCAAGCTTTGCTATTGTAAGTAGTCCTGCAGTAAACATACTTGTGCATATGTCTTTATGGTAGAATGATTTATAATCCTTTGGGTATATAGCCAGTAATAAGATTGCAGAGTCAAAGGTGTTTCTGGTTCTAGATCCTTGAGGAATAGCCACACTGTCTTCCACAATGGTTGATCTAATTTACACTCCCACTAACAGTGTAAAAGTGTTCCTGTTTCTCCACATCCTCTCCAGCATCTGTTTTTTCCTGACTTTTTAGTGATCACCATTCTAACTGGCATGAGTTCATAGCTCATTGTGGTTTTGATTCGCATTTCTCTAATGATCCGTGATGATGAGCTTTTTTTCATGTTTGCTGGCCACATAAATGTCTTCTTTTGGGAAGTGTCTATTCATTTCCTTCACCTGCTTTTTGATGGGGTTGGTTTTATTTTTTCCTTGTAAATTTGTTTAACTTCCTTGTAGATTCTGGATATTAGCCCTTTGTCAGATGGACAGATTGCAAAAATTTCCTCCCATTCTGTAGGTTGCCTGTTCACTCTGATGATAGTGTCTTTTGCTGTGCAGAAGTTTTTTTTACTTTAATTAGATCCCATTTTCAATTTTGGCTTTTGTTGCAATTGCTTTTTGTGTTTTAGTCATGAAGTCTTTGCCCGTACCTACGTCCTGAATGGCATTGCCTAGGTTTTCTTCTAGGGTTTTTATGGTTTTAGGTCTTACGTTTAAATAGTTAATCCATCTTGAGTTAACTTTTGTATAAGGTGTAAGGAAGGGGTCCAGTTTCAGTTTTCTGCATATGGCTAGCCAGTTTTCCCAGCATCATTTATTAAAGAGGGAATCCTTTCCCCATTGCTTATTTTTGTCAGGTTTGTCAAAGATCAGATGGTTGTAGATATGTGGTGTTATTTCTGAGGCCTCTGTTCTGTTCCATTGGTCTATATCTCTGTTTTGGTACCAGTACCATGCTATTTTGGTTACAGTAGCCTTGCAGTATAGTCTGAAGTCAGGTAGCGTGATCCCTCTGGCTTTGTTCTTTTTGCTTAGGATTGTCCTGGCTATACAGGCTCTTTTTTGGTTCCATACGAAATTTAAAGTAGTTTTTTTTTTTTCCAATTCTGTGAAGAAAGTCAATGGTAACTTGATGGGAATAGCACTGAATCTATAATTTACTTTTGGCAGTATGGCCATTTTCTTGATATTGATTCTTCCTATCCATGAGCTTGGAAGGTTTTTCCATTTGTCTGTGTCCTCTCTTATTTCCTTGAGCAGTGGTTTGTAGTTCTCCTTGAAGAGGTCCTTTATATCCCTTGTAAGTTGTATACCTAGTTATTTTATTCTCTTTGTAGCAATTGTGGGAGTTGCTCACGATTGGGAGTTCACTCATGATTTGACTCTGTTTGTCCATTGTTGGTATATAGGAATGCTTGTGATTTTTGCACATTGATTTTGTATCCTGAGACTTTGCTGAAGTTACTTATCAGCTTAAGGAGATTTGGGGCTGAGATTATGGGGTTTTCTAAATATACAATCATGTCATCTGCAAACAGACAATTTGACTTCCTCTTTTCCAATTTGAATACCCCTTATTTCTTTCTCTTGCCTGACTGCCCTGGTCAGAACTTCCAATACTGTGTTGAATAGGAGTGGTGAGAGAGGGCATCTTTGTCTTGTACTGGTTTTCAAAGGGAATGATTCCAGCTTTTTCCCGTTCAGTATGATATTGGCTGTGGGTTTGTCATAAATAGCTCTCATTATTTTGAGATACATTCCATCAATACCGAGTTTATTGAATGTTTTTAGCATGAAGGGCTGTTAAATTTTATCAAAGGCCTTTTCTGCATCTATTGAGATAATCATGTGGTTTTTGTCCTTGGTTCTGTTTATGTGATGGATTACGTTTATTGATTTGTGTATGTTGAACCAGCCTTGCATGGCAAGGATGAAGCCAACTTGATCACGGTGGGTAAGTTTTTGATGTGCTGCTGGATTTGGTTTGCCAGTATTTTATTGAGGATTTTTAGATTGATGTTCATCAGGGATATTGGCCTGAGATTTTCCTTTTATTTTTTTATTATTTTTGTTTTGTTTTGTTGTGTCTTTGCCAGGTTTTGGTATTGGGATGATGCTGGCCTCATAAAATGAGTTAGGGAGGATTCCCTCTTTTTCTATAGTTTGAAATAGTTTCAGAAGGAATGGTACCAGCTCCTCTTTGTACCTCTGGTAGAAGTCGGCTGTGAATCAGTCTGGTCCTGGGCTTTTTTAGTTGGTAGGCTAGCTATTAATTACTGCCTCAATTTCAGAAGTTGATATTGGTCTATTCATGGGATTCAACTTCTTCCTGATTTGGTCTTGAGAGGGTGTATGTGTCCAGAAATTTATCTATTTCTTCTAGATTTTCTAGTTTATTTGCATAGAGGTGTTTATAGTATTCTTTGATGGTAGTTTGTATTTCTGTGGGATCCGTAGTGATATCCCCTTTATCTTTTTGTTGTTGTTGTTGTTGTTGTTGTTTTTGAGATGGAGTATTGCTCTGTTGCCCAGGCTGGAGTGCAGTGGTGCAATCTCAGCTCAATGCATGCAACCTCTGCCTGCCAGGTTCAAGCGATTCTCCTGCCTCAGTCTCCTAAGTAGCTGGGATTATAGGCATGCACTACCATGCCTGGCTAATTTTTGTATTTTTAATAGAGATGAGGTTTCACCATATTGGTCAGGCTGGTGTTGAACTCCTGACCTCGTGATCCACCCGCCTAGGCCTCCCAAAGTGCTGGGGTTACAGGACTGAGCGACCACACCTGGCCCCCTTTACCATTTTTTATTGTGTCTATTTGATTCTTCTTTCCTTCTTTATTAGTCTGGCTGGTGGTCTATTTTGTTCAACTTTTCAAAAAACCAGCTCTTGGATTCATGGATTTTTTTTTTTTTTGAAGGGTTTTAGTGTTTGTCTCCTTCAGTTCTGCTCTGATCTTAGTTATTTCTTGTCTTCCGCTAACTCTTGAATTTGTTTGCTCTTGCTTCTCTAGTTCTTTTAATTGTGATGTTAGGGTGTCAATTTTAGATCTTTCCCACTTTCTGTTGTGGGCATTTAGTGCTATAAATTTCCCTCTAAACACTGCTTTAGCTGTGTCCCAGAGATTCTGGTACGTTGTGTCTTTGTTCTCACTGGTTTCAGATAATTTTATTTCTGCCTTAATTTTGTTATTTACCCAGTAGTCATTCAGGAGTAGGTTATGCAGTTTCCATGTAGTTGTGCAGTTTTGAGTGAGTTTCTTAATTCTGAGTTCTAAAGGATTGCACTGTGATCCGAGAGACTGTTTGTTATTATTTCCATTCTTTTGCATTTGCTGAGGAGTGTTTCACTTCCAATTAGGTTGTCAATTTTAGAGTAAGTGCTATGTGGTGCTGAGAAGAATGTATGTTCTGTTGATTTTTGGGGTGGAGAGTTCTGTAGATGTCTATTGGGTCTGCTTGGTCCAGAGCTGAGTTCAAGTCCTGAATATCCTTGTTAATTTTCTGTCTCAATGATCTGATTAATATCGGCAGTGGGGTGTTAAAGTCTCCCATTATTGTTTTGTGGGAGCCTAAGTCTCTCTGTAGGTCTCTAAGCACTTGCTTTAAGAATCTGGGTGCTCCTGTATTGGGTGCATATATATTTAAGATAGTTAGGTCTTCTTGTTGCATTGATTCCTTTACCATTATGTAATGCCCTTCTCTGTCTTTTTTGATCTTTGTTGGTTTAAAGGTTTAAAGTCTGTTTTATCAGAGACTAGGATTGCAACCCCTGCTTTTTTTTTTTTTTTTTTTTTTTTTTTTTTTTTGCTTTCCATTTGCTTGATAAATATTCCTCCTATGTGTGTCTTTGCATATGAGATGGGTCTCCTGAATACAGCATGCTGATGGTTCTTGACTCTTTATCTAATGTGCCAGTCTGTGTCTTTTAATTGGGGCATTTAGCCCATTTACATTTAAGGTTAATATTGTTATGTGTACATTTGATCCTGTCATCGTGATGCTAGCTGGTTATCTTGCACATCAGTTGATAGAGTTTCTTCATAATGTCATTGGCCTTTATATTTTGGTATGTTTTTTTCAGTGGCTGGTATCAGTTTTTCCTTTTCATATTTAGTGCTTCCTTCAGGAGCTCTTGCAAGGCAGGCCTGGTGTTGACAGAATCTTTCAGCATTTGCTTGTCTGTAAAGGATTTTATTTCTCCTTCACTTAGGAAGCTTAGTTTGGCTGGATATGAAATTCTGGGCTGAAAATTCTTTTCTTTGAGAACGTTGAATATTGGTCCCCACTCTTTTCTGGCTTGTAGAGTTTCTGCAGAGAGATCTGCTGTTAGTTTGATGGAAATCCCTTTGTGGGTAACCTGACCTTTCTCTCTGGCTGCCCTTAACAATTTTTCCTTCATTTCAACCTTTGTGAATCTGACAATTATGTGTCTTGGGATTGCTCTTCTCAAGGAGTATCTTAGTAGTGTTCTCTGTATATCCTGAATTTGAATGTTGGCCTGCCTTGCTACGTTGGGGAAGTTCTCCTGGATAATGTCCTTAAGGGTGTTTTCCAACTTGGTTCCATTCTCCCTGTCACTTTCAGGTACACCAATCAATCGTAGATTTGGTCTTTTCACATAGTCCCATATTTCTTGGAGGCTTCGTTGGTTCCTTTTCATTCTTTTTTCTCTAATTTTGTCTTCATGCTTTATTTCATTAAGTTGATCTTCAGTCTCTGATATCCTTTCTTCTGCTTGATCGATTTAGCTATTGATACTCGTGTATGCATCACAAAGTTCTCGTGCTGTGTTTTTCAGCTCCATCAGGTCATTGATGTTCTTCTCTAAACTGGTTCTTCTAGTTAGCAGTTCCTGTAACCTTTTATCAAGGTTCTTAGCTTCCTTGCATTGGGTTGGAACATGCTCCTTTAGCTCAGAGGAGTTTGTTATTACCCACCTTCTGCAGCCTACTTCTGTCAAACTCATTCTCCATCCAGTTTTGCTCCCTTGCTGGTGAGGAATTGTGATCCTTTGAAGGAGAAGAGGCATTCTGGTTTTTGAAATTTTCAGCATTTTTGTGCTGGTTTTTCCTCATCTTCATGGATTTGTCGACCTTTGTTCTTTGATGCTGATGACCTTTGAATGGGGTTTTTGCTTGGGTATCCTTTTTTGTTGATGTTGATGTTATTGCTTTCTGTTTGTTAGTTTTCCTTCTAACAGTCAGGGCCCTCTTCTGCAGGTCTGCTGGAGTTTGCTGGAGGTCCACTCCAGACTCTGTTTGTCTGGGTATCACCAGCAGAGGCTGCAGAACAGCAAAGATTGCTTCCTGCACCTTCCTCTGGAAGCTTTGTCTCAGGGGGCACCTGCCTGTATGAGGTGTCTGTCAACCCCTGCTGGGAGATGTCTCCCAGTCAGGAGGCACGGGAGTCAGGGACCCACTTGAGGAGGCAGTCTGTCCCTTAGCAGAGCTTGAGCACTGTTCTGGGAAATCTACTGCTGTCTTCAGAGCTGGCAGTCAGGAACATTTAAGTCTGCCGAAGCTGCACCCACAGCCACCCCTTCCCCCAGGTGCTCTGTCCCAGAGAGATGGGAGTTTTATATATAATCCCCAGACTGGGGCTGCTGCCTTTCTTTCAGAGATGCCCTGCCCAGAGAGGAGTAATCTAGAGAGAGGCAGTCTGGCTACAGCTGCTTTGCTGCGCTCAACACTGACCCCATATTAAGCCATAACCTCAAAAGGCTAGGCTGTCAAGGAAAAGGGGAATCAGAAAGAAACTGCTGGAAAGGTTGCTTTGGAACTATACAGTGGAGAAGAAATAAAGGAAGGGAAAAATTACTCTTTGAAAGTTTTGGACACAGGCTAAATTTTGTGCAGATTTGCAGACTGAGTTCATATATTTTGGGTGGTCCAGGGAAATCTCAAGCCATGAATTTGTTTTAGGGTGTTTCTAACCTGGCATTGCCCTTGGTTTCCAGACAGAAGTAAATTCACATTCTCTTAGGAGGAAGGTAACTATATTCTAGACCTCAGGGAATCCCCACAAATATTTTTCTGGACAAATGAAAATTATATTGTCAAAAATAAAAGCAAGTACATACGGCAATAGAAAATCATAAGTAGAAAACATTAGGACTAACAGAAAAAATTGGTCTACAAAGATTTAACATATTGAAATAATTGGGTATAAATTGTAAACATCTATGCTTACTCTATTTGAAGAAATAAGTAGCAAACACAAAAACTATAAAACTTGACGTACTAGACATGAAAAAGAGCCTAGTAATATTTCTAGACATGAAAAAAAAGGTAACCCAAATTAAACCCAATGTCTGGATCTACAACTAGAGGGAAAGTGAATGGAAATATAGATGAAAAGAAAAGAAAATACATAGAATAAATAATGGGGAGACAAAAAGGAGAAAGGTACAAAAGGAGAGGTTAAAATTCATGGAAGAAGGTATAAGGAGAGGGAAAATGAGGACAAAGGTAATTTTTGAGGAAATGATTGAGAGTTTTACACAACCGAAATAAACTAACCCAATTATTCAAAAGTCAATCAGATTCAAAAACCAAGTAGATTAAATATGAATGCCATACCTGGTTATTTTACAATAAAACCTCACAACACCAAAGAGAATCATTTCAAAGTGGCTAGAGAATTATGTCAGTACTTTCAAAGGAGCAATATTTAGCCCGATTGCTGACTTCCACCGTCAGCAATGAAAACCAGAAGTCATTGGAATGATATTACCAAATATTTGGGGGAAAAAAAACCCTGCCAAGTTAAAGTTCTATACCCAGAGAAAAATCTGTAAAAACTAAAGATGAAATAAGATCATTTTTAGACAAATAAAAATAGGGCACATTACCCCTAGCATACCATCACTAAAGGAAATTCACACTAGGAAAGGGTGAGCCCAAGTGAAAAACCTAAAATGAAAGAAGAAATGAAGAATAAAGAAAGTAATAAATACAGGGTAAATATAAATGAACACTTACTGTAGATAATAATGTAGAGTTAAAGCATAGTATAAAAATACATGATTAATAATGACATGTTAAATGAGAAAACTCAGTGAAAGCATTCTATGGTCCTTCATTATCTGGCACGAGTGTAAATGTATTGATAAACTTTAAAATATACATATTTATCATTAAATAGTTATAACTTTTGGTTTCGGGGTACATGCGCAGGTTTGTTCTATAGATAAATTACATGTTGTGGGTGTTTGGCGTACATATTGTTTTGTCACACTGGTAATAAGCATAGCACCCAATAGGTAGTTTTCGGATCCTTTCCCTCCTCCCAGCCTCCATCCTCAAGTAGGCCCCAGTGTCTGTTTTTCCCTTCTTTGTGTTTTCGTGTACTCAGTGTTTAGCTCCCACTTACAAGTAAGAACATGTGGTGTTTGGTTTTCTGTTTCTGTGTTAGTTTGCTTAGGATAAAGGCCTCCAGCTCCATCCATGTTGCTGCAAAGAACATGATCTCATTCTTTTTTATGGTTGCATAGTATTCTATGGTGTATATGTATCACATTTTTCTTTACTCAGTCTACTGTTAATGGACACATAGGTTGATACCATGTCTTTGCTATTGTGAATAATGCTGTGATGAACATAAGCCTGTATGTGTTTTTATGGTAGAATGATCTATGTTACTTTGTGTATATACTCAGTAATAGGATTTCTGAGTCAAATGGTAGTTCTGTTTTAAGTTCTTTGAGAAATCTCCGAACTACTTTCCACAGTGGCTGAACTAATTTACACTCCCAACAGCAGTGTATAAGCATTCTCTTTTCTCCATAGCCTCACCAGCATGTTATTTTTTGACTTTTAAGTAATAGTTGTTTTGACTGGTGTGAGATGTTATCTCATTATGGTTTTGATTTGCATTTCTCTGATGATAGTGATGTTGAGAATTTTTTCACATTCGCTGCATATATGTCTTCTTTTGAAAAGTGTTTGTTCATGTCCTTTGCCCCCTTTTTAATGGGGTTGTTTTATGCCTATTAATCATAAATATATATGTACATACATTTTAATATGTATATTACATTTCATAATAAAGTTGATAAAATGTTTAATCCAGTGATTTGGTTCACTATAAATTGATGGTCTTCAACTTGAGTTAGCAGTACTCTCGATGCTACCTAGCAGTTCTGCCTGTTCTCAGTTGTCATATCCCTCACATTCCCCTTAGGAACTAACTCAAATATTCCCCACATTTCTCCAATCTCCTACTCTTCCCCTGCTCCCAGCATCTCCTCATCTTCAGCACCTTACCTTACCTCTCTGTTTCCTTTCTTCTCAATCTGCTAAAACAGTGGTTTTCAAACATTTTGATCTCAGGACCCCTTTAAAATCAAGAAAATTGACCTAAAAGAACCCTTGTTTAGGTGGATACTCACAAGGCATTACCTATTCTGAAATGCTGAACATTTTCAAAATGGATAGTCTGTCCTATTTATTTTCACTGAAGAGAAAACATCACAAGAGCAGAATTTATGTGTTACTAACCTTGAACTCCCTGGAACCTGACTCAGAACTTGATACTTTTTTTTTTTTTTTTGGTGGTTATTAATTCTATAGGGTCATTTTTCTGTCCTCTCTAATTATTTTGGTAAACGTGAGAGTTAGCTGGTATTTCAGCTGAGTTTCTTCTAAGATCCTCCTTTAGGTGCTTTGAGTATATTTAAAACAAAATGAAAGAATAGTTTATGAAACAAGTACAAAACCAATTCACTCCATCCTTAGGAATACTCAAAAAAGAAAAAAGATCCAATTTCACACTCCAGCTGAAGTCTGTCCTATATCTGAGAAAATTGCCCCAGGTGTCCACAATGGAACTTGTGCTTGAGATTCTAATATGCTAAAGATGATTTCTCAGGAGATGTTATTTCTCTGAGAAGTGACTGAGAAAAAAGCTCTGTCAACAGCAAATTAAAATAAAGCTGTGGTACAATATTATTATTCTGGCCAAATGTAGTGATTTTATTCCATCTCTAGGAAAAGGAAGAGATCTGTAAGTATGCCCAGGAGGAAAGCAGGGCTGATCAGGGATGCATATGACCTGAAAGTGAGTGTGTGATGACTTTGCTGCAAGACTGTCTGCCCCTTGCCTCTATTGAATGGAGATTTGTATTTTAGAATTTTAATCTCTCAAAGCCCTTAAAAAGACTACATAAGACAATGACTTGCAGCAAATTTCATTATATGTGTGAATAGTTCTGTAGCCAGATTCTGGTGTCATTTCACACATTATATTTGTACTATTGCTAGGTAGGCTGCTGCCGGCCCTAAGGCAATGTGTGTGTGTGTTTCTGTGTGTGTGTGGGCAGGGGGCTGGGTTTGGGGAAGTCTTTAACAGGGAGGATGGGTGAAAGGCAGTGGGGAGGAAGAGGCAGGTAGGGGCAAAGCTGGGAAGAGGTATATGTGACTTGTCCTTGCAGATTTAATATCTAGGCCATCCTGGGAGACAATTGCCCACATTGAATTTAGATGTTACAAATGGGATGGCATAAAATGGGTTGGGATGTAGCTGGTGATGTCTTAGTAAATAAAAAATTGGTGCTTAATGCCACCCAAGAACTTACTTGCTTTAAAAAGTAAAGTTAAAGGGATGATTTCATTCTTCATAAGTACCCCTAGTAGAAACAAACAAAAAATAGAACTTGTTTCACACCTGAGTCTACCATTAAATCTGAAATATGGTTTGAGAGGCAGAGAGAACCAGCTTCCCTGCAAAGCCTTAAGCGAGTCCTTTGTGCTCTCTAGCTTTCATTGAGTACATGGGTTGCCCTAGTGATGAATGTCCTGCTTTGTGTGGTCTCAGCATTTTTTTCTAGAGAGGCTGTTTTTAATGAGAAGGTGAATAGAGGGGTCTTCTTTTGAAACTAGGATAAGAGGAGGGCCACTTCTGAAAATGCAAGCATAATGGTGCCATTCCTTCTCACAGAGATCTGACAATCGCCCCCTCTCTTTCTGTCTGTCTTTCTCTCTCTCTCTCTTTCTCTCTCTCTCATTTCTCTTTTTATTACTAAGTAGCTTTCAGTAGCCTGCTTCTGCTAAGTACTGTTTTGGATTGGCCTATGGTCTCAATACCCTGGGATCTTCTTTTAGAAGTAAAGAGTAACCAATTAGATCTCATTTTGTCACTCTGGCCTCATCTTCTTTCCTCTAAAAAGGGACTATTCTTGATGTTTTAGGGTAGGACACACCCCTGCTCCTTTCTCCTACCTATTTTAAAATGCTGTACTTTTTCAGATTTACCCACGCACTAAGAATTATGCTTCAGCCTGTTTGAAGCTTTCTTCTCCTTCAGGATCCATTGTGCAAGGCAGGAGTGGGAGAAAACCATGTAATTGCTATATTTTAGGACTCGCTTGAGGCTAGCTTTGATTGAACACACAGTAAACTCTTGATTATCCATGCTAATGGAAGGAATAGTAATTCAGACCAGACACATTGTTTCTATCTGACTTTGAAATGTGTTGAGTGATTTTTTTTTGAAAGCAGTAGCAGGTGGTTTACTTAGACTGTATTAATAGTGAAATTTCTTTTGTGATGCCACTGTTTTGGTAGACAAAATTGTGAGAGACACCACTCTCCTCCTTCCTCTTCCTACTCCACAATCTTACCTGGCACAGACTCCTAGTGCCTTCACCTTACATATTCCTTTTTATGTCCCCCTTCTCTTATCAAAATGAACTCTTAGGAAACTGGTAAATTGGTAAGGCCAAGTAATTAATTAAAGGAGCGTAGTGTCATTTAAATAGGAGTGAAATCCCAAAACTAAGAAAACAAAAATGACTAATATTTGTATCATATTCAATATTTGCTTTAAAAGGGTGTCCAGTTTCATGATGGTAAGGTATTTGCTGTTTTGATGTTACATATTTTTATTTGTTTTGCTTATTGCTGCATCCCCAGTGCCTAGAATAGTGCCAGGTATGTAATATGCACATAATAAATTTTTGTGGTATAAATGAATGAAAAATAATTTTCTTATTTATTGAGACAGGGTCTCCCTGTGTCACCCAAGGTGGAGTGCAGTGTGTGATCATGGCTTACTGCATCTTTGACCTCCTGGGCTGAAGCAATCCTCCCATTTAGGCCTCCTGAGTAGCTGGGACCACAGGCATACCCGATGGCACCTGGCTAATTTTTAAAAAATTTCTGTAGAGATGGGGGTCTCTGTATGTTGCCTAGGCTGGCCTTGAACTCAAATAATCTGCCTTCCCTGGCCTCTCAAAGTTCTGGGATTACAGGCGTGAGCCACTGTACCCAGCCATAATTCTCAAAATGCTTCTTCATGTACTTATTTTTTTTTCCTATTCCTGCAACTCTCCTATAATATAGATGTCACAGCTATTATTAAAATAATTATTGATTTATCTTCCCTTTTGTTTATCTGTAACTAATTTACATATAAACATATGTAATGTTCCTTATAAATTCTAATTCCCTATAAATAGAATATATAATAATGGAAGTTTTTTTTAATGGACAGTCTTTTTGAGCTTATGCTATTTTGCATTTTGCACTTTGCTGATTTGTCAGACAAAGTGCATCATCACTTTGGAGACATCATCTTTGTGGAGACAGCTTTTCTTTGGCGATAAGTGACAAAGTGGTATGCTGCTCGCAGGCCATTTCTATCACTGGAACTAATCTGTCACGGTGTGGTTGTGTGTGATAAACCACTTACTTCACAGAGTAATAGGAATCCCACCCAAGCTATGCTCACTCCAGTCTATTTTTTCTTAATAAATAGACTTAAGCAAAAGATCTTTCAGATTGTGCCATTTTAGTTGAGAGAAAATAAAACAGAAAAGGTCAAAATGGAATGGCACTCCTTTTCCTTTGTGATCCTCTGTAAGGAATGTAAGATGGCAATGGAATATTAAGGTACATGGCTTCTGATTTATCCTGAGGTGGTGGGAATTGGCTTGGATTCAGGAACTCCCTGCATACGCATGTTGTGCTAGTGGAGTGAGTTAATTGCTTGGCTTTGGAGCCAAATTTGGGTTGAGTACCAACTCTTTTACCAACTTTACCAATGGAGCAATTTACTTAGGGCCTCTCAGCTTCTGTTTCCTCATCTTTAAGATGGTGATAACAATAGCATCTATTTCATTGGGAGAGTTAAATTTTAGTTAAATTTTTAGAAGTCTGCAAATAATTTCATACCTGGTGCACACACACAGTTGTTATGGCTTTGATGAACACTCCTTGAGTATCTACTGTGAGCCCAGAATCATGCCAGGTAATTTTCATATGCTCTGCAACTTCATACCTACATCAGCCTACTTTTTCCCTGTGAGAAAACTGAGGCATATAGAAGTTAAATAATGTACTCAATGTGACACAGCCATTGGGGTGCTGGGAATTTGGATCTCTCTCTCTTTGCATTATATCATGTGGCCTTTCTGGGGTTTTGGTGCCCAAACAAGTTGAATCCATTCCACAGCTGTGTCCTCAATCATAAATACCTCACCTTAAGATATTGGGGAGATAAGACACAAGAGCATTTATCAAAGCACAGGTTTATCGAACTCTCTGGACATTTCTCCTCTTTCATGTTCTTTGGGGAGTATTTTTGCTGCTGAGGCTTGGCAGGGCTCAGCTGAAGTGACACTTCCTCAGAGAAGCTTTCCCTGACCACCTCTCTGGGGTTGTTATTAAACCATGCCACAGCTGCTATCGTGACATTTGTCATGGCCTGAAACTATATGTGTATTTGCTTGGGTCCTTGCCTGTTTAACCCCAATGCACTGTAAGGTCTCTGAGAAAAGGAGCTTTGCTTTGTTTACTGCTATATTTTCAGTGCATGGCACAGTGCTCAGACACTGGGAGGGACTCAATAAATATGCGATCAACTTACAAATGAAGAAGTGCAACTGCTGTGAAAAGGCTGCAGTCCTGGGAGGCAAGCTTTGTGTTGGAGCAATCACACTGCCAGGCTTTCAGTAATAGATAAAAAGGTGGGGGTGGGGTGAGTAAGAGTTGCCTGAATTCTCTGCCCATAGGTCTGCTTCATGCCCTTTTGATGGCAGGAGGGAGCTGTCCTGATTTTTTTTTTTTGGCCAGGGAATGAGGCCTTGAGGTGCAGCCTGTGGCTAAATATGTCACAGCTCAGCCTCTGCTTCATCCTCGTTAACTCCACTTCATAGCTGGCCAGAGGCAAAGATTAATTTAGTGACCAAGCTTAATAAATAGTTGCTTCTGGACTTACATTTCATGCATTGCTTTCAGAGGCTGAGAGCTCATTGAAGTGCCAGTTTCAAGATGTCAAGGGCAAGCAGCTGGGCTTGAGGGAAGTGCAGAGATATTTCTGCTGAGCCTTTGTTCCCCAGCCCATCTTGCAATCATCAAAACTGCAGCGACGACAGGAAAAGCCTTCAACATCCATTTCCTGTGTAGCCTAAAAACCATGTTTCTCAAACCGATTGCCTTTATAAGACATTGCTACATACATGATTCTCCAAGCATGTCAAGCAACTCTTGCCTACAATGTAGTGTGGGAAAATTTTAATATTTGTCACCACATATACATTTTTATTTTATCACCACATGGCATCTGACACAGAAATCTCTAATCTCTTCCCTCTGGAAGGCCTTGGTGGAGTTTCTACTTTGAAGGGAGCTTGGCTCTGGGCAGCCATCTCTAGTGTAAATCAAGTCTGAGGTACTAGACAGTAAACAATATTGTATCCCACAGGGTCTGAGGTGACCTGAATAAGTTCCGCAGTGCGTCCACCATAGCGATGACATCATTACAGCATATGTGTATGCCCATATCTATGTGTAATTGTAATGTATAATTAATACGGAGCTAAAATTAAACTCCTGGGTGAAAAGAGATGGGCAGGCTGAAGAGGCTGAGGAATATTAACCTCTAAGATGCCGCTTGGTTGCAGCAGCTGTAGGATTGCAGTGCTCTTAGCATCAATGTGTGTGTGTGTGTGTGTGTGTGTGTGTGTGTATGTGTATGTATGTGTCTGTGTTCCTTTTTGTTGTTAAGGTTTCAGCCTTGAGGAATGAGAATTTTGCAGTTTATCCACCCTTCATCCCCTCCAAGCTCCCTAAGGAGCCTTTGTTTCATTTAATCTTGTCCTCGGGCCTCTCACTTACGTACTTTCATTTTTCTAGATAGTGTAATTAATTTCTCTCAAGTGGGGAGACTGACAAAGCAGGCAGAAATAGGACATAAGCATCACTTTCCTGTGGCGGCAGTTCCTTCACTCTCTTTTGGCATTGACTTTGGACAAGAAAGTATGTGACCTGGAAAGAGTTCCTGACTCTTGTTTACAAATAGTGCTCACAGCACCCTTCACATTCTTTGACCTTGAAAAGAGGCGACCACGGAGCACAGTTGTTACCCTTGATTATGAATGAAGTTTGACTCTTGGAGAAGGTATTCTTTGAAGCAGTTATCTAGGTAACGAAGTTTATTTTTGTTTATCAAACCCATACATCACTTCAGCCTCTGTATTATGAGTTGTGCTAAATGTACATTACTAAGAATATAGAGAAAGGTTATTTTCACTTCTTTTCTTCCCTAATGACTATGTTAAACTCATGGGCAGGCATGGACTAAACAACCATCTGGCAAGACATGGCTCCTTAACTCCCACTTCCTGTTGTCTACACATTGACTTCTATTTAGCCAAAGGCAATACCATGTTCTACCAGAAGTTATAGTTGTTTAAGTTCTGCATCTCTTGTCTACCCCTTGATCCTGCTTCTCTCCATTTGGACAATGATCTTATTTCTTATTAGTTTTAATAACCTCTGGTTTCAAAGGAAGTTTTCTAGTCCACTACTAGAGCACTTTCTAACAAGGCGTACTACCTGCTTATCACAACATCTTACGATTCACCAATTCCAATGAGGGGTGTGTGTGTGTGAGAGAGAGATTTAACAAAATCATTCATTGACACTTGCTTGTCTGCAGCAGCAACTGTTACATGATTTTCAAGTTTCTCTGTGTTCTGCCTTTGTCACTTCGATCTCAAACAAGCTATTGAACAACTTTGAACCTTGGCCTCCTTATTAGTAAATGGGAATAGAGAAGCAAAGTTTAATTCTCACTGGGTGTTGGGGATTGGCAAAGCATCCAACATAGATGAAAATCTTCAGTATATTTTTTATGTCTTTGCTGAAGTAGAAAAACCAATGCTGAAGTTGCAAAAATATGCATCTTGGAATAGATCAGAATGTATATTTAACTGACTGGAAAGTCCACTTGACAAAATTGGTTTGAATCCTACATCAAATCTGTTGCTATTAAATTGTTATTTTGACAATATAATTTTTGAACTATTTTAATTGCCTGTAATCCCAGTACTTTGGGAGGCTGAGGCAGGTGGATCACTTAAATAAGCCCAGGAGTTCAAGACTAACCTGGGCAACAGGGCAGAAATCCCATCTCTACTAAATATACAAAAATTAGCTGGGTGTGGTGGCACACACCCGTAGTCCCAGCTACTCAGGAGGCTGAGGTGGGAGAATCATCTGAGTCCTGGAAGTCAAAGCTGCAGTGAGCCGTGATCATGCATGGCACTGTACTCCAGCCTGGGTGATGGAGTGAGACCCTGTCTCACATACAAAAAAAAATTTAAATTAAAGTGACTCTTCTGAAAGATTCAAATAGAAAATAAAGCACTAAAAATAATACCACAAAATATATCACTGGCCAAGTATGGTTATTTTTATGATTCTTATATTATTGTTACATTATGATTATGGTGACAAAACTTATTTATATTTACTTATATATGGTTATTTAGAAAATTTAGAGAATTAAATGATAAATGGTAGTAGACCCAGAGTGTCTATAAAAACAGGCTTAGAAGAACAATCTGATTGAAAGAGCTAGAGTTGGTATTAATGTTATGTTTTCATGGCAGGCCCACTGTTTTTGTGCAGTTTTCATGCTTATTAGGGATGACTTTGATGCTGATGAAAATATGGCACTTGTGTTAAAGCTGCATTTGCATAGCAAGTCCAATGTTATTACTTAACTGGTATGCTTATTGGGGGCTTTGAGTACATTGATGAGCCAGTAGTGGGGCTGCAATTTGTTTTTGCCACCACCGTAGAGAGATTCTGTCCCAGATATATTTAGAATTTCTGTTTTAAGTAGAATTTGTTTAAAATATAGTGTGAAGAATAGACATGTAAAGAATTCAAATGTTGCCAATTTCACTCACCACTAATTCCTTGACTTGGAAAGATTTTTCTTTTCACAGAAACAAGGTGTTTGAGAAAAGTAGTTGAGAATTGCAAATGTGATATTGGAGTTATACACGTGCTGTGATTTTTTTTTTTTCCTAAGACACAATATGTTTGCAGGATCTGTGATGTTTGCTCACTTTAAGTCTGGATGCTTGGATAAGCCGAGGGTTCTCTAACTCTATGTTGAAGAGACAGTAAGATTATAGTTTTTTAATATTTTCTAAAAGGCCACTTATCATTTTTTTTCATATTTTATGTCGGTATTTTAAAGGGACAGTAGTGTACATCAGGAATAAGGTAGATCTTGCATCTTGCACAGAAGATACACACTTTAGAAGTCATCAGACCAAGGTCTCAAAGCACTTATGTGATTTGACTTGTGGTCACTCTGTCCTCAAATATTTCATTTGTTACACATTCTACCCAAAACCCTAAGATATCTCATATTTTTCGACAAAATTGCTAAAATGATTAATCACTAAAAAAAAATCTGGAGAAATTGCAGTATCTATACTAACTTTGCAGACTCAAATTTATAAGACTTGTACATATGTGACTACCCCGGGAACTACATTTAACTTTGTAAATCAAGGAGCTAATCTTTGCAAAGGCAAAAGAATGATTGACAGCACAGACTATACTACAGCACTTGTTACATCGTTTCTTATTTTATTCATTTAGTCAATAATATTAATCAGTACTGTCTGTAAAAGTGGAAGATCTAAACACCAAGACTAGAGTAAAATTTGCATTTTTTACATCAAACATCAGCCATTGAAACTTTTATTGATCACTACTTCTTTTGATCACTATGTAAATATAGTTACTCACTAAGAGTCTTGTTTTTAGAATAAGAACCCTTCTGGGACATTTACACAGAAGATACACAATCTAGAATTTATCAAAATCCATTCACAGATCTTACAATGACCAACATAATAACACCGTGTTTGTTCTTTTAACAGTCGTAGTTACAATTCTGAGAACACTGTCTATCAAGTCTGAGTTCTTATAACCACTCTTCCTTTTGATAAGCAAGAACAGAAGAAAAAATGAGAGATATTGTGACCATGACATGCTCACAGTCACAAAACAAGTATAATTAACTTGCAGTTGAAGCTTATCTCCCACTTGTCATATTTTTTCTGCCTAGATCCCTAAACACTGAATTTAGAATCAGTATGTGCACATATTATGTATATTTCCCAGTCCATCATTATTCATTTCTGAAGTTTTCAGTTCATTTCCCAAATTTTTCCACATATTAAAAATGGCCACTGCTTTCTATTTGGGATTTGATGTGCCTAATAACACTATTCCCTCCCATCTAAGTTAGAACACACACACAACACACCATGTGAGATGTGCCACATGCCCACGTACTCCACACACGTACACATAGAGAGGAGGGGACAGGAGAAAGAGACGGCGGGTCACAGGAGACATGTGAAGAGAAAAGACTCAGATTTATTATGCAGATACAAAGTGGAGAGGAATGCTAAACTCATGGAAGCCACATGTGCTTGGTAACACTAAATTGAAGGGATTAAAAACACTGGTAGAGCTAAGACAAACCTAGGTCTCTCTTCAGCAGTACTTACTGCAGATTGTCTGGCTCTGAAGGAGAGAGGGACCCAGAAGCTGTGAGTTGGGCATGTCAGTTCCTTCTCCCAGAATCACCAGGCAGATCGTTTACTTCATCAGGAGGATTGAGTGAGAGAGTGGAGAAATACCAGGGGTATTACTCTAGGGAAGTTTCCCATACTTTTACTGGAATGGGAACATGATTTCTAGTAATAGAATTTTATCAGTTAACAATTTTTATTTATAAAAAAGGAAAACTGACTCAGCAACTGAAGCCAATAAAAGGGAGAATTTAAAAACTGGATCCTATATAGGTGATTCATGGAGCTGGAAAGGGTGAACACTTAGGCACTAGGATGTGTAGACACAGGGAAGCTTCTAGAATGATGGCAGGAGGAGCATGGGAGCTGTCTCTATGGGTCTAGTACGGCTCTCCAAAGGATTCAGCCACAATTTCCTTCAGCTCTGTGTGTTTCTGCTTAAAATTCAAATTGTAGGAGTTTAAGCCTCATTACTCTAGTTTGGTTTAGATACCCACCTCTATTGTCAAGGAGTTTAATTATTGATAGTATAATTATTGATAATTTCATCAATTTCTCATCGTGTGGGGAGGAGTCATTCACTAAGGGAATTTATGCTGGAAAGTTTTTTTTAAAGTAGTGTAAGCATTACATATTCTGATTAGGTTCTATTCTGAAAAAAGGATAATCTGTACATTTTATTAACATGGGATTATACCTATTTTCATTTAAAAAACAAAAATAGTATAATTTTTCTTTAAATTGTCATTAATATCACTTTGGAACAATAATTAAACTTATGCTCTAAGCCTTTTTGAAGGTTGATATAAAAAGGCTACATGAAGGACACCTTTATAGGAAATGTAAACACGTGAAGACAAAATCTTATTGTGTGGTTCAGAACACAAAACTGTTTATCATTCTAGATTAAGCATTTCAAAATTTGATAATGAAGGTTATCTAATCCATCATTTCTCTTTTTTGCCTTGGCTACCAGGAAACTCACAGCTTAAGTCTTTTGTTCAATTATTAAAGGTCTTAGCCTGGGTCTTTCTGTCACGTGTCTCGTGTGCTTTTATCCTTGATTAAATAGTATTTAGGCCTCTTACATTACAGCTAATTTAAATTCCTTTTGGATGTAGGATGAATAGAGTAACTACAACTAGTTGATTAGCTGTATGACTAAAGTGGTTTAATGTATACACAGCTGAAACTTCACTGGAAAATGATATGGGACACTAAGTGTGGATTGGTAGCTCTCTTGGCTGGATTGATACTTCACAATGCACTCAGTTGCTTTCCCAGAGTCCTATGAATTGAGTGAACTTCATTAACTTCTCCAGCTTAAGGAGGTGTGTGTGTGGTGGGGGAGGAGGAGCTGAGATCTGACACACAGAAAAGCTTTCCTGATAAGCCTAATGTTGTCAATAAGGAGCATTTCCCCAGCCCAGACCATACAGTAGCTTCAGAACATAGGCCCGTGTATTCAGTAGTAAGGCTGTTCTTGGGTGAAAGAATGAAGTAAAGAGTTTCCATCCTCTGTTCTTTAGTGGTCCCATGTCTGCCCTAAGAGGCACTTTCTGCTATTGAGATGGTTAATTTTAGTGTCAACTTGACTGGATTAATGCATGTCTAGAGAGCTGGTAAAGCATTATTTCTGAGTGTGTCTGTGAGGGTGTTTCCAGAGGAGATGTATTTGTGAGTCAGTGGACTGAGTGGGGAAGATCTGCCTTGACTGGGGGAGAAGTGGGGGATGGGCACCATTCAATCAGCTAGAAGCCAAGACAGAACAAAAACGGCAGAGGAAAAGCAATTTCCTCTCTCTATCCTGGAGCTGGGACACTCTTCTCCTGTGCTTGGACATCAGAACTCCAGTTTCTTTGGTCTTTGGACTCTGGGACTTGAATCAGTGTAGTATCCTGCCTCCTACCTCGACTCTCAAGCCTTCAGCCTTATACTGAGAGTTTCACCACTAGCTTCCTTGGTTCTGAACCTTTCTGACCTGGACTGAGCCACAGTACCTGCATCCTGAGGGTCTCCACCTTGCAGATGACCTGTTGTGGGACTTCTCAGCCACCAGAATCGTGTCATCCAATTCCCCTAATAAATCCCCTCTCATGTATCCATATCTATCTATATACCTATATTCTATGGATTCTGTCTCTCTGGAGAACACTGATTTATGCAATTATGAACTCTATCCAAACTCTGGCCTTTCTTCTGTCTGCCTCTTCAGTTTCTTTTTTGGGTGGCAGGAAAACAATGGCTCCTTCTTAGGAATACAATTGGATTTTTATGAAGGTGCCTTAGTGCCGATAAAGGATTATTGGTGTGGGACCTTTGAAAAGAATTAAACTGGTGGGAGTAGCTTAGAGGCCAATGTCTTTGATTGGGTCCCCACACAGCCTTTAGAGGAAGCAATGCAGGAAGGATCGAAATTAACCAAAAAAGAGGGACTGCTTTAGCATTTGCTATGATCTAGCACTATGTTCAGTGCTTGCCCCTTTGTTATTTTATTCAGTGGTGGAATATGTGATACAATATGTTCTCATGTACGTTTCCTGAGCCTGTCATGTCTTACATCATTTAGGTCCTTGGACATTCTTCTCAACTTGAGAGTCTCATATTATGACACATTGGGTTTCCATGAAAGTAAAGTCTGAGACAAGGACTTGGGTGCAGGCAGTTTGTTTGGGAGATAATCCCAGGAAGTAGCATGCAGGAATGAGAAGAGTGAAAGCCAGCCTAAGGTTGTGGTATCAAGGGCATTGCTGTAGACAGTAGGGGCTCAATTCTGCTGGGATTGATGCTCAGAATGCTCCTGAGACTTGTTTGCCTGGAAGACAGGCAGGAAGCTGGGGCATCCATCCACTAGCCCTTGCCCCTTCTTGGCTGAGGATTTCTCTGAGAAGGTAACTCCCCTGCACTTGTGGACTATACCCAAGCAGACAAAATAGGCTCCTGCAGTATCAGAGAGGCCCTAAGCAGAAAAACACAGATTATGTTTGAGGTGGGGTGAGGAGAGATGGTTTCATCTAAGCTTTCAAATATTATATACCACAGCTGTCCTAAAATCAGAGGTGGTTTGTGATACAAGGTACTTGAGGTGTCTGCCAATGAAATAATAGGAACTATATCTTGGTCTCTGCCCCCAGTTCCTGGCACAGAGCTCCTAAAACCCTTAGAATTTCCTAAGCAGTAAGGGTGCTAGAAGAATCTTTTGTTCTAATATTTAATCTCTACTCTGGTTACTGACACAGAGCTCACAATTTCCTGAGTTATAGGAGCATCTTTTGCTCTAATGCAGAGACTCTTGGTGCGCTCCTAGATGGAAGCTTCTCACGAGAAAGGCGAAGCCATTACTATAAGTTTGGAGATTTCAGCCCCACCCCTATTCTCTGGAGAAGAGAGAAGGGCTGGAAATGGTTGATAACCCATCATGCCTATGTGATTAAACCGCTATAAAGATCCCCGAACTATGGTATTCAGAGAGCTTCCAGGTTAGTGAACACTTCTGAGTGCCAGGAAGGTGCTGCACCTCACTCAGTGGGGACAGAAGCTTCCACACTCAGGATCCTTCAAGATCTTGCCCTGTGTATCTTCTCATCTGGCTGTTAACCTGGGTTTTTAATTATATTCTTTATTAATAAACTAAGTATGAATAAAGTATTTCCCTGAGTTCTCTGAGCCATTCTAGCAAATTAGTCTAATCCAGGAAAGGGTTATGGGAATCCTGGATTTATAGCCCATCATAGGTCACAACCTGGGACTTGTGACTGGCATCTGAAGTGGAGGCAGCCTTGTAGGACTGAGGCCATAACCTGTGGGATCTGTTGCTATCTCTAAGTAGGTAGTGTCGTAATCAGATTGAATTAGAGGACAACCTACTGGTGTCTGCTGAAGAATTGCTTAGTTGGTGTACGTGGAAATACTTCCACACATCTGATGTCAGAAGTGTTTTGTTAAGTGGTGTATGAGTAGAGGGAAAACAGTTTGGTTTTTCCTCTTGCTGCTATCTTGCTTACTCTGGTTCATTTACTACTCCTTTTATCCATCCATCCATTCAACCAAATGCACTTATTTAGCACCCATTCTATCCCAGGAAATGTGCTAAGCCCTAGGAACATAATGGAAAAGCAAGATATGATCCTCATATTTAAGGGGCTTATATGTTATTGAGGAAACAAATGAGTTCATAAAAAGTAGCAAGAGTCAATTTCCATTAAAAATATATCAGGGACATTTGGTCTTGGAAGAGTCAGAGCAGGTTCTTCTTTCTGGAAGAAGCAAAATGTAAGGTGATGGAAAAGCTAGGTCAGGTATTACCATTAAGCCTCTTATGACTGGTCTTACGCTGTTCAATAAAAGTTAGCTGGATTGGTTGGAACTCTGATAGCTTTACCTATTAAAATTCAGCCTTTAGCAATTTCTGCCAAATAACTCATTAAGTATTAGAATTAGTTTTTTGCCATAGTTTGAATATTTGGCTGGGTAATTGTTGGTTAAGATAACATTTCCATTCTATGGCCATTTTTTCTCGATTACCATTTTATTTTTTTGGCTCTACATACACCTTTGCTGAAAAACCAAAAGCTCACCTCTGTGAATAAAGTGACCTGAGTGTTGCTGATTGTTAAACTTTTTGGCAACTTTGAAGTAAGCAAATGCCAGAGAGAACCCTTCAAGGAGGCATGGAGTAATTAGGGGCTGCAAATTGTCAGCTACTAACAAGGTCCAAGAAGTTTCTTGCTGTGTGAGTGGATTTCCTAGGTTTGCCTGCGTTGGAGTTTAAATAAAAAGCTGTTTTGGCTGCTGATGTCATGTTCCAGAATGCCCAGGTGTACTCTCCCACAGTGCAGTCACAAATGGAGACTGTTTAGCATCACTTGCTGCTGAGAGCAGCTTAAGCTTGCATCTGAGGTGTCACTTTCTGCCTACTGTGGGAAATTCTTCCCAAATGGTCCTTGGCTGGCATCTTGCCCCAGCTAAAATCGATGTAATATATAATCCTTTGAATCTGGGCATCGGGCCAGCATAGCAGGCACATAATTCTCATGCGACAGGGAAAGATGGACATGAGGGAGCTGTACAACAGTATTTCTACAGTCACTTACACACTCTAAAATGGCAGGATCGTACTATAGAATGGACATTCGTGTTAATGATCTTTCTTCTTACCTTCATGTGGAGAGATTTCCTGGGCATATCGGGAGAAATTCATTCATTACTCAGTTCAACTATTCAAAAATATTTATTAAGTTCCCACAACCTGGTAGGCACTGCTGAGACCTGAACATATGGTAATTAACAAGATTGAGAACATCCCTGCTCTCATGGAGATTATATTCCCATGGTAGAGGCAGGGAAGAGACATAAAACTATATAAACAAGAAAATGATCAGATTGATAAATGGCTATCTGTTAATAGAGAAGTAGGGTGATGTGATAGGTAGGGCATGGGTGGATTTTCTGAAGGCTGGCAGGTGTGAAATGTTGGAGCCCATTAGTGGAGCTAGAGCACTGTGGGGCATAAAAGGCTGGGTGATGGTGGATGACCTGCATTGGTGACAATGATGTGACTGTGAGGAGTTAGGGGGAGGATCATCTGTTGGGAGAATGTGAGTAATCAACCTAATCTGGATGGGATGATCAATGGGTATGAAAGGCAAAGGGGATAAGTAAAAGTTATCTTTGAGCTGGGAGCACAAGCCTCTTAGTGGCCTGTGGTGTTGCACCTGTGAGGGCAGTCCCACTTGCTGTGAGGAGGCCAGGATGACCCTCCTCTCCTCTTATGCAGTGTTGTATGGACTGGGACACAAGATGCAGATGCTTATTCTCACTGTGAACTGGGTGACAGAACTGAGGGCTTCTCCAGTTTTCAGGACAAGAAATCCCTTCCACACTCTGTCATCATCCTTTCCTTGAGGGATCTATTCTCCTAACACTTACAGCATCTATGACTTTATCCCTTAGGGAGGATGCATGAGCCAAGAGATGATTTTTCCACTCTATATATATGCACCTGCTATGAATGGCAGGCTGGCAAGAAAATTTTCTGTCCCCTTCTATGGCACAGCAGAAGGCAAATGTGCATATAATTGATTATCAAAGATATGTTATAAATATCTTAAATTTTTCCTTCTTGCAAGTTTCTGTCCAAATGTCATCTCCTTAGAGAAGCTATTTCTCAACATCCTGTCTAAAATACCCACTTCATACCACCTATTTAGCCTCTTTTCTCTGTTATATACTTTTACTTCATTTGGGTTTACTTTTTAAATTTTATACTGACTTCTTGAGTTGAATGCTTAACTCATTATTTTCAATCCCTCTACCCCCTCTATATGTGAATTTAAGATTGTGAATTCTTCTGAAGTATGACATCAGCTGTATCTAATTCTGATATATAGTATTTTAAAAGTTGTCATTCAACTCCAATTTTTTTTTCAAATTTTCATTGTGCTTTAATATTTGAATAACATATTTAAAACTTTTAAGATTTTCAAATGCATGGAATTTGGGGGTTATTTTTTGCTGATTTCTAATTTAATTTTATTTTGCTCAAAGAATGAGGTCTGTATTATGTCAGTGTTTGGTGTTTGTTAAGCTTTGCTGAGTTGTGTTTTATTTGATTAGTTTTTGTAAATTTTCCACGTCTAGTTAGAAAGAATAGCTGTTCTCTAATAGTACTGGATATTATATAAATCTATTGTGATATTTAAATCTTCTGTCTTCAAATTTTTTATACATTTGATTTCTCACTTTCTGAGAGAGTTGTATAAAATTCTCTCATTATGATTATTTTATTTCTCTTGAACAATTTTTTCTCATGTTTTTGTTTATGTATTTTCAAGCTGTCTCATTAGGTGCTTACAGGTTCAGCATTTACAGTGAATTCCTTTTATCATTTTCAAATGCCCCTCCTTTTCCCTGTAATACTTTTAAACAATCTTAAAGCTTTTTTTTCCTAATATTAAAAATGTAACCCCATTTTTTTTTTTTTAAAGATAGGGTCTGGTCCTGTTGCTGAGACTGGAGTGCAATGGTGCCATGATCTTGGCTCACTGCAACCTCCGTCTCACAAGTTCAAGTGATTCATTCTCCCACCTCAGTCTTCCAGGTAGCTGGGACTACAGGTGCATGTCACCATGCCCAGCTAATTTTTATGTTTTTAGTAGAGACGGGGATTCACCATGTTGGTCAAGCTGGTCTGGAATTCCTGACCTCACATGATCTGCCTGCCTTGGCCTCCCAGAGTGCTAGGATTACAGGCATGAGCCACCATACCCAGCCAAAAATGTAATCCCACTTCTAGCAAGTATTTTCTTAGAATAACTTTCTACATAATTTTAGTTTCTATTCTGGGGGGGACCTTAGGGTTGAGTGTTTTCCTTGTTACCATATATAGGTGGATTTCTAATAAGCTATGTAATAGCCTCAGTTTAAATTACAGTTTTATTCTGGTTACTACTTTACTTGGATTTCTCTGCCATCCGAAATTGTGCTTTTTAATTTAGTTATCCCATCTTCTTCTTGTTTTACTTTGTCTTCTTTTATACTTCCATTAAATTAAAAAACTTTCTTTATCCTTTTCTTCTGGGTTTCTAATTATACACTTTATTATAATCTTTAAGGATTTTGCCTTAAAATTTTAGCACGCATTCTTAAGAAAATATAAATGTAATCAAACTCTCTGGCAAACTTTTTGCCATCAATAAAAGGGCTATTAGATGTTCTAATGTTGATTACTCTCATATTCAGTACTTACGTTGCTTGGTTGTGTCTGTTCTATTTTTGTGTGTTTGGTTTCTCTAAGAAGCAGAAGCCATGACATGATTAAATATGCAAGAGATTTATTAGAGGAAATAAAGGTGGGGGGGAGCAGGAGTAGATAGGGTGAGCCTTGAGGCCATCATGCAGGATTAACAGTGGTGAAAGAAGAAATGGAAGGAAATTGAGCAGGAAGAACCTTGGACTTCAATGCAGTTCTGAGAAGGTTTTGGTTAGGATAATGAGGAGTTCTGAGCAAACGTTACCCAGCAGAAGAATTTCATATTGGACAAGAATGATCTGGCTCTGGTACCCCTGAGACTAGACCTCAGAGTAAAGGAAATAGTCCAAAGATTCAGTAGCTGGGGCTGTTAGTTAAATACTCTCTTCTCAACAAATTATCTTGAAAGGATATGTGAGTGGCACACCTCCATGGCTTCCACAGTCTTAGAAAAATATCTCAGACCCATATTCAAGCTAATTCTTTCCTCAGTTCTGTTTAACCTAACCATCAAATTTTTACTTTCAGTGATTACATTTTTCAGTTTTAGAGGTTATATTTGTTTTTCAAATCTGTATAATACTCTTTTTCAGTATCTTAATCTCTTCTTATATTTTCTATACTCTTTTTTAACCATTTTAATTGTTTATTTTATAACTGTATACCTCTCACTCATCTTGGAAAGTTTTCTAACATGTCATAACTTTGTGAACTTATATTCCACTGGTATTTTTTTCTAAGGCAGTACAGGGAAGATTTATTTGCTGCTGCCTGATTCTCTAGAGATACTTTTGGCTCAGAATATACTTCCCTTAATTCTTAGCTTATAAATTATTATACCACTCAACTGGAACTCAAAACTCATGTGTAGCACAATCTTGAGCATATGGGATATTTATTTTTCCTGCCCATGACAGAACCAAGCTTCCCTATAGTTTTCATTGGCAGATGGCTTAAGTTTTTCCAATCTTCCTTCCACTGAGAATGCAGCTCTTTTAGGATTTCAGGTTTATGCAGAGTCTCAGATTCAAGTTCTACTTCATATGGGCCTATCCTCTTTTCTCCTGTCCCTCTGTGTGTATTAAACCCAAAGCCTCTAGCTATCAAGTCCTATATCCGGGTCCAACTACCCTTATCTTGTTCCATGTCAGCTTGCACTGTTACTATTTTGGTTTTCAATTTCACCTTTGTTTCTTCAGTTTTGGGATATCTCTTATTTTTCACAAGCTTAGCCATACTTTTAAAAGTAGTTTGTCTTTTTTTTTTTAATATGGCTTTTCTGAGTCTTTGCAGCATGAGGAATTTTTCATATTGTATCTCCTCTGGGGGTTGATATTCCAGACACTCTCTCTTTAACCTGCCTTATTTTCCTATTAGTACTTATTACTTTATCACTTAGTGAGTTCTCCAGAAGCAGATGCTGAGATGGAGTTTATTAGGATTAACCTATGAAAGAAAGTGGGAAGCAGGATTGGGCAGAGGAAGAAGTCAAACTGCAATGTGGGCCTGCTATAGCTTTTATCAACCCTTTGGGGAGCTCTGGAGCAAATACTGCCTGTCAGAGTGTCTTCTGGTGAGCTAAAATGACTGAGTCTCTACATCTCCTCTTCCCCACTCAGTTACCAGGTACAGACTTCCTTGAGAAAGGTACGACCTTGAGAAAGGTGGCTCTTTGCAGCTGGAGTGGATCCTGAAAGAGATAACAGCTGGAGCTGTCTGCTGACCACATTTCCTGCAGCTGGGCAGCAAGTCCTTCCTTGAAGAAGGATCTGGACAGCACCTCTCTGTGTTGACCGCACACTTCACAATTTATACTGTTTAGTCATTACTCACTTTTTTCTTTTTCAAAGAATGTAAGCCCTGTGTACAAAGCAAAACCTGGCCTGGAAGAAATAGAAAGCCTCTGTTTCTATTTCTAGAGGGAAACTAGGTGGGATTGGTTAAGTAGACCTAGATTCTGATGGGTCTTGAATAGTAGAAGGAGAGTTTGGATTGATTCATTGGTGCAATCGTTTTCTATTGTTGTCATAACAAATTACCATACACATATCTGCTTAAAACAGCACATAGGTGTACCTCACAGCTCTGTAGCTCCAAAGTCTGAGTCCTCTGGATCTCACAAGATTGAAATCAAGGTGTTGGCGGGGATGGGCTCTTAGCTGGAGGCCTTAAGGGAGAATCCACTTCTAAAATCTTTTGGATTGTTGGCAGAATTCAGTTCTTTGCAGTCATAAGGCTGAGGTTTGTTTTCTTGCTGGCTGTCACCTGGTACCCTCTTTGAGCTCCTTCAGGTCCTCTGAGGGGAGCAGCAGTAGATAGGGAGAGCCTTCAGGCCATCATGCAGGATTGACAGTGGTGAAAGGAGAAATGTATTCCTTGTCACCTTGCCTTCCATCATTGAACTAGCAACAGTGAGTTGAGCCCTTTTCATGTTTTGAATCTCTCTGACTTTCTCTTCTGCTGTATTTCTTCTGCTTCCAGCTGGAGAAAGTTCTCTGTTTTCAAGGGCTCATGTGAGCCAACTGGATCTACCAGGATAATCCAGGATAATCTCCCCATTTAAAAATCTGTAGTTTTAATTACACATGCAAAATTTCTTTGTCATATGATATGACATGTCACACTATCTGGCATGGACATCTTTGGGAGCCCTTATGTTGCCTACCACTGCTGGAGAGCAGAGGCTTCAGAAGAACCTGACATGAAACACATGGCATTTTAAATGGAAGATTTATGAGCAGTCAGGCAGAGAATGGACTGTGAGAGGCTGCTAATCTAATAGAAACTGAAACCTTAAGGGTCTAGATGAGAACAATGACAGTAAGAAGAAGAAGGATGTGGGCTTCAATTAAAACATCCCGAAATATCTACCCAGACTTGCTGGCAGATTTCCAGTGATTGGGATTGGGAGTGGGTTACATGAGATATTGTGTTTGAAAGGTGACAAGTTTGGTGTTAAGCAAGTTCAGTATTCTCATCCTAGTGTTAGGCTATCCAGACATCAGAGATTTACCACAATTTACTCTCCTTGACACAGGGACAGCATTACATGGAACAAGACTTGATGTACATACATCCATTTTTATTCTTGACACTAAGAACACTCATTCTAGAAAATGAGGGATGAGCAATAACATCCAATTATCTATCCAGATAGACAGTAATAAAAGTAAACATGATCCAAAGTAACTTTTTAAGGCCTAATTTATGTATCTTTGACTAGGGAATACAATCTGTAATTCTAAGCTACACACTTATCTTCTCCAGTGGATTTTACTTAGGTTGATATTAAATAAGTTTGTATTCTCTCAGTATGAACTAATTGACTTGGGAATTTCCTTTGGATGCATGTTTAAAGAAAATCTGCTTACATAACAGTTTTTCAGGAGAATATACATAAATACAGACAATTAAGAAAGTGCTATTTTAAAATCTTATTGTACAGTTGGTAGAAACAAAGATAAATCCTCCATGGGCTTAAGGTGAGTCTGACCAGGTATTATCTCAGATGTCATCTGCTTTCATCAATGAATTCCTGGCAGAACTGGAAAAAGTAGGTAGAATGAGTGATGTCCCAAAACAGAAAGGTCATGTTGCTTTGTTTCCAGTGCTAAATTCTCCAGAGTATCTGGATGAGCTGGCTTTTGGCAGCTTGCATGACTGGCAATTCTTCTTTTAATACCTGCAGGCTTTAACCTTCAGGTCACTCAAGTTAATGTTGTAGAAGGGTTAGAGAAAAGTATTCTGAAGTAGAAAACAGATGGAAAAAGGGCAGAAAACATTTGAGGGAAATGGACCAACCAGAGTGTCTAATTGTATGGAAATGGTATACTTTTCAATAGTTGATGAATTTGCTTTTTCATTCACTGTGCTTCTTTATCTCTCATCAATAAGTGCCAATTTTTATTCTGCTAATAGAGAAAAGCAGCATTACTTTGCAATGGGGTAGTCAGGTTAGGTTTTATGGTTCCTAAATTGACACCATACAGCAAACTTACCTGCATTTATGGATAGAAATACTTTGTTTCATGGCTGGGACTGAATTTGGGCCAGTGGGAAGAAAGAAGGAGGAGGCAGTGTTGGATGTGTCAGGTGAGAAGTGTCAAACAGTAGCAGAGGAGAATAATTGATCGGCAAAGGCTGGGTGTAAGGTAGGGACCTGAACCTGGGGCCGAGGTGGGTATCAAGAGATCCACCATCCTTCTGATACATGTAAGCTGTCATCTTTGAGCACACAGATGCCTTTCCTGGAAGCTTTCATTAAAATTCTAGGTAGTACAGTGGGTCCAGAAGGAGCATTTAAAGAAGCAAAACAAATAGAAAACTAGGTCGATAGTAGGAAAACAATTCCTGAGGCACAGTGGTAGGACAAGGATGAGGGATGAAAGGAAAGAACTTCTTAAAAGCAACTTTCCTTTTCTGAAAGGATAAAAAAAGAGACAGGCGTTAGGGCAGTGGGGAGGAGTGTTAGCTATTGCACATCAGTGGAGTAAAAGGCTTTAGAAGATGAGCCTTATTTGCATATTTTCTGGAAATGTGTCAAGAAGAGTGAGAGCATCTCTGTATGCAAAACTTCACCCAAAATAGATAATCTGAGTGAAGGAAATATTATCAAGGGAGCTAGCCTGCCTATTGACACTCATTTAACTCTTTCAGAAGAAAATACACTTTGGCAAGAGCTTTTTTGGGGGAAAAGAATGTATCTAATTTCCAAACACAAGAAAAGGCAACAGACTCAAAGCCAAGGAGTATTCTTAGATTGAACTTTCATAGTGCCTTAATTTAGTCAGCTGGAAAACTGCTCTTTAAAGTATAAAATTATTTAAATTTTCTAAAAGAAAGCTTTTCATTTTGGTTTTAAATCTGGAATGTATTGTAAAATTGCCCTTCTATTAATGAGTGATTGTGAATATATTACTGAGGGGGCTTACTGTTGGATAGAGTAGTGAGCTTGTCCCTATATACTTAGCAAGTAGCGCTATTCCCTTAGCAAGTCATGGGGCCAAAGATGTGGGGGCATTTTTGACAAAAGTATGAATGACAGTGCCCCAGATCTATATAAATCACTAGGGACACAGCTCAAAACTTATTGTTGAATAAAAAAGCAAGTGGCAGAAGGATATGTACAGTGTGCTATTTCTGGATACATATAAGTATAAAAAATTTGAAAGAAAATTATGTATGTTGTGCTACTGTTTGCCTGGTGTCGGGGAGTTGCCTGTGGGACAGAAAATAAAGAGGAGAAATGAGAAACGAGGTTAGTGGTTGTTAAAGAAAATTTCAATTCCTTCCTTCCCTTTCCTTCTCCCTTCCTTCCTTAAAAGAATGCATGCATGAATTTCTTATGCAGTTTTATTTAAAATTATATGTGTCTGTGTTCTAGGGAAAAAGATCATTAACTGAAACTATATTTGTATGTGTGTGTGTATGTGTATATATTCTGTCTGTATATAATATATATTAAAGTTCAGTGTATTAAAATGCCAGTATTATTATAACTCTGAGATGGCACTATTAATCTTCTAGTTCTCTATCAGCCAGTCCTTAGAAGAAAATCATGATGAAAAAAAAGAAACCCAACCCATATTTCAGCAATCAGGGCAAGAATAAGGATTGGAAACACTTTGGGCAGAGAATTAAAAAAAAAACACATAAAGGGACAAATGGTGTAGGAGAAGACTGAGTGGAGAGAATATAGGCAAAGACAGCCATGTGGGACAGTCAAAAGCATATACATATACCTCCAGGCACACCAACTGCAGTATAAAGTAAGTCAACCCAGTTGGTCAGTATCTGGCAGGAAAACAAATCATTTGAAACTTGTGGATTTTAAAAAAAATTAATTTGAACCATGTAAGTGTCATAAAAATTCATTAGGCTAAAGTGTGAGAAAATGAATCTGTAACATTGGGTAGATGTGAAGCATGTGTATCATAAATTTGACTAAAACATTCTCCTGTGTGTCTGTGTTTTGTTTTAAAAGAGGGGCCAGAGAAGACAGTGACTCTAAGAGAGGGTGGGAACATGATCCACTAAGAGAGGCTTTGATCTGTGAACACAGACTTCAGCATTACAGGGACAGATACTCCTTTCTGGTTAAAAGACAGCTTTTGTCTAGAAAGTTCCCCTCTAGCAATACACAGACCAAAGCAAAAGATATTAATAGGACTGGTGTGGGCATGAATCTATCCCTCTTATAACTGATTGGTCTGTAATCTCATGCTATCCTGGGTCTTATAAATGAAGCTATGTAAGTGAGGCCATATAAGTAGAAAGTTGGTGTGGCAGGGAACACACATGTTGGATCACATTTCTTTCTTTGGTTTTGCATTTCCATGCTCTTCCTATTTCTTTTGGAACCTTTTCATCTAATCTTAAAGCTTCAAATGAAAATAGGCAGGTTAGCGTTTGTAAATTGTCTTGGAGGCCTCTCCTTATCCACTTTGTACTTTAACTGGCCATTTAATTTCAGTGACTAATAAATAAATTGATATTCGATGTAGAACTGGGGAAGTTAGGGATAAGAAAAGACATACTCCAAAGAAAGGGAAGGAACTAACAGGTTTTGGTGAGAAAATTACCTTTGGTGCATCAGTGCCTCCTGCAGGAGGCATCCACCTCAGGTGGGTTTTGCATTGGTGACCTTGAGCCCCTCTTTCACTGTAGAAGCTGAGCAGATATTCTGCTGAATAGAGCAGAAATAGAACTCCTCATGGAGAGTAGTAACCAAGCTGAATAAATCATGGTTTCAGAGCCTGACCTGACTTTTTTTTTTTTTAGTAGAAATTTGTGCTCCTCTAATGGAAGGGTTTTGGAATACAAGGGCATATATAATTTTCTGAAAACAATTAGATCTCTGTAATACAGGCATGTCTAACAATAAATATAAATTCTTTGGCAAAAACAAATATGAAGTTTTATTGATAAATTGATGATTGCACAGGAACTCTAGGCCATATTGACTTTAATAAAACATTAAGTGGTTTAATTAAATCATTAATTCCACCCTCAGTTCCATTTTTCAAAAGGCACTCAATATAAAAATAAAATGGTTTCTTTTTTTAGCTGCTTCTCTTTCCTCTATAATTCATTAAGATGAGTCTATAGATTGGCTTATTGCTATTCTGTTATGAAGCAGTTGCTGCCATTTCAAGAATATCACACTTTAAGCAGGATACAAGGAGGTATTGATCTGAAGGTGACACCTTCCTTCACTTTTCATAAAAGGGTTTTTTATTCCAGAAAAATCTATAAAATGTGTATGAATGCAGACGTTTATGTCACAACATTATTATAATACTAAAATAATTGTTAGCTTATTCCTCCAATCTGTGGGGAAAACTTATTGAAAGGTATGTGAGCAATCTAAAATGCATATAATGGTAGTTACAATATATTAGCTTTTAAATTTTTATTTAATGAAAGTAATATATGGCAATAATTTTTAAAATCGGGCTTACAATGGAAAGTAATAATCTACCTCACCTTCCCTATACTTCAGTTTCACTCACCAGAGCAGCCATTTCTTTGAGTATATATCTTTATATTTTAAAATAATCTGTCTTAGCTTAGATCCTCCAAAAACAGATACACTCAAGAATCAGTGTTTTGATACTTGTGTGGCATAAGCCCAGGAAGGTGAAGGTGAGGAAAAAGGGAAGTTGGCAACAAAAGCACAAAGCAATACCATGTAATGTGTCACCATTGGAGATCAGCCATCACATCACCTCCGCATGTGAACTTCTCCACATGGCCTGTGATGAGGAACCCTGTCCCAAAATACTGTGGGGATGGGAAAAAGGAAGGATAATTGATCTGTTTGGCTTCCTCCTGTCTCCTTTTTCCCTTGAGTCAGAGTTCACTCTATGGGACATTCACTCTGTCATACGTGGGTATCATGTCATCTGGCCCCTGGTGGTCACTGGGGAAGACCTACCCCACTCCCTGTGATGTGGCATTCCACTGAAGTCCAGGAGTGGAAAGGTGACCCAGTATGAATGTGCTTCACATGTGGGGGGTGTGGGCCATACAGGTGTTGGACTTCATCATAACTCCAGTCATTTGGGGAACTTGACAAAATGGTGGAGGTGAGGATGGTGGTTCAGCCTGTGGGGAGACAATACCTTCAGAAAAGAGATGGTGGGGTAATAGGGATTGTACAATATGCATACTATGTTTTATTCCCCGATTTACCAATTTATGACATTAAATATTAAAGTCTTGATATTGGCCAATGAGTATTTAACTCTCTTATACTTTCTTTCTTTTCATTCCTACTCCATTATAGTTATATAACAATTTTGTTTCAAGTAACAGTCAGTGTTTGGATTATTATGACTACATAAATTGTTATTGCTAAGACAAGTGCTGAATATAATTATAATTTCTTTCTTATACAACTTTCACTTGAATATAACTATAATTTCTTTCTTATACAACTTTGATTTTTTGCTAACTACCACATTTTTATTTGCATTGTTTTCTAAGTACTTGTTCTATTTTTCATTACAACTGGAAATGAACTTTTTTTTCCTTAATCTTTACACATTTCAGACAGTCTATAAATTCCTTTTTTTTTTTTTTTTTCTCCAGACCTCTTACTCGGAGCCCTCAGTACTACTGCTTTAATATGGGCAGAATGTTTTTTTAGACCCAACGATGTGGAATTCTTGTTTCTGGATCTCATGTTTTACTTTTTCTTGGTTAACTTCGTTGTTTTGCTTGATCGAGTCCAGTCCACAGTGGTTACCTAAGCTAAATGTGGTAGACCCTTCCAGTGCCCCTCCCTAATCAGTTTTCCTCTTGCCCTGGAAAAATGGAGGGTGACAATTCACTGACTCCTTGCAGTCATGTAGGGTCATTGACCAGTTCTAGCTAATGGGCCCTGAGTAGAAGAGACCTGTGCCTGTCATAGGCCAGAGCAATCTCTTTCCCAATGAAGGAAGCCTTGTGTTGAGAAGGTCACAGATCAAAAGCAAGCCTAGATTGCCAGATTGCCATGGGAGACATTTGCCCTGGGGTGTCTCCTGGATTCACACAAATTCTGAGCATGTGAGAGAGAAACTTGTGCAACATTAAGCATTTGGCATAGTTTGTAACCTGGCCTCTCCTGACTGATACAAAAAGGCTTCACGGGAAATACAATTTTGAGTTCTTTCTGTCTGAAAACATTGTTATTCTGTCCTTACAGAACAGAATAACATTGAATGGATATAGAATTCTAGATTATAAAGAGATCCAATGTTATTCTAATTCTTATTCTCTTTTTGTATATAGCCTAGCTTTTCTTACTGGAAGCTTTTAGGGTTCTGTTCTTTTTCTTCTTTTTTGAGATGGATTCTTGCTCTGTTGCCCAGGCTGGAGTGCAGTGGGGTGATCTCAGCTCACTGCAACCTCCGCCTCCTGGGTTTAAGCGATTCTCCTGCCTCAGCCTCCTGAGTAGCTGGGGTCCCCCGCCCGGCTAATTTTTTGTATTTTTAGTAGAGACGGGGTTTTGCCATGTTGGCCAGGCTGGTCTCAAACTCCTGACCTGTAGTGATCTGCCCACTTTGGCCTCTCAAAGAGCTGGGATTACAGCGGTGATCCACTGCGCCCGGCCAAGGGTTCTTTTCTTATCTCTTGTGTTCGAAAAGTTCACCATGTTGCGTCACAGTGCAGATTTTTTTTTCCTTTTTTTTTTTTTTGTCTTTTACTTCACTGTGTTGGACACTATGAGGGTCAATTTAGAGATCTATATCATTTGTGATCTCTGCTAACATTTGTATTATATCTTTGATTTTCCTTATTTTTTTCTTTTTGTAATTTTTATTACTTGGATATTATGTAGTCTGGAATTACTCTCCTTTTTCATCGTATTTTCTCTTATTTTATATTTCCTTTTCCTTTTTGTTCTACTTTGTAGAAGAAATCCTCATTTTGGCTTTCAATTCTTCTACTGGATTTTAAAATTTAATTCATTCCATTTTTACTCATGAGTCTTTTGATTATATTTTATAGAATCCTATTTTTAATCTAATAATACATTTAAATATATTTGAATTGTTCCTCCCTGTATTGCCTCTATTTTTTCTGAGTTCTTTTGTCTTTCTGTTTTTTGTTTTTAAACCTTTCATTTTGGAAGTTTTCCTAAATATCTGGTACTTTGCTGTCCAATCATTCAAGTATTATGCACTAAGGTGCCAATTAGAACCTCTGTGCCTGGGAGGTACTTTTTGACTAGCCTTTTTGGTGAAAGAGTGCTTCCAAATATCTGTAGATCTGTGAGACCATTCACTTGCCCCTGGGAAGATTCCCCTAATCACCTACCTCCTTAAGTACAAGCCTGATTGCCAACCTTTTTTGAAAAGAGTGGAACGAGGAACTCCCACTTATGAGTATGAAGACCTTCCCTCAGTTCTCCAGATGCGCAAATCTGGAGACTCCCTGGTTCAGTTTCTCAGATAATAAATGTCTGGCTTTCTATTGTAGGAAGAGAAGGTGGTTACTTGGTTGTAAACAGTGGGAGAAAGATGTGCCCATGGAAGGGTGGAATGAAATGTGTTTTGGGGCAAAAGAAGGGGGAAGAAGATGTCTGCAGAGAAGGGTGGTTCACAGATGTGTGTGGAGGGGGAGTTGGAACCTAGATGGGGTGAGAAGAGCATCCATACAGAGCATGGCCTTGCATGAAAACAGTTTCCGCAGGACAAGCAGGTTGTTCTCTAGAGGGCTTTGTACCTCAGGATGTTGGAACCCAGTGGGTGAGGGGGGCTTCACATTGGATTGGGAAGGATCATTGTCTGATGTGGGATATTAGAGTCTGGGTTGGGTGAGGAAGGTTTCCATGTGGTAAAAGATGTTGAATTAGTTTCCTAGGGCTGCTGTAACAAATTACCACAAACTTGACTAAAACAATAGAAATTAATTTTTTCACAGGTCTAGAGACCAGAAGTTAAAAATTAGTTCCACTGAGTTAAACATCTAGGTGTCGTCAGGGCTTTGTTCCTTCTGGAAGCTCTGGGGAAGGATCAATTTCCACGATTTTTTCATTTTCTAGAGGCTGACGGCAGTCCTTGGCTTGTGGCTCTGCATCATTCTTCCATTTTTCTTGTCACATCTCCTTTTCTGATGCTGGTGCTCCTGCCTGTTTCTCATAAGGTCCCTTGTGATGATATTGGGCCAGCCTGGATAGTCCAGGATAATTTCTTCATTCAGAAAGCCTTAACTACATCTGCAAGGCTGTTCCTCTTCTTCTTTAAAAGCAAAACAAAACGTAAGGTGGTATTCACAGGTTCCAGAGATTAGAATGTGAATAACCTTTAGGGGGACATTTAAAGCCTACCACTGATATATACAGAAATATAAATGTTCATGTACACACACAGGCACACGTTCAATAGCTCTGCCTGCTGAGAAGGCCTGGGAGGAGCAACACCCCAAAACCAATGAATACAACTAGTGACTAGGTCTTAGCTTCCACTGTATTTTGGGTTTTGTAGGAGGTATATTCAGGGCCATACTTTTACACCTGCCTTAATCGGGCTGCACAGGGTAGAGTGTAACCTTGAGCAAGGTGGCTATGTGTAGCTGGGGCACTCCCTGAAGTGTCTGACAGCTGACAGTACTCTTAGTTTCAACCAAAAGGAATCAGGGTTTTTTTGAGAAATGGCTGATTCCAGGACCGGGGAGGGAAAGTAGAGTGAGTCTGGAACATCTTTTTATTCCAGAAAGTAAAGAAGCTCTCAAGGAATGATAAGGCCATATCAAATAGACAAAGAAGACAGTTTAAAGGAACTCCCACTGACCAAATCTGAGATAATTTGAGCATCAAAATAAGTAATGATAAAGATAGATTATAATCTATTGAATAAAACCAGAAACCACTAATCCATACTGATATACATAGCAAATTGAAAATTTGAACTATTTACATAGTTCAAAAGTATCTCTGCACAAACTATTAGTTACAGGGGAATAAAGAATAACTTTGCATGGAGAAGCCTGGCAGACTTTAACTTAATCAAATGATCAAAGTGTACATAAGTAATAAATAATAGAGAGCATATGCCACCTGATGGGAAGCACAGAGAAGAATACAGCCCCACATCTGTGATATTTTTAATCTAATTATCAGTAAAATCAGAATAACCTAAATTGAGGATATTGTGATGCAATAACTGACCTGTAAGCCTCAAAAGTTCCCAGTTAATGAAAGTCAAGGAACTGTTCCAGACAGAAGACTAAAGAGACAACAACTAAATGCAATGTGTGGTTCTGAGGTGCATCCTATAAAGGACATTAATGGGACAATTGGTGAATGGGATCTGAGGATTAGTTGATGGTAATATATCAGTGTTAACTTCTTGATTTTGATGGTTGCATTGTGATTGTATAGTAAAGCATTCTTGTTTTTGGAAATACATATTAATGTATTTAAGTGTGACGAGCGTCATCCCGGCAACTTAAATTATCCAGAAATAAATTTCTTTTTTATAGGACTTGTAACTTTTATGTAAATTTGAGATTGTTTTAAAAAATTATAGTTGCCTCCCCGGTTTTTGCCAACCAGCTCATAGCATTGCTTCTAGATTGACTATTGATCCTCTCTAGGGGAAGGGAAGTATCTAAGAAGGCTAAAGTGCAAAATTAAGGAATAAAAAAATTTATGGGGAATATCTCATTGCCTCCTACCCACCCTGACAAGTGTCTCCCCAAGGTTGACATTTTTTCTAATCAGTCTTTCTTTCTCATTTCAGCTCCTCTAAATTCTCAGCATTAAAACTATAAGCTACTGATTTGCTTTCTGATATTTTATCCCCAGTCCCAGCCTAGTGCCAGGCACATAGGGTGCTCAATGGACATTTAAAGAATTAATTAGTGGTGTCCTCAGGAAATGAAGTTAGCAACAACAAAGTCCTAGAAAATAACTTTGTTCAACCATCAATTAACTTTTTCATTAATATGAGAACTCAGCAGCAAAAGAAGTTTTTGTTTGTTTTGCTTTGTGTTATTTTTAATGAGATGATTCTATTTATGGCTCCTCCATCTGCACACATTTTCCTGAACAATCTCAGGCAATTAGCTTCCTGGAATATTGCTGTGTGGGAAGTTCCTCTATTCCATATTCTCTTACTCTTACTTGCTATAGTTACCATCTCTCCAATTTATGGAAGAAGATAACTCTTCAATTTCTTTTCAACATGTGACTCCAGATTAAGGGACTTTTCTTGGGTCTTCATAAGAAGAAAACTTAGTTCTATCACTGACCAAACAAACCTCCTCAATGATTAACTCTGGATTCAAATCCTGATAGCCAATATTAAAATTCTAATAACAGCTAACACCTGATTCCTAGGTTCCAGTCATTGTGCCAAGGCTTTTAATGTACCAGTTTAATCCTTACCACAAGTTTATAAGATAGACACCATTTTTTATGTACCTTTTGTAGCTGAAGAGACAGATATTAGTCTGAGCCTCTAGCAACAACTCCCAAATCTTCATGGCAAAACTGGGCTGCCAAGGAGCTGCAGCTCTGGCCACCATCAGAGAGCTGCCTGTCCAATTCAAGCTGCTTTCTACCTATCAGCTTGAGAATCAATCTTTCAACAGGAATACTCCTGCTCTGCTACCTTCCCACTTACTCAGTTCCAAATCAAGTCTTGTATTTGTGTATCTGATTAACAGAAAAATCATATCTGGAACCCAAGCTGCTAGGAATTCTGGGAAATAACTTCTTTAGTGTAGCTCTGTGGTATGGGAAGCAACACAAAAAGGACTTTGGAATAGATATAGAACAGGCTAATCCTCAGTATGTCACAGAGTGAACTTCACTTTTGGGATTGCTTTATTTTGATGTATGCCTACAGCAAATTTGCAAATGCATCCTGGAGTACGAATCACTTTAGTTTAAGCATCTGAGTTCACACAGCCCTCACACTGATTGCTTTTAGTATGCCTATCTGAATGAGATGTGTTTCAACAATTTTATGAGGCCACTTTTTCTTGTTCTCTTAAGAGTTCTGGTAGTTTCTAACATGAATAGTATGTTTCATTGATTTTTGGTTTAGTTTTTATAGAGTCACAGATTTCCTAATATCTCAGTCACCTGGAAAGTGTAGCCTTCCATCTCTCAGCTTCTTGGTGATACAAAGACTGTGAGGCACTCAATCTCCAGCCAAGACTTCTTGGAGAAGAAAACTCATGTTTCCATTGCTGTTTGTTTTTTCTCAGTACTGTATGGAAGTTATAGCTCAGCACTTTCCAGTAGAAACATGCTGTGATCCATGTACGAAAATTAAAATTTTCTAGTAGCTACATTAAAAAACTAAAAAGGAACAAGTAAGCTTATTTTTAATATATTTAATCCAATATATTCAGTATCTTATCATTTTAACATGTACCCAATAAAAGTTATTACTGAAATATTTTACATTTTTGTGGCACTAAGTCTTCTAAATCTAGTGTATATTTTACACTACCAACACTTCACAAACCACATTTCAAGTGCCTGATAGCCACATGTGTCTAGAGCCTACCTTATTGGACAGTGCTGCTATAACTAGAGAGAGAACTGCTGACTTTGGTTCAGAATGTGATGGCCACATATGTTTAGGTATTCATTGTCTTATTTCCCTGTAATACAGAGATCTGTGAAAGGGGAATGAATCTATTAACATCCCTTCTTTTGGTGATGTAGAAATGTGGCAGGAAGCTGGTGGCACCACTGTGCCTTTATTCTGCCCTAAGTGTTTTTGGCCTTTTAACCATACATGGCTGAAATGTTCTAGTTAAGGATAAATTTATGACCTATATGATCTAGCCTCCACTTCTTTGTGCCAGCTACCCTGGGAACCTTATTTCTTTCAAAGACATCCTTAGTTGGGCTGGATTTTGATGCAGTAACTATAAAGTAGAAAGTACTTCTTTTCCATTGCTCTATGGTGGTGAAGTGGTGAAACTTTCAGACCCTTGGTATGGTGGGCCTGAATTTTCTTTCTTCCTAGGTAAAATAGTCCTTCATGACCTTTTGCTCCTCTTTTGTGGAACAGAAGGTCAGTGTTCACTAGAAATAGACATGTACTATTTGTCATATTCCTCGGCTGTGTTGTCTTAACCTGTCATATCTCCTGTCACTAATGTCGTATGCAGGCACAACATACTTGCCATTTGGGGCCAGGAGAATCTATTCTACCCAAAATGTCTAGTGTTTTCTTGCTCTTACTTATTAGTGTCATTATGGGAAGCTCTTGATACAATGGTCAGTGGTCTTTAGGTTTTAGGAAAATTAATATTTGAATATCTTATGTGAAGGGATACAGCCATTCCTGTGGCATAATTCTTACCTCTGGAATTATGAGACCTGGTTATGAGACCAGAATTAGGTGACCTGGTTATTATGCCTTTGGGGATACATTTTCTTTAAACGCATCAGGAACTCACCATCTTATGACTGAGCTCTCAGTCTGCCAAGGTTCAACCTACGGTTCTGTGTCAATGAACTGACGACTTCAATTTTTCAGGAGAGACTAGAAGGGAACCTAATACTTTTCTATGGGTCCCCATTGTTTCTGTTCTCTATTTTCTACTTTCACTGAAGTTCCTTGCCATGGTACTGGCTTCTGAAAGTAAATCTTTGCCAGTCAGCTCACTTTCTATGCTATACAGGAGCTGTTGTCTCAAATTCCATTTTTCTTAGGTAACCTCCAGACAACAAGATCTTTCAGGTTGCAACAGACCAGTTTATTTATCTTGAAAATGAGAGTAAAAATAATCACCCATTTCACTCCTTTTGAAAAAGAGGATGAAAACTTCAAATGAGTTGGTTACTTTTGAACCTTTTCCTTCTTGTTCTATCACATTCACCTGTAAATGGACAGGCAGTTTCTTTCTGGGTCATGTTGGTAATCATTTCACAGGATTTATTTTTAAGGTAATTTTAAGGCAGTTTTAAGATAAAGCTCTTTACAGTCAGGGCTGGGTATTTATTTTTCTTTTTATCACTTTTTTATGATGTCAGGAGTCATTTACTTTTTAAATTCTTGTTTTAGTACAAACCAAGAGTTTTACTATATGACAAGAGTATTGAATGTTCTTTGCATATGACACCATTGACTTATAATTTTGGGACTTATGCTTTGTGTTATTCTTGTATTGGCAGATGATTTTTTTAAAAGGCACCAAAACATGATTTTTTTTTTTGAGAAAAACCAGCAGAGTTTTAGGGGTACAAGTTAAGCCTTTGGAAAAGGGCAAAACTAACAATCATGAAGATGTTTAACCTATTAAAAGACCCATTACCACTGGCAATAATCAACTGAGCCAAATAATTGCAGAGTAAAAAAAAAAAAAAAAAAAAAAAGATTTAGCATAAAGCACTTTACTATCTTAAAACTATTCCATGACTGTAGTCCAAGGAGTGGTAGAGAATCAGATCCTTTAGCACCCTGTTCTACTCTCTCTCACTGAATGTTGACACAACAAATAGTTGTAGGGCTTTGGTAGTGTCAAGAATATGTCATGCAAATTTGCCATATTCATTTTTAAGCTGTTATAATTAGTTGAAAATAATGATGCAAATTTGAGTAGTGATGCTTTAATACCTAGTCAGTTTATTTAGGAATTGTCCTATCTCTTAGCAAAATGCTTGACTTCAATGCCAGAACAATGATTACTTTATGAATCTATAACAATTAATTCAACCATGCCTCTCTTCCCAGTTCACCCCAGTGATGATAAGAAGCCCAACCTTCTCAGGTATCCATAATTAGCTCATCTTCATACTGGGCTCAGTATATTTGTTGATCTGGCTCAATCTCCTTTGCTCTTGGTGCCTTGGAGCTCCTGTAAACTCCTTTGCATCTTCAACCTCTTTTCTGAATTGTTCATTTTGCTGCCACAGAAATCCAGCTGTTCCCAAAGAGGCTTCTTCTCCTCTTCTGGGTCTTAATTTAATAGAACTTCCCTGCCTATCCTATATGACTAACATTATTTTTCTCCTCAGAATAAAGTGGTTATTTTCCTCCTTGTGTTCCTCACTTTTTGTACTTATTTAATTAATTTTTTTACTGTATCATGAGTTTATTCCTAGACTCCCCCGACTAGGGAGAGATCCTCTTGGTCAGCTCCTCTATGAGGACAGACCTTGTTTACAAGGCAGCTATTCTCCAGCACCTGGCACATGTTGAGGATGAATGAATCAGTAAATCATCCATGAGGCTAAAGATTTTAATACATTTTTAAAATCAATTTTATCATTTGGCTAAAAATATTAATGCTGTGGTCCTAACTTTTTCTCTGGTAAATTTAGTATTTATCAATTGTATTATGACCTATTGCTGTTTTTACCAATGTGCATGAGAAAAAAATAAATCCTGCATAGTTTTATCAGGTGGCTACATTTATTTTATTTGGTTTCCGAAGCATTCTGAGTTTGAAGCAGGATATGATGGAACAATAATCTTATTTGTCATGACATGTTTGTTTATTCTCAGGGAAAAACCAGAAATGTTACCACTCTAGCAATCCATTGAGTAGCACCTATATCTTCTTTAGCTGAACTGACAAACACATAATTCTAAGCCGCTCCTTTATTTGCAACCAAGTATAAGCAGTTCCTGAAGTAAAATGCTACAGTTGTGAACAGAAAAATGGATGTTGTCAGGGAAAAGAGAAACTTCCAATTGTTAATGATACTTATCTTTTCAGGACTGTAGTAGAAGGGGGACCTCCATTATTGCCAGTGCATTTCAAGGGTTTTTTGTCCAATTAAAACTCTGTCATGGAATTTTAAAATGTATTATCTCAGGACTTGAAAATGCCTAAGAAAGTTTTTTTTAAAAGATGATAAATACATACATGCACACAAATTCCTCTAAAAAAATCAAGATGTTCTCATGAGAATAAGGAAAAAAAATCGCTGAAAACAATATAAGTATATTTTTGTGGAAACCTATAAATCACAATAAATGTTGAAAAAACTAGGGCTGTATGTAAGTATATTGGTCCAATTACTATCAGATTTCACATGCAATTAACATTCCAGAGAAAGGTGAGAGAAGCTAGAACAAAAAGTCCATGTGAAAGTAGAGCAAAACTATTGGGTGACATTACCTCACCTTGCTGCAAAAGCTAGAGTAAAATTCCCAACAAATACATCCTAAATTATTTTACAGCATAGAAAAATATAACATGGATCATTTAAAGATAAAGTCATAATTACAGTGACTACAATTGAATGAATTCACTGAGCAAAACATTTTATTTATGTCTACAAGTTGAGAAACTGATGAAGCATAAAGGACAAATATGTATAATCAGTTGGAAAAATCTGAGAGGGCGATTTTAAAAAAATAAAGGATTTGGTGTGGTTCATTGGCATTTACCCAAGAGGGTTCCTGTTTCAAACTCACATTCACAATGTAACACTTCGTTGCTTTTCTGCTGAATCAACACAGTAACGGGACTCTACAAAAGGTCAAGTTTTGAATCCAGTGTTATTTGAACAATGCCCACTTTATCTTGTTTTCTATTTATAACTTTAATTACAGATAACTTTTAATTACAGATACCTTCTTTATAATCTCAAACTAAATTGTAGTTTATTGTGTAACATAGTAACCTTTTAAATATGTGGGGTAATTGATTCTACTCTTATGAGCCCAGTAAAAATAAAAGTTTCTCAAGAACTGTTGCTTAAAATAGTTTTCAAATCTATTTTGGGCCGTGTCTACCTAGTGCAAAAATAAAGGTGAGGACTAAATATCTGAAAAGCCAAATGACTTGTTGCAGATAATACAGCCAGTTGGTGTCAGAGCTGGAAACAGTGTTATGGGCTACAGCTTAGTAGTGGTGGGTAGTGACTGCTTTTGCTATGAGTAATAAAATTGTCTCTGACATAGGAACCTTGTGTCTTCTTCAAGCATCCATAGAATTGTGGCAAGCTAGCTCATTAAATTGTATAGTTACTTTGATGGGAATTCTTTGGCTTCTAGGTCTTCTCTACACCTATGTATTTAAACCTATGTAAGCAGGATAAAATCCCAACAGCTGGCTTCCTAAAAACTTATTTATTTATTTATTTATTTTTTGGAAATGCAACCCTTCCTTCCCCATGCTATACTCCAAAAAACAAATACACATGGTGTTAGGGCTGCAGAGCTCCCAGGGTTTATTTATATATGTGTATATAATATGACTTCATCTCCTTGGTCACAAGTAATTGGTCTTTTGGTTTGTTGGAATTGGGATTGAAAGAGAGAAATTATTGTCTCACAAGGACCTGGACCCGAGAACATACAAACTCGAAGCTATCATCTAAAATCATGTTACTCCATGTGGATGTGGAAACAGAGAATACCAGTTTGTGAATTATTCATAAAGTGACATATGTCCCACTTTGCCTGGGACATTCTCTGCTTACATCTGTTGTCCCAGTATAATTATTAATAGTGTCTTCTCTCAAAGTGTTCTGATTTAGAAGCAAAATTATATGGTCACCCTAATCACTCAAGATTCTTTGATGGCAAATGATAGTATTCAACTTGAAGAGCAGCTGCATAGGTATCAATCTGGGTCTCACCATCCAAGCCAAGAAACTCAACTTGTAAGAATTAGGAAAGAGTGGATTGACAGCATCTACTTCCATGAGGGAGAAAGTCCCTTGGAACTATGAAGGCTTCTATTTCTCATGTTTGGTAAAGGAGAATCTCCCTTTTTGAGATTGGTTCTCCTATAAGTGTTACTGGGTAGGCCCTTGCTGTTGTTACTGGTCTTATGCAGAGTAACTGACCCTAACATGTTGATCCTAGATATGATTGCTACAAAGGTTTTGCTACCCCATTCTCTGGCCATAGGTTTTATGAATATGCATGTTAAGCAGCCTTCCTGTGTGGATGCTGATAAGAGGTTGTGACTGTCACTAGGATTTAACCCATTTATGCCTAGTGTTCCATTATTAGAACGCTAAGCTTGCGGGAGTTATTTATATCCTGCTCAAGGTCATCGTTAAGGTCTGATTTTTCACACAAATTTGCAACTCCCAGCATAAATGGCTTAAGACTCATGATTCATGTACTCATGCTCTGTATCAACTAAAGTCAACTTGCAGGGAGAAAGAATGAAGCAGATGCACAAAGAGTAATAGAGCTGAGAGAGAAGATATTGTGAGTTTCTTCTCATGCTCCAGTCACTGCTCAGGCTGCCCCTGATGTGTATGCCACCATGTCTTCATAATTATAATATATTTAGGCTCAAGTTCTCCCTAAAAACTTTCTGTAATTTTTCATCCTTAAAGGCCTATTACAATTAGAATATAAACTCAGAGTTAGCAGATTCAAATTCCATCTGTGATCATATCAGTAACTATAACTGGAATTCATTTGTTTATGTTTTTACTAGATAAATATTTAAAGCTTAGTGTATGTTGTACATTGTGCTAGCTTCAGGGCATAGAGTAAGCAGGATCGACACATTCCTACCTCCCTGAAGATATTAAACCAATAATTACAAAATGCCAAGATCCTTCCTAGTCTGCTTCAAAAGGTTGATCAAATAACCCACTAGCATATTTTAAACTAGTATGTTCAAAACTTTGTGCATCCTGAGTATTCCTCTGCTTTAGGCTAACATCCTGTGAAGAGTCACTGAAATAAAAATTCTCTTAAGAATGGATTCCATTTTTAAAAGACAGATTTGGAGACACATGAAAGGATATTCATTCAACCAAATATATGTACATAAAATGGCACATATAAGATGTAAGTTTATTGTTATAATGAATGATTACTTTAAAAAATTGCTTGACATGTTGCTGAAATGAGTTTTACATGGTTCTTGGGCAAACTTGGATGGAAAACACAATTCTACTATGTTAGCTAAATCTCTCTGGAGAAATTGGGGTTTTTTTCCCTCAAAAATTGAGGGGGTAAAAATTGTTCCAAACCCAGGAATAAGTTGGGAAGTGATTTGGAGACAAGGAGTCATTGAGAAAATTTTCTCAGGCTGAGTAGGTGAGACAAAAAACAAAATAGATGGATTGCTTTTAGCGTTCCCTTCTTAAGGAAAGAAATAATTGTGTTGTTTGATATTTATTCATTTATCCTCATAGAACATAAGTCTACTGAGAAACCCAAACACCAAACAGTCGAGGGATTTTCCTTCTAATCTGCACGTTAAGTCAATAGATGAGGCAGAACAAGAATTAGAGTTACACCAGTACTACTTAGGCCCTGCAGGGACCTTCTGAGAACATTTTGGATTTAGGATAGGGCTTCTAGGAATACTGATGGAAAATCTTCCAAGTTTACCAAGGAGTTGGGCTAGCAGAATTTTGACAACCATAGGCTGTGGATTCTAAATGGCAAGATTATGTGGCATTTGACCCAGAAAGTCTGAAACTACACTTGGCCCTCTCTATTAGGTCGTCTTAAGACAGAAACCCTGATGGATCTCTCTTCCATCCTTTCTACCAGCAGACAGTGACGTGAAAGAGACGAGATGTATTCCTTCCAAAGCTGTACACAGTGATGTGAGGTCTGTACATGGACTGACAAATCCTTGCTAATGATATTGAAAATAGAGTTCAGTGGGGCCACACACTCTCTCAGAGCTTTTCATACACCATTCATTTAATTCGTATAAGCGTATGAGGCAGGTACTATAATTAACCTCACCGATGCCTGAGGAAACTAAAGCAAGAAAAGTTAAAGTACCCTGCCCAAGGTCACAGCCGGGAAGTGGCAGAGCTAAAATCTGAACTTGGATGCTCTGGCTACTGAGTGTATGATTGGAATTTTTTTTCCTGACTCTCCTTAATGGTAGTAGGCTGGTAGCAGCCAGTAACTGTGGCCCACAGTAGGTGTTCAGTGAACAGTTATTGGCTAACTGATTATTGGGCTCATCAGGAGATCTCCTTGATTTAACAAAAGGCTAGCCCTAAAAGTGCAGTCAGATGCTGCCTATGCAGAAGACTGGTCTTGCACTTTTACCTTCCTATTGCATCTGTAGGAGATGGGAAACTTGTGGATTTTGGGAAATGTTCTTAAATTAGAACTAAAAAGTTATTTTGGGGTCACATGTCTCTTTGAGAATCATATAAAAGCTAAGAATCCTCTTAACATAAATATGCTCGATAACAAAATTTTTGCATAATGTCTGAGACTGTTTCAATCTCTAGAACCGTCCAGGAACAGAAACAGTAGTTTTGGGTCAGTGACTCTGAACTTTGAATGTTGATACCTTTCACTTTTTTTTTTTTTTTTTTTTTTTTTTGAGACAGAGTCTCACTCTGTCACCTAGGCTGGAGTGCAGTGGTGCGATCTTGGCTCACTGCAACCTCCGCCTCCTGGGTTCAAGCGATTCTCCTGCCTCAGCCTCCCAAATAGCTGGGACTCCAGGCACGCGCAAGAACGCCTGGCTAATTTTTATATTTTTTAGTAGAGATAGGATTTCACTATATTGGACAGGCTGGTCTCAAACTCCTGACCTCATGATCCGCCCACCTTGGCCTCCCAAAGTGTGCTGGGATTATGGGTGTGAGCCATTGCACCTGACCGATACCTTTCAATTTCAAGTGATTTATATGGATGCTTGATTCAGAGAAAACTGTATTCACATTTTCTGAGGTAGTTGCTTTGTTTTTCTCCTTCAAGGGAAAGCTCTGCTAATGTTACAGTTAGCTGTGGCCACTAACTGGCTGCCTGGTAACGGCACAGTTTGTGCATTCCATGGCCAGGGTCCAGAAAGGCAGAGCGCACCGCTGGGGAGCGGATGTGTGAGCCCCAGGTTTCTGACATGAACGTTACTGATGCTGCCTCTGCTGAAAGACCTCATTATTATCATGGCAAATACTGGGAGAACAAAGGGACCATTTTCAGAACAGAGGGCTATCTGTTATTGTTAATTGAATATTTTCTGATTATGATATTAAGTTGGTCAGAGCATGACAGCATGCCTTTTTTGGCCTCAGTTCATTTCAGCTTCTCTTAATACATGAACTGAGTAGCACATCCTTACACACGCACAAGCCTCCTTTATCTGAGTTGTGGTGAACAACAGCTGCAAGCTGTAGCCATCTTTTTGAGGACTTCAGTCTTTTTGGTGGGGCAGAGGTGCAAAGTATAGGGAAAATAACATGCATTTCTATATCTTTTGCACATTTAAGACTGGAAAAGTATATAATATGAATTAACATGAAGTCCTTCCATGAGACTGTAGAAATACAAGCAAGATTTATTGCTAGAATCGAGACTTGTCAGTTCTTACCTAAAGACTGAAAGTATTTGACAACTTTGGGTAGCGAGTGGTTTCATGATCTCTGTGAAACCATACCACATTGTTTTGGGTGCAATAAGGAGTAGAATGAGTATGAAAACACTGGATGGAGCGATGAAGACCTGTTCAGTTTTGATTCTGCCATTAACAACCTTTTTCATCTTCAATAGACAAATTACCTCCTTGAGCCTCTTCTGCAAAGAAGAGGGGTTGAGCTATGAGGTCCTTGTGAGGTTTGAAACACAGTACTATTATTTTATAAAAAGACAAGTTTTCAGTTTTGTGAGTTTCTCCAGAGCATATGAATCTTACAGCTGAACTTCCTGAAATCTGTGATTCATGTTTCATTAGTTAGGCCATGGGACTTCTGAGTACATCACAATATTTTGGATACACATAGAGATTGTTCCACTGAGAAATGAAATCAATGGTTAGGGTTTCTTTTGAATTTCTCTGTATTTTACTTTCAGGATCAAGAGGAGAGTATTCTTCTTTTATTTTTAGTTTGCACCATGATAGAAATTCAGGTAGTACATAAGACCCATGTCTTTGAGTTTTCTTCTCTAAATTCAGCCTAATTCTTTATTTTATTATTTCTAGCAATAGCTATTATTTTCTTTCATCTGGGAAGTCTTGGGAGGAACTTGGGCCAGTTGATTGTAAATGGCTTGAGAGAGGAACAGCAAGGCATGGTGGCTCACGCCTGCAATCCCAGCACTTTGGGTGGCAGAGGCGGATGGATCACGAGATCAGGAGATCAAGACCATCCTGGCTAACATGATGAAACCCCATCTCTACTAAAAATATAAAAAATTAGCCGGGCGTGGTGGTGGGTGCCTGTAGTCCCAGCTACTCGGGAGGCTGAGGCAGGAGAATCGCATGAACCTGGGAAGTGGAGCTTGCAGTGAGACAAGATAGTGCCACTGCACTCCAACCTGGGCAACACAGTGAGACTCCCATCTCAAAAAAAGGGGGGTGGGTGGCGGAAAGACGACCTTGTTTGGATGAATTATTTATCTTTTAAGCCACTTTATTTTCATGATCTTAATTTTCCCAAATATCAGCTTCCTGCATCATGGCCTAAAGGCATTCTAGGAAGCAAAGAGCCTAAGCACAAAGTGGAACATTTAGCAAGGAATGTAAAAGATAAAATTAGATAAGCTTTACTGTACTTATGCTCTCAAAAGAGAGATTACAGTGCATACAATATTTTACTGCTAACATATGCAGCCTGATTGGGAAAATATGAGGGTATTAGTGATGTTGACATAAGTTGTATACCTCAATGTCACATTCGATATTGGTGCGGTGCTTTGGTTCAAAAACAAAATTATAATCTCATCACATAGTTTTAATACATTGGAAGAACATTCATTTGAAAAGTTATATAATGATAGACATTTTGTTTGTTTCTACAGGTTGGTGATGAGTTTGTAGATCCTTTTAAGAGTTAGGGTCTCTTTCGCATTTTGGCTTGTCCTAGAGGTCAATTCATAAAGTCTTGAATAGCCTAATGCAAAGGAAGCCATTTTTTTGATAAATGCTTTCAGAGCTGTAATCCAGCTGCAGAAAAAATAGACACAGGACTGGTCATAACACAATTTGTTGGACTCTGGGGAGAAGAAATATTACAAAATCTTTTTATTTATTCTCTAATTGTTTCTCTTGGTTATTTAGTTTGAAATTAATAGGATAAACCATGCTCCTTAGATTGTTAGATTTAATAAAAATATAAAATACCAAATGTAGAATATGCTGTGGTAGTAATGAAATATGCTAATATAAAAGGATCAGAAGAGGGTGTAATGATTATAAATAGTGATTGAGCTATAGGGTTTTAAAAATTGTTATTAGTATTTTACTATTTCTATTTAACTTTAAAGCTTAATTGAGCAAACACATAGTAAACAAATATTTTCATAAAGGCAAAATAGTTCTTTGTTAAACTCTTGACACTTCAGCAAACATGGGACGATGTTTTATGAAACATGCCTATATAACATTTACTCTAAGGGATGTTAATAGATGTTATTAAAAACACACACAAACACCAAAACAGTTTACCAGTATTCTTTCCAGAAGTCTGTCTCAGATTTCCTGGTTAATGTGCTTTGTTTCTCTGACAGGATATATGATTTGTGTCATTTCTTAAACTTACTTTAGGTGTAAGTGGGCTACTTTGTGGAACCAGAGTTTCATGTACTATGTGACACTCTGCTTTTATGCTTAGAAATATTTCTGTAATGACTCTTGTTTCTTATAAAATCCCCTATGGATCTGGCAGTGAGATCCAACTATTCAACCTCATCTCTTAGAGAACCCAGTGGATTTTATCAGATGGAAGTTAACTGTGTTTCATTGACCTTTTCTCTGATCTGCTAGCTGGATGGAGCCTCACCCTCAAGGGAACTATCTTAATCTGTCACCCAGATTGTATAGCACAAGCTCTGGAAAGAAGATCCTGGCCACATATCTAGCAGTTTTATTCTCAGGATCCTCCTGCTGTAGCTCATCTTGAGAAATGAGTGGAACAGGCAAGGTTTATGCAATGGGAGAAGGCCCAGAGAGATCCTTTCTCCATCCCCCAAATGATCACCTGATGGAAATTCCTGAAATTCCACTTTTAGAGTGTTATTTCTTTGGGTTAGTATCTGGTTCTCACAAATATCTCTGGAGGTTTTACCATGTCATGTGTTTTAACAAATTACTGTGAATTTCTTTATTAGATCCTTTTTACTGGATGGGGTGAGGGATGGTCATGAAGCAGTTGCAGGTACGGATGGGAGATGGAGGACGCTGGATGTCTTGGGGATTAGAGTTAGGTCAGGGAGACTTGAGGGATGGAGATCCTCTAGGTACCAAAGAACACTTGCTTGGCCTCATGGCTTTGTCTCTGTGAACTTTACTGCCCTTTTTTTTTCAGTATCATTATGAACTAAGTGCCCATTTGTACATGACAAGCTTGATACTGAACATATCATGAATTAGACAGACAGGTAAGTCCTATGTCCTTCAATGGCTTATAACAAAACCAAATAACTGACCAAATTCAGACAGACATTTTAGTAAGAGTTGTGTGAAAAGAGGTGAAACAGCAAATCTGTGAATTAATAAATTATAATATTTACAGATTATGGCAATAGTGGATTTTTTATGTTGAAGCCTGAGTCAGCCAGTGCCTTGGGAAGAATTGTGGACTATTTTTCCATTTGAAAAAAAAAAAAAAAACACTTCTAGAAGAGTTATCTAAGGATGCATTGACAAAAATCCTGGAGAGTATTAGCTATGAAGACTGCAAAGGAAGAGGGAGAATTGAACTGAAGATGTGAAGTTGAAGCTGGAAAGTAAGGATGAGAGTTTTCTAAGAAGGCCTTCTCAGGACTGGTAAAGGAGAAGAAATACAAAGATCTTGACTTACCGTTGGTTTTCTATTTCATTTTCCGCACAGAAACAGAAAGTCTTGAACTCTTTGGATGGAGGCTAGAGTTCAATTACTAATTGTTTGGAACTAAGGGTCTGTTCACTCACCCTATATCCTTGCAGATATAGACCACCTAAAAAGGAAAAAAAAATGAGAAGAGGGAAAGAATAAGAAGGAGAAAAGATGTCTGAAATGATGTCAAGAAAATTTTGTGTCTGAAGGAAATGCTAGTCCAGCTGTCTCATTTTACAGATGAAGAATCTCAGACTCCAAAAGAATATGTAATTTAAGGTTACATGCTAATGATTAATGGCAAGACTGGTAATGGAATTTAGATTTCCTGTTTTCCATTTTTGCAGTCTTATTTCATGTTCAGTGTTTAGCTTTGGGTTACTGTGTGCCCAAACTAGCTTCTTTACCTGAAGGACACATTTTGAAATACAATTTTCTGTATCAAAGAATGACACCTGCAATATCATATTAAAAGGAAAATTAAATAGTATTTGCTTGGGCAGAACCACTAAAGCATCCTTTATAATCCATGAAGAATTATAAAGATTCCTGGCCATTTCTGCAACATACATGATTTCTCGCCTTATTTGTGCATATGCAAAGCACATTTAAAATATGAACCCATAGAGTGATATGAGAGAGCCAACTGAATTAACAATGAAAAGAAATGACTGGCTTTAAAAGATAAGTTCTCCCTGGTGATCCTTTGAATCCATGTTAGTGGTTATAAATTGCTTGGCCTGAATCTTGTTTCCATTGTTTGGGGGTCAGGAGACAGATCTCAATCTAGGAGAAGATTCTGAAAAAATCAAAACCCTTATTTGCTTTTCATAGTGTCTTCATGCTCTGAGGCCAGCCTGAATCTCATGCACAGGCTGTAGACAATATGAGTAATGGCGATGATTAGATGTTTAAAGCCCTCTTGCTCACTCCTATTCTCATCCCCCACATCCTCCCAAGAGCCACTTCAGTGCACTACTAACAGACAAAATATGAAAATACCCTTTGGATTTTTACCACTTTACCTGATAACTATTCTATGCTAATGCATTAATAGACTATGCAGGGAAAATGTAGTCCCTTTGAATATGGCTGGCTTTTGTTTTCCTATTACTTACACTTGGTAACAAAGTACACTGTCAGGAAGACAGCAATTTTTCTTTTTAAACAGAATGAATGGCTTTTTGACTTTAAAAATTAGAAAAAATTGCTTGCTTTATTGGCAGGGGTGGGTGTTAGATGCAATATTAAATTTCTTTACTATTTTCATTTTTAAAAAGTCCATTTTAGAACCAACTTCAGAAAAAGCATTCATTTTAGAAATGACAGATTTAAAAAAAAAAACTTTAGTAGGCTCCAGTAATATGGTGTTTACCAAAACAGGGAGTGATTTGTTTCTTTGAGCTAGATGTCTGTATCTGTCTATATCTGTATCTATATTTGTATTTATATCTATATAATAGCTTTATTGAGATATAATTTACATACCATAAAATTCATCCATTTAGAGTGTACAACTCAATGATTTTAGTTTATTTATGGAATTGTGAAACCATGACCATAATCTAATTTTAGAACATTCTCATCACTTCAAAAAGAAACTCCATACCCACTGATGGAAGTGTCTGCTGCCCTCATGCCGGTTGCAGCAGGGAAGCACGGCAGGGGCTGCACACTTCATGGAGCCAGTGGGAGCCCTGCCCCTTCTGAGATGGAACAGGAGCTCCCTGTGCGGCTGCAGCCACCCAAGCTGTAGCTGCAGACCCAGGCCTCGGCCTCTATGGAATAAGCAGGAGCCCCACCCTCCTGGGCGGGGCTATAGCCGCCCAACCTCAGCTGTGAATGGAGCCTCCCTGTGCTCTTAGGGAACCCGGGAACAGGCAGGATCTGTCTTCCTGGGTGCAGCTGCAGCCTCCGCATTGGTGGCTGCAGACCTGGGCCTCCTGCTCCAGGAAGAAGGCAGGAGCCGGGGAGAAGCGGGAGACCTGCCCCTTCCCATGGCGGGGTCGGGAGCTCTGGGGTGCAGCTGCAGCACTTAGTATAAATGAAATCATGTAATATGCGGTCTTTTGTGGCTGGCTTCTTTCACTTACTATGATATTTTCAAAGTTCATTTACGTTGTATTATATATCAGTAACTTCATTCCTTTTTATTGCTAAATGATATTCCATTGTATGAATATACCACATTTTATTTATTCATTAATGATAGACATTTTAGTTTTCTCCTTTTTTGGCTATTATGAATAATATTGTCATGAATTTTTGTGTACATGTCTTTATGTAGATGTATGTTTTCCTTTTAGTATATACTAGAAGTAGAATAAGCAATAGGCTAGATATTTTAGGACTATAGGATACCTAAAGATGTATCAGAAGGTTATTTTGATATCATTTAAAGCCTTTTTATTCATTATTTTTTAGATACAGGGTCTCACTATGTTGCTCAGGTTGGAGTCAGACTCTTGGGCTCGTGTGATCCTCCCACCTCAGCCTCCTGAGTAGTTGGGACTACAGGCACACTTTATCATACCTGGCTGGTTTTGCTATCTTAATTTTCTACTCCAGACTATAGAATACACAACATTAAATGTTGCTGCACTAGTTTGTGGCTTCTTCCTACTTCTGAGATTTTTTTCTCATGTGTCTGAGGAGATATAAATACCCTCATCTATCATTATTCTTTTTAAGAACAGATAGGTTTGTCCAAGAAGTGTTTGCTACAAGGATTTTCTGACCATTTTTCTAACCAGTTCTAGGGAAGAAATGATTGGCAGTAAAGATATCCAATTATAGCTCCATTACCTCATTTGAGGTGACCTCATTGAGCTGATCTCTCTCTGTTATGAGATAGCAGCAGTAATTAGCAAGCTAATTTGGATAGAGATTTCTTACAAGAACTGTGCAAGTATTACATGTTCCATTTATTGTAATAATGTAAAATATATCTTTCTGAGACATGCACACAGACCTTGATGTGATTTATTCAAGAACGATAGTCAACAGTCACAATTGGTTACTTCTAGTTTTATTCTGGAGAGAGGGAAAAGGAAAAAAAAAACCTCATCCAGTGTATAGTGAATGAAAAGGGGCTTCAGGCTTAAATAGAAGACTAAGGGGCTTCTGGCATACTCATGCTGTGGCTTTTTCATTAGCAGGCACAGGCGAGCCAGCAATGCATGTTGTTAAAGTACGAACCCTCTCCTTGACAGTAAGGAAATCCTCTAGGGAACTGACGAGGCTATTTCTCCAACTCTCTCATTACACATCAGAGGTATATTTATCTAGCTGAAAGTAAAATGTGGGGTTAGTGTCTAATATAGTTTTTACAGGAAACCTGCTGTGTTGCTTCTTACATCTTGCTTTTTCCCCTTATATTACTTTTATCTTTTCCCTGCCTTACTTTGCTGTCCTCGGTATTCTCTCAGCATCTCAGGTGACTGTTACAAGACATAAGTCATGCCAACAATACTACAGATACCTCCAAAAATAGTAACTGTCATATAAGATCTCCCAGATCTCTAATGAAGAATATAAGGAAATAGACTAAAATACAAAATAAAATAAAAATAAAACAGTAAAGCATCTGAGATACTGCAGTCAAGGATCCAGGTCTCTATGTAGCAATGACCACAGAAGCCAGGATCTCAAGAACAAAGCAACTAGTAGCAGACACATTACAAATATAATTAAAAGGAAGTAACCGTCTAAATACTGTTTCTAAGGTTTTGAACATAAAACTGACCACTTGAACAAATACATATGCAGAGACTGTTTTTGAATATTTTTTCAAATTTTTTGGCTGTGATCCAAAAATTTAATATGTACAGACCTTGACATGTTTTCATATTAGAGCAAAAGCTTTGTGAAACATCATGGTGTACCATGACATTTTCAATTCAAACTCTATTCTGTTGTCATTAAAATACTGGCCACAATGTACTATGTTCATTGCTGGACTTACTAGTGGGGGTCAAAACCTGTAGTTTGATAAACATTGATATAAGTGGTAATTAAGGCCTGCTTCAAGATTATGACCTCTGTAGGGCAGGAGATCAAAGAACCAGGCCAAAGTGGAATGTACAAGAGTTAAGCAGAGATTGAGCAATATAAGTAAAGGAATTATGGATCAGACCAGCATAAAGGTCATTAGTTACTTAGCATCAGCTAGAAGAATTGAAAATTAGCATTAGAACTGCATAATCTTTGTGAATATAACAATGATTAGTATTCCTTGTATATCAATATGATTAAGTTAAACTGAGTATTTTAGTGCCTGTAGTGTTCATGGCATAGCATCGGTTCAGCCATTCTCAACAAATTCTTCGGCTGTCCTCATGACTCCTGTGGTTGTTATGACAACTAGCTGGACTGAGTAGACCCTGTCTATTGCAGTGAGTGTGCTGATATCCAGGCTGCAGAGATCAGACAAACAGTATTACTGACCAAGTGCTACTTTAAGAAGACAAATTTCTGCCAGGGGGTACTATACATAACATTGTGGGTAAGAGTTTGGGCACAGGATTTAGGCATCATTTGTTTACATTTTGTCTCTAATCATTTAATTGCTGGGTTACCATCAGCGTGTTAGGTAACTTCTGTAAGCCTTAGTTTCTCACCTATGATAATATAATAACAGTGGATGTTTTGTTTAGATTAGACTTAGATAACAAACCTAAGTGCTTATCCTAATCCTTGACACATAGGAAACACTCAGTACATGCTAACTTTCCCACTCCCACCCTGCCTAAGCAGGATGATCCAGCCCTTTAAAAGATGTGGCTTATCAGGGAGTGATTCTTACTGGAGGATGGAGAGGGCATATTTATTTTGAGAATTTCCCACAGGAGATTTGAATATGCCTCCATGAGCCTCAGGTTGTAATTCAAGTGAAGAATGTACAGGAAGGTTGATCAGAACACTTAGAAAAATGATATAAACCTCAATTTATTCAAATCAAAAGAATGGTAAAGGGCTTCAGAAGAGCTCTTGCACAGACACCTTAACCCTGAAGAAGGGTTAGCAGCTGTTCAGCCTTGGGAGAGTTTCCATCTGGACCAGTAGCAGTCAGAACGGGAGTGGGGAGGGGGTGGTGGTAAAGTTCACCTTCTGGAACAAGGTACATCCTCAGGCAAATGGTATTTTTTATTCAAGAGTAGAATCAGGTAAAAACAAAAATCACAGGCTTCTATTTTAGAACATGGCCTAGATATAAATTTTCTGTTGGAATTTTAGTAAAGGAAATGTTTTTTTAATCTGTATTTGAGATAATTTGGGCTAGAAATTGAGGACCTGTGGAGATAGAAATATTCAAGAAGTAGGACTGGGAAAGAATGGATGAGTTTGGATTAAATATTTTTATTAACCACAAAAGAATATATTTTCAAGAGAGGAGCTGAAAAAAAGAGGGAAGGTCTTCAACATGTCAACTACAGGCATCTGGTACTCACCTTCTCTACAAAGAGGAACCAAAATAGTAGATAATTACACTTCGAATAGATAACCCAAGAAGAAACAGTGGAAGTCAACAGAGAAGTGAAAGGAAACACCTAAGGCAAGGACGGAGCAGAAAAACGAGGCAACTTTCTCAGCCCAGAGCACTATTTCTTTCTGATTTAGGGTCTGGTTTATTCTTGCTTTTCTAGTTTTTGAGGTGCATAATTGTGTATTTGTTCCACTTTTCGATGTAGGTGTTTGTTGCTATAAACTCTACCCTTATCAGTCCTTTTGCTGTGTCCTCTAGATTTTGGTATGTTATGTTCCCATTTTCATTTAAGACATTTTTTGACTTCCTGCTTAATAGAGAGTTAATAGTTGCTCCAGAGCATGTTATGTAACTTCCAGGAATTTGTACAGCTTCCAAAGTTCTTTTTGGTATTAAATTTTTAGTATTAATTTGGTATTGGTATTCTGTTGTGTTCTGAGAAGATATTTGATTTGATTTTAATTTCTTAAAATTTGTTGGATTTGTTTTATGGCCTAACATATGCTCTATTTTAAAGAATGCTTTATTTTAAAGAATATTTCCTGTTCTGATGAGAAGAATGTGCTGTAGCTGTTGGATGAAATGTTCTATAAATATCTGTTTAGTCCATTTGGTTTAAAATGCAGATTAAGTCTAATGTTTCTTTGTTTTCTGCCTAGATGTTCTATCCAATGCTTAAAGTGGGATGTTGAATTTTTCAACTATTATTGTATTGGAGTCTATTTCTTTCTTTAGCTCTCATAATATTTACTTTATCTTCTGTGTGCTCAGTGTTGGGTGGTATATATTTCTATTTGCCATATCCCCTTGATGAACTGACCCCTTTATCGGTATATAATGAGCTTCCTTGTCTCTTTTCACATTTTCTTTCCTTAAAGTCAATTTTATCTGATATAAATAGAGCTATTCCTGCATGCTTTTGGTTTCTATTTGTGTGGAATATTTTTTTAATCCCTTTACTTTTACTTTGTATGATTTTACAGGTGAAGTGAGTTTCTTGAAAGGAGCATATAGTTGGGTGTTTCTTTTTTATTTTAGAATATCTTTTGGTCTTTTATCTCTCTTTTATGGTTTACCTTTATGATTTTGTTGTCTTAAAAACTGATACAACTTTATATCTTTCTCTCATTTGTTATCTGTTCTACTAGTGACTTTTATACTTTTGTATCTTTTTATGCTAGCTATTCTTTCACTTCCAGATTAGGGCTCCCTAATGCTTAACAGCTTGAGCATTTCACGTAGGGTCAGTCAAGTGGTGATGAATTCTCTCACCTTTTGTTTATCTAGGAAAGATGTTATTTCTCTTTCATTTCTGAAGAATAGCTTTGCCGAGTATAGTATTGTTGGCTAGCAGTTTTCTTTCTTTTAGCACATTGAATATATCATCCCATTCTCTCCTGGCCTGTAAGGTTTTCTACTGAGAAAACTGCTGTTAATCTGATAGACATTCCCTCATATGTGACTTGAAGTTTTTTCTCTTGCTGGCTTTAGAATTCTCTCTTTGTCTTTTACTTTGGACACTTTCACTATTACGTGCCTTGCATAAGACTTTTTTGGATTGAATTTATTTTGGAATCTTTAAGCTTCCTGTCACCTGAATTTTTATATCTCTTGATGTAGACATAAAAAGTTTTCAGCTGTTGTTTAACTAAATAGGTTTTTGTCTGCCTTTGTTCATTTCTTCTTCTTTGGAACTTTCAAATTTTAAAAATTTGTTCACTTTTTGGTATCCCCCAAGTCAAACGTAGGCTTTCTGTAATCTTTTAAATTAGTTTTTATTCTTTTTCTGTGGATTATTTCAGATGGCCTGTTTTGAAGTTCAGAAACTATTTCTTCTGCTTGATCTATCTGTTGTTGAAGCACTCAATTGTATTTTTTATTTTATTCATTGAATTCTTTTGTTCTAGAATTTGTTTGGTTCTTTTTTATATCTATGTCTTTATTGAATTCTCATTCATATCCTGAATTGTTTTTCTGACTTCTTTGTTTTATGTGTGTTCTCATGTGTTTCACTGAGTTTCCTTAAGATCATTGTTTTACATTATTTTTCATGCATTTCACAGACTTCTTTTTCTTTGGGATCTATTTGTGGATCCCAAAGATGTTTCTTTGGAGATGTCATGTTTCCCTACTTTTGCATGTTTTTTGTGCATCTGATATAACACTTTCCAATTCTATGGATTGGCTCTCATAAGGAAATACATTTTTCTGTAGGTCTACATATTCTGTTGATTGGGTATGATGCTTTGGCCTTGATTCTGAGTGGGTCCAATAGCATAGTCTTTGTACAATTTCTTCAGCCCTGATAATATCACTGGTGTCTGTGAACTCCTCAGTGACTTAGGCTGAGGTTGTTCATAGAGGCTGTGGTGCAGCTTTGCTGGGAATGGGAACACCAAGTGGGACAGTCCTTTGGTCCCTGGATGGTATATGCTAGTGCTGGCAGTTGCAATGGGGTAGGATATATTTTCAGGACTGCAGGTGGCATGCATGGGCTCTGGAAGCAGGCAGCATGCCAATTCTTAGTCCTTTGGATGGTGCATCTGTCTTCAGGTCTCCAGATGCTGTGTATTGATTCCCACACCTGGGTGGGTAAGTGCCAGTAGTGGTGGTGGGTGGGATGACCATAACCTTAGAGCTCTGGATGGTGCTTGAAGAAATTAGATAACTGTTTACATCTGGAAAGAGTGTCATATGGAAGAAAGGCCAGGCATGTGGTGAACTGAGTTCTAGTTTTGCCTTTGAACTGGCTTTTCAATTTCCTAATCTCCATTATTAAATGAGGGGATGACAAATTACAATTCATAGCAATCATGGTCAGTTAAGTTAATTCGAATATTCTTTCATTAAGTATACATAATAAAGTGTCATTTTTGGAGCATATAATACTTTAGAAAAGATAACCATTAGAAAATAAAATACAAGGTAAAGGATGATAATTGTCAAACGACAGTTAAGTTCAGAAAAGAGAGAAGGTTTATTTATCTAGGACCATCTGAGATTGCTTAATAGTAGAGATGGACAGCCCTTGAATAGATGTTTGAAGGACAGCTAGAATCTGGACAATTTTTATTGGGTGATCAGTAGGTAGGAGACAGTTCAGGGGAGGGAACTAGCACAAATAAAATCATCTGGTCAGCAAAATATTAACAAGGTGGGGTGTGGTAAAGAAATAGAATGCAGCCCTGTTTGGGTGGAATGTAGGGTACTTTAGCAGAAACAGCGGAAGATAAGGCCAGAAACAGGAGCTTCTGGACAAAATATAAGGCCCTGGAGTGCTCTAGAGGCAACAAAGAATGATAGACATCTCTAGAAAGAGTTATACAATGATAAGAGCTGAATATAAACAGGAATTTCATTTTCTTCTTCATCAATTTTTTTCTTTTTATTGATAAGTTAGGCTACCTGGGTTCAAATTCTGTCTTCACCATTTACTATTCAGGAGAACTTAGGCAAATTATTTAACCTTGCTAAGCATCAGTTTCTAAACCTGTAGGTGGAATAATAACCTACCTTATAGGGTTGTTGTAGAAATTAAATGGAATAATAAGTAAAAGCACTCAACAGAGTGCCTAGTACGAGAGCTGCTCTCACTAAATGACAGCTGCTGCTTTTGCTGTTATTATATTTAAGCTATTTAATAGAACAGTTTTTGCAGCTCTTTAATTAGGACTTTTCTGTTCAAGTAGGGCCTCTGACCTTTTGGGATAAGAAAAGCCACCTAGTGGCTGTCATTACTATTTTTAACCTCTTGTAATCAGTGGCAGTCTCTGGGCCCCAGGGGTTTAAAAGCACTTTGCTAACAGTTCTGAATTTGGAGTAATCTGTGGATTCAATCCCAAGCATTTTCTTTCTGTCTATGAAAACAGTCCCTTGAAAATTAGCTTAATTGATTTGGTAATTAAAGGAGTTCAGACGTTTATAGTGATATTTTATACTAAAAGTCCCCGTCAGTGACTATTTTGGAGGTTTAATTGTTTTGTTTACCTTAATTCCCATCCTGCTATCAGCTGTTTAAAGCTATGAATTTGGGGTTGAATAGAAACAGCCTGTTTTGTAAGGGCTTAGAAAGACCATCTCTTCATAGTGGAATGATGTTAGGGTCATGTTTTAAAATGGAAGGGAGGGTGGAGAAGACTCATTTCATTGTTCATCTTGAGTGATGAAAAACGGGCCATGGTGTGATGCTCACTTTGTACCTCTTGTACACTTCCAAGGTCAAAATGGTCACTGGATGCCTCCTTCCAATTTGGCATGTCTACGTATCTAAACATAAGCATTAATCCTAAAAGAAGAAATTAAATGACTGAGATTCCAGGATGTTCACAATTGCTAATTACTGCTAATTATTTAAAGATTATTCATATGGGAAAAATTTAACTGCAAACAGAACACCAATGATATATTTTGTCAAAAATTATAAGAAAGTTAAGTAATTTATTTTGTGGAAATCAGGTGCAATTATTTTATTAAATTATATTATTTGTATGATCATTTGTACATATAACTTTAAACTATTATATATAATTTAATAAGTATGTATAATACATAATAAAATACATACAGTAAAACATAAAATATATCTAATAATATATGTAAGAAAACTTTGTATAGAGCTTTCTTAAATCACTTTAATAGCAATGACTCATTTGATCTTCACAACAGTTTTGTGGAAGATTGATAGCTGTTATTCCCATTTTATTAATGAGGAAACTAAGTTTTAGGAAGTTAAGCAATTTGCCCAAAGAAAATAGTTAATATGTGTTTTTTTGTTGTTGTTGTTACTCACTTGTCCAAATTAGGACTACTATGTGCTATAATTTGAATATTTGACCACTTTAAACCTCATGTTGAAATTTGATCCCAATGTTGGAGGAGGGGGGCTAATGGGAGGTATTTAGGTCATGGGGGTGGCAAGGGATGATCGTATTTTGCAATATGAGAAGAACATGAATTATGGGATGTCAGGGGTGGAATGCTATGTTTGGATATTTGACCCCTCCAAACTGGAAAGATCCCCAGTGTTGCAGAAAGGGCCTAATGAGAAGTGCTTGGGTCATGTGAGAAGATCCCTCATGAATGGCTTGGTGCCGTTTTCGTGTTAATGAGTGAGTTTTGCTCTGTTAGTTCCTGCAAGAGTTGGTTGTTAAAAGAGCCTAGCACCTCCCTGTTCTCTCACTTTCTCTCTTGCCATGTGATCTTTGCATATGCTGACTTGCTTTCCCTTTCCACCATGAGTGGAAGCAGTCTGAGGCCCTGACCAGAAACAAATGCTGGCACCATGCTTCTTGTACAGCCTGCAGAACTGTGAGCTAAATAAACCTCTTCTCTTTATAAATTACACAATAACAATGACTTAGACATTATGAGAAAAGAGAGAAGTCACTACCTAAGAAAACTATTGGTATTGACTCTGAATGCATCAATGACAAAAAGAATAAAGGAATTTACTTTTCACTTTTCCAGGCAATAGAATGTGAGGTGAAGGGTACATTGGAGTTAGCCTGGCTGTCTTCAGATCCCACCTTCATTACTTACTACATGTGATCTTGTCAAGTTATGTACACTTTGCAGCCACTTTCCCATTCTACTTTGTAAAATTGGAACAGTAATAATACCTCTTCTCTGGAGGACTGATGGAAGAATTTAGGTAAAGCACATGGCACAGGGCCAGGTAGAAGATCAATAAAACTAATATGTTGCTACTATTATTACTGTAATTACTATTATTTCAAGTGAAATTTGAGTCCATACCTGAGGCTTGGGTAGAGCGATTGTTATCATAGAAATACAAGCAACCGTCCTTTCAAGATGCAATAGTGCAGGACCCACATGTCCGTGTTTATATCCAGCTGGTGCAGAAGACCCAGACACCCTGGGTTCTTGATAGCCAGAGGTGGGAGGCTACTGTTGTGCAGAGTAACATCTTCCCAGACATGGCTCTGCAGGTGTAACATAAAAGGGTCAGCTGAGTGGTCATCCTGTGCCAAAAGTCTTCAACTCCCAGACCAAGTCTGTCTGACACTAGGGAAGCCACTGCCCTACGTGGTTCTTGCTAAGACAATCTGAATACCCGAGCAACTAGCCAGAAAACCTAAACTTATCCATTGTCTATAGGGAACTTCTCTTTTTCCTTCTCGTGTCCATAGACATCCCTTCTTTTTGGCTTCTATTTTATTCTGAGGAAATCAAAAGTATATCAGTCAAAGAACAGGGAATCATGTATAGAAAGGCAATGGAAACAAGCACCTTAGCAAAGACTGTTTTTAATGCCCCTGTCTATAAGCGCTGAGCCTGATAAGTTAGGTAACATGTCTGGGAAGATGTTACCTCACTCACCATTGGGATTGTCTTCCTAGCCCTGTTCCTGGTATGTCCGCTGTGACGAATAGCAATCCTTGGTTCATGCTTTTCCTTACCTGTAACTCTCCTTTGTGCAATGGAACTAGTTAAATGCCCCAGGCCAACTCAGGTCTTAGGCTTTCACGGTCAGTGACATGGAAGGCCAAAGATAAATCAAAATTCTCTTCTCTGGAGGGCAGCCCTTCCTCCACAGGCCTGGGAACTGGGAGGGAACTCTGGGAACTGTGACCTGAGGCTGGGAGCACTGTGCTTTATCTCTTTATCAGAATGCCCTGCCTGTACTTGCCAGTTCCTCTTCTTTGTTTGGTTTCATTTTTGCTCTTTAGTTTTAACATGGCAGGGCAAATGATTTCAGAAGGCAGAGTTTGCTGTGTTCTTTGCTGCGAAACTGGAGCCTGCTGGGAGTTTGAGTGTTCATTTTTTCCACTTTGCTTCAGACTCTGAGTGCATTAGCAGAATAAATGCCTCTTAAAAATATTGAGGCTCATTAGGATGACACATTGGAGAGATGAATGAGTGTGCTCAACGTTGTGTTCCAGGTAAAATGAAACACAAGTCCTGTTGTTTGTCAATGATGATGCTTGTTATTGTTCTGAAAGGACAGTTACAGGGTACCTGGCAGTACATTTAAGCTCAAACAATCCAAATTTTCCCAAAGGCACAGAGCCAAAATATGTAGAGAAGACAATTGATAATTACTTTTGCTTGTATACCATTTTGCGAGGAAATGAGCATATTTAAAGGAAATCTATAATCTCATTAGAAATCATATCTATATCATAAAAATGAAACAATTGGTATTAAAGCAATTTTTCCCCTAACAGTTTGTAGAACAAGTTCAGAAAGAGAAATATCAAATGCCTTAGACATTGAGGTGATGACTCGCCTGTTGATGTTATAAAGTTATCTATCAGTTTGTAGGTGAAATTTAAATTAAAAACCATCTTGCTCCAAAGCTTGGAATCATGAATGGGCAGGAATTGTGAAAATTGGCCTTATATGTCTACAGAACAAGGATGCTAACATAAAGCACTGTATTTCTGAATTATAACACACTCATTTTCTAGTAAGCTGCTCAATCAATAGCACCATCCTGAGATATCCCTGAGATCTTATATTTGGAGAGTAAAAAGAAAACAGCAGCAGTGGTTTGTCATCCATGGGGAACTACTGGACTTCTTCATGTGAAACAGAAATTCCTCCCCAGTTTGTGACTCCCCACTGAGTCTTACTGAGAAGGATGGCATACAAACTCCTGAAAATGAAAAGAGCAGCAGGAATGCAAGCTCCCCCATAGGAACTGAGCAAAAAACCCTGTTGAGTTAAGATCCTCTTTCCCAGCTTTTAGAACACATCTGAGACGTCCTGGGGTAGACTGCATGACATCTAACATGTTCCTTTCTCCCTCTGAGAAGAAATGCAAAATGAAAGAAGAGATAAATATCAAGGAAATTTTACCTGGCGGACAAGATGGGCCGCTTTGTCCATTGCCTCAAGCCACCTGAAAGACAGTAAAGTGAGAGGAGATGTCCTTGGGGAACTGGATAAATGTCACTTGGAGGAGCTTGTTGTTTCTACTGAACCCATTGTTGAGGCAGAACAGTCTTGAGGCTCAGATATATTTCATTGCTCTAAGTTTATAGTTGAAGGGTGACACATTTGCAAAATTGGTGTTACTAGGTGGCAAAATCGCACTTCCATTTGGCATATTTGAAATATTCTTATCCTTCTCCTTTACTGTAGTTTACTTAATGCCTGAGAATAAATGTAGTCAGTCTTTACAAAGATATATGAATTTATTAACACCAACAAAGTTAATAACAATTGGTATATTAACTGTAAGGTACTGACTATTAAAATGTGGAAAGACTGGTAAATAATCATTGTCCTGAGTCTTTCCCTAAGTGTTCCTTGGACATAGAGGCCTCCTTTAGCATACCATTAACGCCCCTCCCTGAGGACTGAATTTTCTTAGTTTTGCCTCCTTAGCTAGGCACCAGCCTATTCAGCCCACCCTATCTTGCTAATCTTTTTAAATTTTCTTTTAATCCCCGAACTTCCAATCAAATTATACTGCCTGCTACTCTCCCCAAAGCTTGATTTATTCCATTTGCCATCCTATGTTCTACTTCTCTGTTATATGCTTATCCAATCCTATACCATACCCTTCATAAACAACTCTTTCATACCCCCATCTAGAAAACCTCTCTTCCTACTCTCAATTCTTATGCCACGTTGTCTTTTCCTATTGCACTTCTCAATTTTTATTTTGGATTCAATATATTGAAATAAATGCCCTGTCTTCTTAGTTAAGAGGGTTTTTTTGAGGGCAAGGATTGGCTCTTCACCATACTAATAATCTTTAGAGATCTTAAGACAGTGTCTTTGGACATACTAGATGGCCAATAAATATTTTGTGCACTAATTGAAGTACAATCAAATTGTTATCATGTTTTCTTGTTTGTCTTTTAGAGTGCCATGCTTTTGAATATTACAGTGTTCCACAAATAGAGATGGTGTATTGTTTGCCTAATATGTTTCAGCCTAGGACTACCTTGAAGATTGGAGCTGGGCCCAAACGTTGTTCAGGAAATGTGTCATTGATACGAAACACTGTTGACCTGTGGCCTTTTTGTCATTTACTTTTTGTCCGCCACTATATCTCACCCCTCACTCTAGCATTACTTTCAATAGTTTTCAGTCGACTCATTGGATTGACCTATGATCTCCATTCCCTCAGGGACTGAGTAATGATTATGGTGGCTAAATGATCAGAGCTCATAGGCTACCCTCTTAGATTGTAAGCACAGTCCTCCTCCTCCATTTGGGTTGTATGTGAAGATATCAACTAGTTTCATTCCTCTGCAAAGCTACATTATTATGAGTATTTTGCTTTTCTCACTATCTTTTATTAAGTTGTGATCCTGATAAATTATTTTTATACCTACAACTATTTATTCATCCAATTAGCTTAAAATACATACACTTGGCAAGTTTTGGAAATGCTAGATGAGATCTGCAGTAATAATTACATTTTTCAAGAAAAAATGGAGACCTAAGTTGAGTTAGCGTATGATCCTTACGTTCTTTGGAAATTGTTAGAAAAAATCTGGAGGGAAAATGAAGAATCAAACTTTTCCTACCTAAGGGGGGTGGGTGGGAAAAAAGACATTTATTGACTCATACTGTGAATCTGTTGTTTCCTGCTTCCAATCTTAAGAATCTGTAAGTTTGCTGTGGAAGAAGCATTTCCCTCATTCAAAGTGAAACTATGTAAGATAAAAGATTAGTGAATTACCTTTTCATTTCTTGGTTTGAGGTTGCATAGAGGCAAAAAGTCCTATTTCCAGACTGAGGCACACAGTTAAACACAAATGGTTTTCCCAAGCTGCTATCAATGCTAACTTCTGCATCTTCTAATTTTATTACTTCTAGAGGTGGCCATTTTCCTTCATCCTGTAATTGATAAGAAAGATGTTCAATATGGGCACTGTCAGCAGATAAGGGAGAAAAAGAGAGAGGAAAGGAGGACTAAAATGATGGTTTTGATTGATTGTTTTTTGGATCTGAAATAAAAATAAAACCAATAAGATTTTTTTATGGATTATGTTCCATGAAACTCCAAATTTTCTAGCTATGATATTTTCCCACATCCGTTTTAAGTAGTCTATTTATGTGAAATTTTTTGTTTTTGTTTTGTTTTTTTTTTTGAGACCGAGTCTCGCTATGTCACCCAGGCTGAAGTGCATTGGCGCAATCTTGGCTCACTGCAAACTCCACCTCCTGGGTTCATAATTCTTCTGTCTCAGCCTCCTGAGTAGCTGGGACTACAGGTGCATGCCACCATGCCTGGCTAATTTTTGTATTTTTAGTAGAGACGGCATTTCACCATATTGGCCAGGCTGGTCTCGAACTCCTGACCTCATGATCCGCCTGCCTCGGCCTTTATGCCAACTTTGGAGAGTATTATTCATTATTAATGTCCATTTTTTTCCCATCAGAAAAAAAAATCAAAAGAAATCAATATCACAAAATATATGTGGTTGGTAGTGACATACATCTCTAGTTAGTACCTATAATAAAACATATATTTCATGCTTATTGTATATCAGGCCCTCTTCCAAGTTCTTTACATCTATTAATTGATTTTTCTTCACTAATGCTCATAAGGTAGTTACTCTTATCGCCATCTACAGATTAAGAAACTGCCACATGCAGAGAATAAAAAGTATTTTTCTTTAAAGGACAGTAGTTTAAAATATCATACTATGTATGAAAAACTAAATCATTTTATAGGTAAATATTTTATTTGGATTTATTTTACAACAGTATGTCAAAACATCCTGTCCATTTTTCATGTCCTAAGAACATCTGCACTGAGACTTAGCTTACCGCAAAGTCACTCATTTTACATGTATAATTTAATGACATTTTAATAAATTTATAGAATTAGGAAACTATTATCATAAACTAGTTTCAGAACTTTTCCAATAACCCCCAAATTTCCTTTGAGTCTGTTTGTAAGTCAGTTGCTACTGCCTCACACCCCCAATCACAGGCAACCAAAAATACGTTTTCTGTCATTACGTATTTGCCATTTCCGGACACTTGATGTAAGTGGAATCATACAATATGTGGTCTTTTGTGACTGGCTTCCTTTACTTGTTATAATGCTTTCAAGTTTCATCCATGTTGTATCACTTATCAGTACTTCATTACTTTTCATTGCTGAATTATATTCTATTGTACGAATATGCCACATTTTGTTTATCCATTTGCAAATTTATGGACATTTACTTTCCAGTTTGAGCTGTCTTGAATAATGTCTCTATGAACATTTGTGTACAGGTCTCAGTGTGGACATATGCTTTTATTTCTCTTTGGTAGATTACTTTGGTGAAATTGTTGGGTCAAATGGTAAATTTAACTTTAACTTTATAAAAAACTGACCAACCATTTGCCAAATTGGCCGTGCCATTTTAAAGCCCCATGGGCAGTATATGAGTTTTTCAGATTCTCCACACCCTCACTAATACTTGGTAATGTTTGTCTTTTTGATAGTAGACATCCTAGTGGGAGTTATCTCTTTATGGTTTTTATTTGCATTTTTCAAAACACTCATGATGTGGAGTACCATGTAATGTGCTTATTAACCACTGATATGTCTTCACTAATGACATTTCTCTACTTTGGTGAAATGTCTTTAAAATATTTATTCTATGAGAAATAATTTTCTGGGCAATCAAATGATATATGAAAAGGGTACAAGTTGGCAAAAAAACACTTTTTTTGGGTTTCTTATTAGTGTTATACCAATAATTGGGCACTAAATAAATACTTGTTGAATAATAAATATGTTCCTTTGAATCTAAGTGTCTTAGATTATATATCTTAGATTACATAGATATTGTAGACATCTCTGCATATGTGTATCACAAAGAGATGTGTCCTAACTTAAGTTCTTAACCAATTTTAGGTAATAAACTCCTTTAAGATGCTGATGGAAACTATGAACCCTTTCCCTCAAAATACACATATATGTATGTATGCCTGTACATAGACACATATGCAAAAATTTCTTGCAAGTCACAAGTACAGGTAGATGGATAGAAGAATATTATTCAACTAAAAATAGTATCTCATAGTAGTATAGTATTTTCATGGGCTCTTTTTTATTTTTCATAACTACTCTATGAAGCAGAAGCTAATATATCCATTTTCTAGAGGAAGAAACAGATTTGATGAGATGGTCCAAGGTTTAATGGACAGAAACACAGAGATAGAACTTCTGCCCTGGTCTCCTAGCTCTGTCTTCCCACACTGTTTCTGTTGAATGTCTGGCTTCTTGGGCCACTGGAATTTGGAGAACTGCTGGATTTTAAAGTCAGCATTTGAAGGCTGTGATATTCAACATTTCAGTAGACAGAGTATTTCCAGACATCATCAACTTTCCTGGAATAGAGACAGAGATCTAGAACTTTGATCTGTTTAAATAAATATCCAGATGGGAGCACATCTTATAAAAATTGTATATAGCCAATAATATGACATTAGAAACCAGAATAATATATTTTCATTTGCTTTAATAAGGCTATAGATGTTGTATGCCTGCACAGAGTGGCTAATTATATGTTATTTTCCCAGAAGCATCTTAAACGATAAAAAGAAATGAGATAACATAAACAAGGCCTGGAGATTTTATTCTGTTGGTAAGTGGCAGGTATACTTATTTACTAAAAGCAAATACTCACTGGGCCTGCTTTCCTGTGGATCCATTATACTGATAAGATGACATAATATGTTGATAGCCCAGTAGCAATGCTGTTAGGTTACTCTGGGACTACCAGTGTTCTCCCACATCCTTTGCTGTAGGGAATGCAAAGGAGTTCTTTCATATGGCACAGACATACCAAAAATAGTATGAGGATCTTTCCCTTATGAGTCACTTATGAGGATCTTTCCCTTCTGCTAAAGTTGAAACTATGTGAGAAGAATGAATAATTACTGAATAGACTGAATTTAAAAACGAGGCCTATGATCTCCTACGTGGTCTACATCATGGCCCAGATTCCATTTTTACCAATCTCAGCTGCTGCCCCTGCTTATAAGCCTGCTATGGCCCTGGGAGCAGCTGCAATAAACCCATGGAGACAGATCCTGTGTAGCACGTGTGGGTGCTCTTACAGCTGTGCTTACCCATCTTACTGTTCTTTCTGTTTCCCTCTCCCAAGCACCTCTAACCTCCACTCCTATGGATATACAGGTGTTGGAAAAGATTCCCCATTTAGTCTAATCCTAATGCTGCTTGGACTATGGTGCCATATTCCCCACTCAAATGTTTTCTGAGGATAAAGGACAATTAGAATCCTTCTATCTTACTGCCATGTCCTTGGGGTTTTTAACTCCTCCCTTAAACAAGCCCAATCCCTCAGTTTGGCAATAATTTTTAAATTGCTTCTGATTGATTCCTTCCCTCCAGTTCTGCCAAAAGTCTCTCTTATGTTGTTGCTGGAAACAGTGAAGATTTTTAAGACTGGTTTCTCTACAACTTTAAATTATCCTTTCTAAGGCACAGAAAAGCTCCAGCTCCATTTTTCTATTCCTGAGCCAAATTGTAGATCCAGCTGTGTGCAGGATTGATTAAAATAACAGAGATGCTGAAAGGATTTACCAAGGAATTGTTTAGTGATGTCCAGAAGCAATAGACTGAGAATAAAGGAACCTGGGTTGTTTGTGCCAGACAGCCTTGGATAATGTTGACATTGTTTGTTATGGAAATAATACTTTCACAGAAATCATCCCAAAGGTCACACAGCTCAGAAAAAGGAAAATAGTAAACAATAATAATGAGAAAAACTCAACCCAGAGTGAATACACTTAATTAAATTATGTATATAAAGAAAAACACAGATAAGGGCATTTGTGACTCTCTGTAACGGGTTCTCTGCTAAAATAAAATTACCTACAAATGTTTTAAAATTATTGGCTGTGGTTAAAGTTTTGTTTTGAACCTGCTAGGAAGTTTTTATTATTGTTGGTAGGGCTTCCTGTTTAAGAAAAGGGAAAAGTCTGGGACCCTCTACCAATATGTTTCATTTTATCTGGAGGCACAGCCATGAAAATCCATATACTAAAGAGGAGCGAAAAGGCATCTTTAGCCATGAGAAAGAACTAATTTTCAGTGGGGAAAACAGAGCCAGGATAAAATTTAGAGGGAAAGAAAGCATGTCCTAAAGCAAAACACCACATGAAAAGGTGCATGAAATACACATCTAGAGAGCTATATTTAAAGCTGGGAGTTTGAAGCAAAATTGAGGAATGGCTGTCCCTCAGAGGTTTATTAATGATGCTGAGAGCTTTATCTCTAGGTGGCAGTTTGGAAGCACCGCCTCCCTGTCAGTGACTGGAAACCATCACTCCTCAATAGCTATGAGAATGATGGCCTCTGTCCATGTCATAGCTGATAGGATCAGGGAAGGAAAGATACAAGAGAGCTTTCACTGGAGTGATCTTTGTTCTTTGTCCTGTGAATAAATAGAAGTCTCGACGTCCTAGGGATTGTAAGCCCCTCACTATACCACTCAAGAGTATTTATGTATGCATGCATTTCCATAGGTATGTATATATGTATTTGTTTATTTATGCATGCTTTCCCTTTTTCCCTCCAGGTAGGAAAGAAAGAATGGACAAAGGACAATGAACAGAAAGTAAAATGAGCATGCAAGTCAGACCCTTGTTCATGGGTGGTACTGGGTTCCTTGTGTAAGCTTTGAGAATTTGACATTTCTCATATTGCTTTTATCAGGAAATTGAGACAATCTCATTGCTCCCAAACTTGCAGTGACTCTCTAGATAGAAGCACCTGAATAAGACACTTCATCTTTAAATATGGTCATGGCTCTTTCTTTGCTTTTATAAGGATGCCTGGCTGCAAACTCAGAATTTTGTGCATTTCTTTTAAGTTTGTCTGGAATGAGGAATCATTTTTTAGCAGTGATAAATTCATGCTGGCTGCACCGTGTCATTTCCTGGCACCAGGGAGACTCTAGGTTCCAGGAAACACAGGCAGCTCTTGGGGCTGAAGGAGTTCATGGGTATCAGACCAGCATATTACACTGCTCCCAGACAGGCTTCCTGCTGGAAAGGTAGCCAAGGGGGAAGGATGCTGATGGTATTGGAGTCTGAGTTGCCTAGGCTCTATAGCTTTGAAGAGACATTTCTGGCCTCAGTCACATGGCTCAATTGTCACCTTTTTCCTTGGCTCCTAAATGATCCCTTAATAACTACCACCCAATACTTTCATCATGACAGAAAGACTATGAAATAATAAAACTGAATAACAGTAATAACAGTTAGAAGTTGTCAGAAAGTTACCAAGTGAACCTTAAAATCAAGACATTCTGCATCTTAAGCTCTGCAATTAGATGTTTGTCCCCCCTCCTCTGTCCCCAGAACTCATCATGTTGTTCATTTGTAGGTAGACTCTACAGCTAGATGATCTGGGTTGGAATTCTCACTGTACTGTTATTAGGTCACCTTTGTGACCTTAGGCTTGTGACTCTCTGTGCCTCAGTTTCCTTACTCGTAAAGAAGAGTTGTTATAAGGATTGAGTTAATATATGCATAAGGTGTTCAGAACACTGCCTGGCACGTCATACAGGATGTATAAATACTAACTTCCATTATTATATAGAAATTTGATGAAAGTGAAGAGTGAGAACCTAGAGAAGAAGTTAACAGAGAAGCTTTAATAGGGGTGCCAAGGGTAAATTTATTAAAAGTAAATTTCTACATCTGCATTTTTTTCTCCAAGAATTAGACTATATGAAGAGTGTGAGGGCTTTCTCTCTGAATTTCAGTGACTTCATTTATAATGGAGGAAACAGCACCTTCCTTTGTGAGGATGAGATGAGATTACTTACGTAGTGTTTGGCCCATAATGACTGTTCAAGGAAGGTTTTTTCTTTCCCACATCTGGGGTCTGCTTTCAGTTTAAGCACAAATGAAGCATCACTACAATATCCCTAGGAATCAAAAAAACTATGGGAGAAAAGATCCTCCAGAACCAGTGATGATCATTATTTGGAGGGCGGCTGGGCTGGAGGCAGGGCCAGGGCTAAGGTTGGGGTGGGATGGACAGGGAGGGCAGAGAGGTGAACTAGGCTGTGCATCATTTTTCTATTTGGAAAGGAGTTGCGATGCTCTGATTGGTTGGCTCCTGCGCCTGAATTTCTGTAATTCAGGTGGCAGAGCCCATTTAATGCTTAATCCTACACTATACTCAGAGATTTGGGGATTTAGTACTTGTCTCTGGTTAAACTTGGACTTAGAATCTCCCATAACCCACAGATAAAGGCTGACTTTCCTGCAGACTGAGTCTTCCTTCCTCTGTGATCACATTCTGAGAGGCTGCCTTTGGGCCTTGACCAAACTCTGCCCCTCCCACACCTGAAATAGCACCCTGGGCTCTAAACCTTCTCTCCTTTCCTTTCACCAGAGCTTCCTAAATATGTCTGTACCTTCTTGCCAGACACTGTACTAGGCACTCAGGTTCTACCTGGCCTTAAGTCTTAGATTGATTTCCTACATTTAGTTCTCTCTCATTCTTGACAAAATTTCTCAGTCCTCTTTCCTTGGATGCTCTTAGATCCCTGGATTTTTCTAAATCCAATGTGTCCATTATTACTTGTGGCCCTTTCCTTGCCCATTCTGCCCCTCATTTTGAAAGGAGTGACCTGGTTTTCCTGAGAGGAAGTGTTCTGGTTCTCAGTGGACCCAGATGCTTATCTATCCGCATGATGGCTTACTCAGTGCTTCTGAGTACAGGAAGAGTGGTTCTCTTTCTCTCATTTGTTTTTGGATCCCTCTACTTTTTAGATTTTTTAAATTGAGGTAATAAACTGGAAGAAAAATTCTGTTTTTCCTTTGAAATATCACCCTTCTTTTTAATTCTACTGATACCACTTTGGTGCACAGCCTTAACATCATGCCCGTGTCAACACGGCAAGCTCCTAGCTGAGTTTCTTCGATGTCAGACTCTTAGCAATTTAATCTAAACAGTCTGATAGTGCCCACCCAAAGTCTACTTCCATTGCACTGTCCATGGTCCTGGTTGCCACTTCTCAGCTCCAAATTCACTCTTTGTTGCTTGATTTGTAAAAATAGATCTGAACTCTTCAAATATTTTTCCTTCACCAGCAACATTCATCATCTAGTGGGCTGTAACTAAACTTTTCTAATGAGGTCTGAACCCTCACTTACAAATTTGTCCTGCCTTGGGTACTCTCTCTTTTTAAAGACACCTTTTAGAGTTCTCTTTTTATGATTATTCTATCATCAGTTAATAGTTCTTTATATTAAACTTCCTTCCTCTGTTTACATTAGTCTGCGTATGTTAACTTGGCTACACTGTGGTGTACAGATATTTGGTCAAACACCATTCTAGGTGTTGCTGTGAAGGGTTTGTTCCCACCCCCCACCCCCGAAAGGAGAGATTATAGTTTATTAGGATTTTCTTCACTTCCTGGGTTTGTCATTAATTTGTGTGAAGTAAGTATTTGGTTATTTTTTCCTTTTATTGATACATAATATTTTACATATTTATGAGGTATATGTGAGTGTTTGTTATCTGCATAGAATGTATAATAATCAAGGTGGAGTATTTGGGGTATGAATTACCTTGCATATTTATCATTTCTATGTGTTGGTATCATTTCAAGTCTTCTAGTTATTTTGAAATATACAAAATATTGTTGCTAAGTATAGTCACCTTGTTTTGCTAGCACACATTAGAATTTATTTCTTGTAACTGTATGCTGTGAAGGTATTTTTAGATGTGATTAACACTTAAGTCAATAGATTATGAATAAACCAGATTACCCTGCATAATTTGGAAGGGTCATTCAATCAGCTGAGGTACTTAAGAGAAAAAGACTGAGGTCTTCTGGAGGAAGACAGAATTATGCCTCCAGGAATTCCCTTAATCTTTCCCTCTCCCTCTCTGTATATATATTTATTTATGTATGTGTGTGTATATATACAGATGACCCTTGAACATCACAGGTTTGAACTGCACAAGTCCACTTATATGCTAATGTTGTTGCTACTGTGGCAAGCTCAAGTGTCGTGAACATACTTATCAGTAAGGCTTTTGGTTTACGGTAGGTTATTAATACAAGTTGACCCTTGAACAACACTGGGCTTAGGGGTCATTGATCCCCTACACAGTCAAAAGTCTTCATATAACTTTTGATTCCCCCAAAACTTAACTACTAATAGCCTACTGTTGATAGAAACCTTGCCAATAATCACATACTTGCAACACTTGAGCTTACCACAATAGCAAAAGAGAAATCCAGGTAGAAATGGACCCACACAGTTCACACCCAAGTTGTTCAAGAGTCAACTTGTAGTTAAGTTTTTGGGGAGTCAAAATTTATATTCGGGTTTTCGACTGTGAAGGCAGGTTGGCACCTCCAACCCCCAGGTCAATCGTATACAGACTCAGACACACACACACATACACACGTACACACACACGTACACACACACACACTATTGACTCTGTTTTCTCTGGGAGAACCCTGTGTTATTTCTATCTCCTGAATGGACCCACACTGACAAACTAATGAATTCTTTAAAAATATCCAATCAAGGCTCTTCTGTTGATTCTCAATGTCCTTTATAATCTGGCTCCACCTTAACTATTGAATTTGAGTAACAATCATCAGTGTCCCAGAACATTCCACAATCCCACACTCATTTCTCCTTGGGCTGTGCCCAAGTTTCCCTCACCACTCATGCCCTCCCATCACTCCTCCTTCCATCCACACCCTAACTATCCTTCAAGGTGCAGCCCAAACTCCTCTTCCTTCCTGAAGTCTTCTTTGCCTCCTGTAGTCAACACCAATCTCTCTCTTCCTATAAAGCGTGCCTGTGTCACACAATTCAATGCACAATTATACCTTGTGTGGTTCTTTCTTTCAGTATTCATTGAGATTAAATTCTTATGTACCAGGCACTGTGCTCTGCACTTTTTCCCCCCAAGAGGACTTTTGGGTGGGAAACCTGATGAATGATGATGCTGATGATAGTTTCTGTTTCCTTAGTGTCAATGACTTTCTAGACATTTTTAATGTTATCTTAATTCTCATGATTTTGTAAGATAAATTAGTCTCCACATTTTATATATGAGAAAACTGAGGCTTGAATGTCTTATCTATGGGCATGCGAGTAGAAAGTCTTTGGCAGAGCCAGAATTGAACTCAAGGTCAGCCTGAAAACCTCTTTTTACTAGATCATAGCTATCATTCATGGAAATGTTTGAGATGGCAAGCTTACTCAGATCAACCATTAGAGAGAGTAAATATGAAAACTTCTTTTAATTTTAAATTTTAAAAATGTGGTAAAATATGTACAACATTAAAATTACTATTTTTACTATTTTAAAATGCAGCCATCACCATCATTTATCGCTAGAACTTCTTACATCTTCCCAACTGAAACTCTGTACCCATAAATAGTAACTCCCTATTCCCCTCTGCCCCTAGTCCCAGACCACCATTCTACTTTCTGTGTCTATGAATTTGACTATTCTGGATACCTCATATAAGTGAAACCATAAAGTGTTTGTACTTTTGTTACTGGCTTTTTTCACTTAGCATAATGTCTTCAAGTTTCATCCATGTAATAGCATACGTGTTATAGCAGAATTTCCTTCCTTTTTAAGATTGAATAATATTCCACTGTATTCCATAATTTGTTTACCTATTCATCTGTCAATAGACACTTGGATTGCTTCCACATTTTTGCTATTGTGAATAATGCTCTTATGAGCATGAGTATATAAATATCTGTCTGAGTCCCTGCTTTAATTTTTGGGGGGTATATACCAAGTAGAGTTGCTGGATCATATGGTAATTCTATGTTAAAGTTTTTGAAGAATAGCCATACTTTATTCCATAGTGATTGTACCATTTAACATTCCCACTAGCAGTGCATGAGGGCTCCAGTTTCTTCTCCTCCTTGCCGACACTTGGTATTTCCTATTTTTGATAATAGCCATTCTCATGGGTGTGAAGTGATAGCTCACTGTGGTTTTGATTTGCATTTCCCTAATGATGAATGGTGTTTAGCATTTTTTCATTTGCTTATTGGCAATTTATACATCTTCTTTGAATAAATGTTTACTCAATTCCTTTGCCCATTTTTTAATCAGGTGGGTTTTTACAATTTAATAGACAAATAAAAGTTGTATATAATATTATGTACAACATGATGTTTTGAAATATACATATATTGTCAAATGGCTAGATCAAGCTAATTCATACATGCATTACCTCACATACTTGTTTTCATGGTGACAACACAAAATCTACTCTCGGCAACTTTAATGATTTAGTCATCTCTTCAGGGAGATTGTTCATCAAATACTCTATGTATGGGCCTGTGTGTTTCCCTAATAGTCATCATGTAATTAAAGATTATTTTATATTTCTGAGGAACCAAATGAGATTAGCAAATTGGGAGTATGGTCTGTTATTCTTAGGTAAGTCACCAAAAGATCAGGGTACTCCCTTTTCAGAAGGTGACCAGCAGGCATATGAGCAGGGCGAAAGAACATGTAATATGTGCAAAATATCTTTGGGCATCTGAAAATTATAGTTGTCAGGTGGTTTAGTATTTCTAGTAAATAACAGACAGAAGCCTTCCCACTGAGCCTACCTTAACTGACAGAACCCATCTTATGATCTACTGTGAAAGCCCAAGGACGTCATAAAAGGAGTCAGAACACCTCTCCCTCTCTGCAGTAGGTGCTGTGTCATACCCAAAGCAGTGACTGGGAGTTTCTAGTAAACTTCTTTATGTTTAAAATCAAGAAATGTGGATGGCTCAGACATTTGAAAAAAGGAAATTTTTACCTGCATAGTGCTAAAAATAGTTTAGGTGATTTCTGAATGCTGTTTAGCTTTGTCTCGAGGGAAAATGAACTCTGGCTCTGATTCTTCATGTCCATAAGGGTTTGTCTTGCTGATTTTGGCAAGGTTATAAAAAAAAAATCCACTATGAGGGCTACATCACTTACATTCTCCAAATGAGGAAATGGAAGCAAGTGAAGTTAAGTAATTTGACCAAGGAAATGCAGCTAATAGTTGGAAAATCCAGGATGTGAACTGAAGCTTTCCTAACCACAACATAGATTGTCTCCATGAAATGAGACTTATTTCAGAAAGCCTGGATTTACTAAATGCCACACTCACCTTAATTCCAGAGGTCACAGATGTTATTATCTCTATCTTATAGTGGAGGGAAAAGGCTTCGAGAAGCTCCTTGAATTGCCCAGGTCCACTCGGGTAGCCAGAGCAGGGGTAGGGCCTGGACTCATCTGTAAAACTCATTTCTAATCTGTAATCTCTTCTTAGATGGACTATCTCATGTAGGTCTTATGGTCCCAGGTAGAAACAAGTTTCATCTCAGAAGGATTACATGTTTTTCTTTGAATAGTAGCTAGAACAGTGCTGGATCCAGGGGAAGATCTTCGTGAAACACACGCTGGCCAAGGTGGACAGCTGTGAAGGAGACTGTGATTCTGATATCTGGCATAAAGATTTCTTCTGGAATTATGTTTCTGGTGTCTTGCTATGTTTCTTCATAGCTAGCCATAATGTAACCTGTACAGAGAGAAGTCTTCTAGTTCTGTTTTTAGTAATCTCTTCCTCTCCCTATAATTGGGTGAGGGGCACTTCTCTGGTGGCTTTTGCCTTCTTTCAATCCTCAAGGCTCTACTAAAGTAGACTGGCCCTGCAGGGTGTGCTATTCAGGACAGATATACTGAGGATGGAGAGAACCAAAAGGAGGCCTAACTTCAGATCGCATGAAGATGCGGAAGAGTTATTCTAGTCACTGGCTAGACCAGTGCTTTGGAATGATGTGTAGGTTTAATTTGTTATTCTATTCCACATTTACACAGAAGCAGAATAATTGACTTGGTATTAATTTTTTTCCCTTCAGTGGAAAAAACATGTAGAACCTCAAAGCCAAGTGGTATTTTCTTATAAAATGTTTTAACTCTATAAATGCTACTTTTATTCTACTCATAGGATTTTTAAAAATGGATCATTCCCTGGCTTTATAGCTCAGAGACATTATTCCTTGGGATTAAAGTCTGTGATTTTTGGAAACATTATTGAATATAATAGCAATAAGAATAACTACCTTTAATTTTCTGCCCATTTTGTTCCAAGGATTGTGCTAGCTGCTTTGTATATGTTAGTTTATATAATCCCAATAATATCGCTTTAGGATCTGTATAGTCACCTCTAATGTCAATTTGAATTGTGCAAATTTGGCATGGTATTATATAAACATCAGGCACAAAATCAGAAATAAGGTGAATGCCCCCAAATTAAATTAAATCAACAAGAATTTTAAAACACATGGGCCAAGAGAATTTTGTTTACTCTATTTCCACAGATATTACTTATTTAGCTGGTAATTAAAGTACATGGCTGAGGATGTGGAGAAAAGGGAACCCTCATGCACTGTTGGTGGAAATGTAAATTATAATACTACAACCACTATGGAGAATGGTTTGGAGGTTCCTCAGAAAAACTAAGAATAGGGCTATCATATGATCCAGCAATCCCACTGCTGGATATACCCAAAAAAAGGACATCAGTATATCAAAGAGATACATGGACTCCCATGTTTGTTGCAGCACTGTTCACAATAGTTAAGATTTGGAGGCAACCTAAGTGTCCATCAACAGATGAATGCATAAAGAAAATGTGGTACTTACATGCAATGGAGTATTATTCAGCCATAAAAAAGAATGTGATCCTGTCATTTGCAACAACATGGATGGAACTGGAGGTCATTACATTAAGTGAAACAAGCCAGGCACAAAAAGACAAACATCACATGTTCTCACTTTTTTGTAGGATCTAAAAATCAAAACAATTAAACTCATGGACATAGAGAGTAGAAGGATAGTTACCAGAGGCAGGGAAGGATAGTGGGAAGTAGGGTGGGAAGTGTGGTGGGGATGGTGAATGTGTATAAAAAAATAGAAAGAATGAATAACACCTAGTATTTGATAGCACAACAGGGTGAGTCTGGTTAATAATAATTTAATTGTACATTTTAAAATAACTAAAAGAGTGTAATTGGATTGCTTGTAATACAAAAGGTAAATGCGTGAGGAGATGGATACCCCATTTTACATGTGATTATTACACATTTCATACCTGTTTCAAAATATCTCATGTACCCCATAAATATATACACCTATATACCCACAAAAAAATTAAAAACTAAAGTACCTGCCATCCTTCGTCAAGTTTAGCCTTGAATTCCATCAGCACTTGGGAATGCACTTCTTCCATAAAATGCAATTGTTTTGTATTGTGACCCCACAGAGCACAGGACAGTGCATTCCTTGTGCATAGTGAGCCATCAGTAAATGACCATTTGATGGACTTGGACAGGGTAAAAGGGAAGTGTGGTCAGAAAGAAGCTAGTTCACTTTTCATCTTTGGAATGTGAGCCTGACCACTCTCCTTTCATCCCTTCCTAGCTCATGAACACGGTTTGCATTTCCAGCTGAGGTTGCATGATAAACTTGTGATGTCCAGCTGAGTATCACTAAGTGGTTTTAATTTTATCTTCTTAACCTTGCTCACACATTTCTTTCTTGCTTTCTTCCTCTCCCTCTGTCCCTCCTCCTCCTCCCCCCTTTCTCTTTCTTCCTTCCCCAAAATGACATGCATGAGGGTTTTTTGTACACAACGTTTCATTTTGAAATAATTATAGATTCACAGGAAATTTTAAAAAAATAATATGGAGAGGTATCATGCACCCTTCACTCAGTTCCCCCCAATGGTAACATCTTAAATAGCTATAGTAGCACATGTGTTGTTTAAATGTAGTAGTAGCTAACTGAGTTTAAGTGCCCAGGAAAAATCTATATTGAAATGCAGTTACCTTCTCCTCTGGCCTAAAACCAGGGCAGGTGTCATGAGTGTGCTACTAGTGTCATCAAGTTCCTGCAAGTAGAAGGATGCAATCAGCATCTTGAAATTTTTAGTGATTGTATCCTTGAATTTATGTTTTGTAAGTGAAGCGTGATGAAGCCTCCATTCATCTACCTCCCCGTTACATCCCTTTCTTCCTGGGACAGCATTGGCCTCATGCTACTTGGCTTCCACCCAATGACCAGCACTGCCCTCTGCCTCTGAAAGGGTGCTGGGTTTGGGTGCAGGAGGGTTTGGGTGGGGACAGTGCACCAGGTACTTGTGATGGTCTGCACTAGCCCAACAAACCTTGTGCTCTAGGAAGTACAACATTAAATAACACATACAAAACACCGTAACAAATCAAGACAGAGATGGTGGGCAGAAGAAAGGGAAAAGCTTTCAAACTGTATTTTGAACAAGCAGTCAACAGTTTCATTTTGCACTGGACCCCACACATTTCAGTGTCAGCACTACTTAAGGCTATTTTATAGCCCAGCCTCTTGCAAGAATCTTAGGCATAAAGATTACTGTTTATCAGGAAATAGGAAGCCTCAATAGAAGCACAGAGGAATACCTGTTTGTCAAAGTCTAAAATAATTCCCACTAATGCCAGAAAAATCCTCCTAAAATGCGTTCTTATTAAATCATGGACGGCTCTAAACCTGCAGTGCTCTTCACTTACAGAACGCAGTCCATGGCCAGAGCCTGGCTCTCAGGGACTCTCCATGAATAATCTACCCTCATCTTATCTTCTGAATTTCAGGTTTCACCAGACCTTGATTCAAATCCCTGCTTGCTTCCAACTAAATACAGTTCCTGCTTTCCCAGTTCTGTGCTTTTGCTTAGGCCATTTTATTTTTCCTAAATGCCATTTTTACTCATTCTCTGGGGAGGAACTGTCACTTCTCTCCTGAAGTTCCCAGACTGTGCTCACCTCACAGCATTCACACTGGTTTTCTCTGCCTATATTGCTCTTCCTCCAGGACTTGACTGGCTACAGTCGTCATCAGAGAGAAGGTCGCCTCTTCAAAGAGGTCTACCAGAATAGCTGCTCTAAGCTAAGCTCCCTCCCATCCATTCCTGTTCTATTAATTGTATTTATCATTTCTAAAATAAACTTTATATATTTAATTTTTTACTGGCATAATCACGATCTCTCCCTAACAGAACAGGGCCCCTTTTTGCCTTCTTCACTTCTGTCTCCTGAGTACTTCAAATGGTGCCTAGCATATATTTATTGAATAAAGGAAAGGACTTTTCCCTCCTCCAAACACAGGATCATAGAGTATGTCATATTTTGCTTACATGTTCTCTCTCCTCTTAGATACTGTTCACTTCTTGAGTGGGGAGAATGATTCATTTTCATTCCTCACAATGCCTAGGAGAGAACTAGGTAGGCTTCAATAAGTCTTCCTGAATGAATATATGAAAATAAATGGTGCTGAAGAAGAGCATTTTTTTTTTCTCTTTCAGAACAACTGAACACAGCATTAAGCCACAGAGATCAAAACTAATTGCTGGAACGAAAAGCACATGCCATTAGCATTCACTGCATCTGTACCAAGGACGGCCTTGGAAAAGTGTGTAATTAACTAACGGCATGCAGTATTCAGCATGACCTCTGCGCTCATCACAGTGCCATTCTGTTCAAGAAATTCGTTGCCTTTGTGGCCTGTGAGATGAAAAATTTCCCAAAATAGAGACCAGGGATGAGGTTTAGTTCTTACGGGGGAGAGCAGAGAGAAAAGGCACCTTCTTTATAAGCACTGAGTATCTGTTATTCTTTTAGCAAAGTAATTTGTTTTTCATCATATATATTAATAAAATGGAGATACACACCTACAAATCATTTGGGGTATCTAGGAGGTATGAAGAAGGTAAAATGAGGCATTAATGTGGGAGTGGCAGGTTTCAGGTAGAAATGAGCTCATTAAATCAAAGTGGTGTATATTAAAAAAAATAGAAGAGTGATCTGTTCTGGTTATTCTGGGCAAGGAGAACATGAGACTTGCTGACCAGCTCAGCTGGGTTGAGATGAGGCTTCTTCAGTGTTTTGATAGAGCCTGGAGTCACAAAAGACCACACAGGCACTGGAGAAGACAGCAACTATGCACAAGGCCAGGAGATTTGGAGGACAGAGAGAGGGGAAATGAGTGTTCTGAAACTTATTTGCACAACTCCCTTTTCCCTTACCCTAGAGAAGAGCGTCTCACTGGTCGACTCTGAGTTTCATGGCTTCCCATGGGCATCCCTACTGTGCTGAAAACATGGTTGGCTCCTCTTTTTCCTTAACCACATAGAACTTTTGTGATGGGAAGCCTCAGTGATGAGACCACCATGGTTTCATTCTTGTGGGGAGTTAGTGGGTTCAGAGAGGGCTTCTTGAGAGGGAGAGGCAGCGTGTGGCACACACAAAAAAACACAACCATGCGAACTGGCAGAAATGAGAGTCATGCCGCAGATGCTAAAAAATGTCTGCTGGGGTCAGATACCTCCATAGGAAGCCCAGGTGGGCCGCAGGTGCTGACAGAGAAACGTGTGACACAGGTAGTGAACAATGGGTGAAGCAAGTGATTTTACGGCATCCTTGCAGGAAAGGTCCTGGATGGCTGATGTGTAGTCCTCTCTCCAGGAAAGAAATACCCATTATGTGATAGGGGCAGCATTGCTGGGCTTTTATGGACTTTCCCTCCTCCTCCTGGCCTTGTTTCTCTTTAGCCTTCCAACTGATATTTTGGACAGCTTTGGGCTGCAGTGACAGGAACATGGGAAGAGGCCAGAGCCTGAAATCTTGCATATAGGATGCCTGGAATTGTAATCATGCCCCCTAACCTACACGGGGCATGAAAGAGGGGGGCAATAGTGTTCATAGCAGTCTGACAAATAGTGCTGAGTGAGAAAGATATTACTTTTCATCTCTCTTCCACTATGAAGAAAATCATTCTTATTTCTCATAAAGAGGAAATTCTGTGTAGCCTGGAATTACCTCCCAAGCACACTTTTTCCTTTCAAAGACATCCACTTTTGTGCTTACTGCCATCTTTGGCCTTGCTTCTCCACTCTATGGCAGTACAGAGCAGTCTGCCTTTAGACTAGTTCAGTTGGGAATCTGAGCTGGGTTTTTCCATTGGCTAGATGTTTCTGGCTAGTGAGTAAATTATTTATTTGTCACATCAGTCACCTAGTAAAGTAGCACTTACTTTTTAAGACTGATAGCTTCAGTGTGCCAAATAGTACCCAGGGGTTCCAGCTCCTGCCAAAACAAAGAATAGTTTAGGAGCAAAGGGAATCTGGCAGATCCGATCAGCCCTACCTCCAAAATTCATCTCTGGTATGTCTCCTTATTTCGGGTCTGTGCAGTCACTGCTATGATTGGACAGGCCACCTGTGTCTGGATTGCTGTGACTGCATCTCTACTGGCCTCCCAGTTCCACCCTTGGTCCTCCTCCAAGCTATTCTCTGCTCGACAGCCAGGCATTGTATCTCTTTCCTATCACTGCTGTATTAAATTTGCCACCAATTTAGTGGTTTAAAACAACATAGTTCTGGAGGTCTGAAGTCTGCAAGTAGTTTCACTGGACTAAAACCAAGGTGGTGACAGGGGTGCACTCCTTTTGGAGGCTCTAGGAGACAATCCATTTCCTTACCCTTCCCAGCTCTAAGAGGCTGCCTCATTGCCTAGGCTCATCACCCTCGTTGCTTCAACCTCTGTCTGAAGGAACCCTTAACTTGGCCACTTACATCCTAGAACTTCATAGCACATATCATACTCTGTAGTGGATTATCTATGTGTTTATTATATCTCTCATTAAAATATAAACCCGATGAGAGCAGGCATCATTTTGTTCTGTTTACCAACAGTATTCCCAATGCCGGCCATCATACCTCGCAAATATTTGGCATCCACCAAATATCGATGCATTGAAAAAGATAGCATGAGGATCTTAGGGAGGTCAGCATAAAGCATCTCCTCTGCTTTACATGTCATTGGTTTCTGCATCCAAACTTGGCTATAAGAATCATAATTGGGTCAAATTGGCAGGAGTTTCCAGTTATAGAATCCACCATTTTTTTCAAAGAAGCCAATGTGACTGCTGGTAATTGGACTAGGACCTTTTATTACTTCATTCTCAAATGCCCTGGTGAATCAAGCATTCCAGCTCCCACTTAACGGAATATACTAGGGCTTGTGTTAAGTAACTTCTTAGATTTACAGGGCCAGCAAATAGTAGAGTGGACTCTGAATACAGGTTACATGATACCAAGTGCACACACTATAGGAGTATATACCCTTGAACACATGAAAATACTGTTTAAATTTTTTGACATCCTGTTATTTCTTAGTAATTTTATGTGGCCCAATTATATAAATTCCATTTACATATACTACAAAAGGGCTACTTTTATAGCTGTTTGTTATAGTCCCCTAATTTTATACTATCAGCTTCATAAAAATCAATTAATATCCTAAATGTTAAAGGCTAGTGTTTTCATTATTTTACTCCTTAGATGTTTGTTTCAGGCTACTTGTCTTAGTAATCCTTAATTAAATTTTAGTTTTTTATCTAAATTCAATTGAGCTTTTGAGTAATGATAACATTTTGATAACAGTGATATTAACAGCAATCAAATGGATCCTTTTTTTTTTTTTAATTCTAGGGAGAATGCCATTTAGGCCTTCTTTGTGAACCAGAAAAAGCTATGCCTAAGTTCTTCTTGTGAAAACTCAAGATACACAATGCCAAGGGCTGTGTGTTCTATGAATCAGCAGGAAATTCTGGCTCCAATCCCATGTTGTAATATGGATTTCCTTTCATCTCAGGCAGCTTAATACTTTAGAAAAAGATCTCTAGAGGAAGATTTTCTCATAATTTCTTTTTAACAATTTTTTTAAAAAATCCTTATTTTAATTCAGTTATTTTCTAGACTTTATGTCATTTTATTTTTAATTTGTTCTTTGAAAAATTAAAGAATTTGTATACACAGTCTACATAATAGTTCATAAAAACAAGTGAAAATGCTATTGAGTAAACATTGCCATTTAAACTATTGGCCTTTGACAGTCAATTAGAAATAAAAAGCACATTATCTAAATTGATTAAAACCTTGATATCTATGGTATGCACACCTCAAAGAATGAGCTATAAGGAGGCAATTATAGAACTTCTATTTTTAGATCTTTGTCTCAAATATAATAATAAATTAAGCTTTATGAGTATTTCATATATAGCATGTCCCTGGCATTGTCATGTAGTTTGTATTTCAGAGAGTCTCAAGTTAGGAACTTGTACCTGAGGCCTCCATCTGCTGAAGGACAGAGTGTGAGTCCCACAATATGAAGGTATTGTCTGTACAGCCACATGCTCACTTTCACCATTATTGCAATGTTAGTGCCTTGTTAAGTGGATTAAGAAATTATATTACCTTATGTTTTTAAAATCCCTACAATACTTTCTACTGATATGGGACAGTGATCACAAAAATGTTTTGCACAACACAGAGGTCTGATGGGTATGTTACAGGAATGTCAAATTTAAAGATGAATCACACACACATTGCTTTCTTTAATAATGATAATAATAAACAATCAAACCTCGCCCACCAAGTTTGCTGACCTTTTTCTGCGATAACAAGTAGCTATCCATAGTGTGCTACAGAGCAGACAGCTGAAAAAATAAGGAGACTTGATATGCCCCTTCCAGGTAAAGGTCACATTTTAATAATGGATGAGAAAGGAACTGCTTTTGAAAGAAATTCATGTTATAAAAAAAAGTATTTTGGGAATATTTCGATCATTAATAATTTAGTTGGCATAAATAGTGGGTTTCACCTATAAAAACATATATCTACACACTTAAAGAGCTTGAAATTCTCAAATGTTTCAAATAACATATTCTGAATCCATTTCTCAGAAATAGTAAAACGCACCACTGCTTGGTTAGTTTGCTTGAATGAATGGACATCAGAGAAGATGGAAATTTACTAGCCAAATTTAAATGACAAAAATGTGTTTAATTGGTGGATGGTATTAAAAAATGAGTACCATGATTTAGGAAGTGTAGCCAATAAAGCACTTCCATGTGGATGCCTGCATCTTTGGAAACTGTTTAGTTATGATAGCTATTAAAACTATGTAGGAAAATAAACTAAATTCTGAACCAAGCCTTTAAATTCCTGCCTGGCAAAATGTTAAAGATGTAAAAAGTAATGAGATGTTTAATCGGTTGGTTTCCATTACAATATTTTTAGAATGAGAGACAATATGAAGGGTTTTTTGAACTTCTAATAAAGTTTTAAATGCTTTATTTCATCTTTTAAAATTTATATTTTTGTGTAAATTTAGTAATACCAATATATATTAGACTAGCATATGAATGTAATTTATAAATAAAGTGCCATATATTGGGGATGCATGCTAAAAATTTTCTGAAAGATATATATGTAATAAACAACCTCAGGGATCACTGGACTGGACTCCCCACTCTTAAACAATTAAACTGGGGAGATGGGATACACCTTTCAATTCTTTCTTAAAAAACTTTTCCAAAAAAAGAATGTTTAGAAAAATACTACCATTTATTATTTGTATTTAAAAAAGAAAAGACAATCTGATCCCAGAAAATTAGGAAGGATGTAATTGCAAAAGAAAGAATACACGATTGAATTGAAAATAATATGCTTATGAACAACTTAATACAATGTCCTTAATTATTTTTATTCTTATTTTTGCTGTGGACTCTTTGAATATCATCATGGAAGAGTATTGATCTGCACACCTAATTCTATTTTCTCTTTTCCAAATGTAATAAGTCAAGTTCCTTTTCTTTTCTTTCCTTTTTACTCTGCCATTAGTTATCCTAACACTGTATGCATTGTGACCTATTCTGTGACAGTCATGCTCCATCTCCCTGGGCACAGGGCACCATAAGCCTCCCTCTCCCCTCCTGATCCTGACCCCTGCACCTCTCACCCCAAAGCCCCTCTGATACTATTGCTATTGAAACAGTGACTTCATGGTTGCCAGAGAGTGAGCATTTTCTCATATCCCATTTTACTTTTGCTTCCTGGATTCTTTTGGCCCACTCTAACCTTTTGACATTTTTGGTCATACACGAATATCCATTTGGCTCCTCTTCCCTTAGTATATATTTGTCCCCCGACACAACTACTTTTTCAAATTACGAAAGTCATTTGAATTCTAAGCCTACCTTTTGTGATACTAAATATCCTTGCATCTGTGGCTGTAATCTTAATGATCAAACTTCACCTTCTATTTTCTTGGTTATTACTGAAAATGTGAAGTTACAGATTTTCAGAAATAACACCTCAAAACCTCACTGATGTATCTGCTTCCAATAATGTGAAAGAATACTGGTAGAAAATTTTGTGTACATTTTCTTAGCTAATTATTTGTTCATTAGTCATTTGATGTCTATGTTAAAAGAAAAAAAAAAAGACCTAAAAAAAAAAAAACACATTGAAATCTCCACAAAGTTCTGCAGTACTCATAGTTGCATAGTATTTTTCCTTAATCACCAAAGCCATCTCTTAGTCATAGGAAATGAAGTAAATCGGAAGGAACCTTCATGAAAACAAAATTTTTCTAGTTTTCCTCACACTGTCAACAAAGAGAATATTTATTGTGCTTTCATTTTCAGTGTATGGCCTAAGTCTGTGCCCTTTGAAAAGTTATATAACATAGGTTATCCTTTTATGCACATGTGTCAATATTCTCAACAGTGGAGCAGTTAGGGTCAACCCTAGGCAGAGTTCATGGTTGGTGCACTCCCTGTTCCCCGAAATACTACATTTCCATTCTTTAGTCAACCATTTCTTTCATGTATCTCTCCCCACATTACTGAATGGTCAAGGTGCCACACACAGCATTAGTTCTTATCAGGAAATTCCTCTTTTACCTCCTCTTCCCACCTATAAGGAAGTGAATTGATGGAGAGTTGGCATTCACCTTTGAAAGTTATTGGCTTCTAGTATACAGCAACAACAAATGGACTTAGATCCAGGAAGAGTACCACATTTTATTTGTCATGGAACTCCCCAGGAAAAAATTTAGAACAAAATGGATATTGAGATTGTGCTTAGTTACAGAAGCAATGATATTCTGAAGATGTTTCCAAGAGGGGTCATACAATAGAAGTTTTTTTTTTTTTTAAAAAAAAAAAAAAGAAGAAAAGGAAAAACAAGGGAAAAAGTGAAACCAGCAAGAGGTGGCAAGTGAGGGGATACTTTTCCTTCCCGGGTCTTTGAGTGATGAACAAAGCAAGGCTGTCTTCAGAAGGAGTGCGTGATGGGGGTATTATCTCTCCTGGCATACACCTAGACTTGGAGATGGTCAGAAAATTATGAGCTCAGCCACTGTCTCAAATGATGACCTGGACTTCTACAAGGCTTCTTGGTGGTTGGTAGTCTAGAGATTTCAGGATTATAAAGCAAACCAATTATATTAAAATACCATTACCTAACATTAAGGGAAATTTGTGATATGGTAGCATCTGCTTTTTTTTTTTTTTTTTTTTTTTTGAGATGGAGTCTCGCTCTGTCACCTAGGCTGGAGTGCAGTGGTGCGATCTCAGCTCACTACAACCTCCACCTCCCGGGTTCAAGTGATTCTCCTGCCTCAGCCTCCCGAGTAGTTGGGACTACAGGCACCCGCCACCATGCCTGGCAAATTTTTGTATTTTTTTTTTTTTAGTAGAGGCGGGGTTTCACCATATTGGCCAGGCTGGTCTTGCTCTCCTGACCTTGTGATCCACCTGCCTCAGCCTCCCAAAGTGCTGGGATTATAGGTGTGAGCCACCGTGCCCAGCCACATCTGCTTCTTTAGTAGTATATTAAACAATAGGATCAAGTAATGGGACTGGGCGCTACCTTAATTTTGCAATAGTGATGAATATAAACTATGTGGTTCAGTATATGAATAACTGTAATATAAAATATCTGCAATTCCTGTTATTAAACATTTGGCAGAACAGCCAATTTTATGGTGGTTTGCTGCCTATTTTATAATTAAAGAAAAGTTTAGGTTTCAGTTGAATATTAGTGATAAAGAGATAATATTTCTCCCTATCCAACTGAAAGAAACTTTTAATACTATACCCTAAGGGGTATTTGGACCCCAGGTTAAGAACCTCCATATCTACAGGCTGAAGTGTTTGGTGAAAAACCGTAAAGGAGGGTGTCTACAGTGGTATGAGGATTCAAGACTGGTAAAAGGAGCACAGGATAGCAGGAAGACGTTTAGATTAGGAGATTCACAACTAAGATATTTCTGAGATAAAGTTTCTTAATTCTTAGCACCATCACCCAAATTCAGCCTCTTATCTCTTGTCCGAATTAATACAATGCCTCCTGACTGATCTTACAACCCAAGCTCCCAGCACCACCATGCAGTCCTAAAGAATAGCTTTATTTATGTTTCAGTTATGCTTCTGTGTTCAAAAACCACTCAGTGCATCTTCATTGCCCCCCAAATAAAGTACAACTCTTAAGTCTGAATGTAGAGTTCTTTATTATTTGGCTTTGGTCTACCTTTCTAGTCTAAGTCTCCATTAGTCTTCTCCACATATCCCATGATACAATCAAACTGGCCCACTTTTGGCTCCCTAATTGGATCCCAACACCCTCCTGTGTAGCCTTTCATCAGGCTTTTGCTTCCATCTGGAATTCTCTTCCCCACATTACATGTGCAGAAATCCTACCCATGTTAAAAGTTTAAGTTCAACAGCCACCCATTATGAGAGCAGAAATTTTGTTTCATTCAACTTGGTTTCTAGAATAACGATTAGCTGTATCCCTTACATATAAAAGATGGGCAATAAGAACATTTTAAATGAACAAGAAGGTTAAACATGGGATCTTGGGGAAATCTCAAGATTAGAAATTGGTGAATTTAAGATGGAATTCAAGGTAGCATATTTCAGCAGCATGTGTGAAAGACTGGAAGGAGTCCTACCATTTAGAAGAATAGGGAGTTAGCCAGTAATGAATTGGAGCTCTTGTATCACTTTATTTGGATATGTTTTTATTTTATTTGGCTTCATTTCTTTATTTTGTTTTTATTCTCAATATCTTCTCAACGATGAAAAGGAGGAGAAGGTGGTGATGCTATAAGAAAGGGGCCCTGCATACTGGTGCCAGCCGATTCCACCATGGTGGTATGAATACCAGCAGTCCTACATGTGCCATGGTGGTTTGCTGCACCTATTGACCCATCCTCTAAGTTCCCGCCCCTCCCCTCACATACATCCATGTAACAAACCTGCATGTCCTGCACATGTATCCCGGAACTTAAAATGCAATAAAATAAAATAAATCATACAAAGAAAAAGAATATCAGTAGTCAGGTGGGAGGTGTACAGAATATCCTTTACAGTGAGAGTATTTTTTTAAAAGGTTCCTTCTTATATAAACTCAGACTTTTCCTTTCTTAAATGTTGCCTGCCTTTAACTTACATGAGATTCTGGATAGAAATTCTCATGCTAACCAACTCCAGCTTTCCAGTTCCCATAGTACCCATTACAGAACAATGCAATCTCAAGGCTGCTGATGATATCAGATCTGATGAATTCTCTGTTCTCTATAAATTATTCAAAGCAATTTCAGCTTACCAGAAATGAATTTCCCTTTCTATGCAAAAGGCAAGTTTTGGTCATTTTCACCTTAAAATAACCTAATGATACTCAAGAGTAAATAGATGGATACAGAATATTTCTCAAGAAATTTGTCCTGTGAAGGCTAAACTGACCTATATTCATACCTCTTTGCTAGATTCAAATGCAACTTGATATCTGTTAGATTATAGAACTGGGGAGAATTAATATTAAGTTGACCTTGAGCTCTCTCAATTTCTGATGAAAAGTTTCAAGTTGCAAATGTTCCTTCTGTGCTTTCAGAACACATTTTTCATAGCTAGATAAGGCATTCCATTTGCAAGCTTTTTAAGATTTCTTGGGTAGAATTTTATGCAACTTATTCAGTATTGTAATTCCCATGATATAACAAATGCATCTGACCACCACACAAAATGGCAGTGATTACAAAGAGATTCAATGACCACAGCCTAGCTTGCCTTGTCATTGTGTTTGGCCCAAGGAAACAGGAGATAGCAGTCTGTGCCATTATGCAATATTTAGGACAAGGATGACTCAGTTTAAATGGAAACATTATCTTAGTTCTGAGGTAAAAGGGCAGCTCTGCAAGGAAATACCTTTTATGTAAACAATGATGACAACCTTATCCCAAAGGGAAAAATGCAAATGACATATGTACTTCATGAATAATTTGTCTTAATTGTCCATTCTTGGAATCATACTCCAAGAATTCCTTGTAAAGAACAAAGAGACAAATTTTCATTGACTGATTCTCCCTTTGCTGCTTTAGCAGATAATTGACTCAAATAAGGTAATTCCAAGAAAAAAAATTATGTACTAGGGAACCATAAAATAGTTTCCACCCTAATGAAGCCTCTGACATTTTGGTTAAAACACTTAAAGAAGTGTGAATAGTGGTTTAACAGTCTTTGTGCAAACGTTGTCAGGTTTCTGGAACACCTTTTCCAAAGGCTCTGCTGCTATAACTGCTGCTGCTGTTGCTAATGTTAGGCATTATGGCCTACTGGAAAATTCTGTGGAAGAAAGAGATCGTATGCTTTCTTTTCAAATTTTTGAGCATAAAATATAAATAATCAAGCATTTATCTGACTATAATATATCAGGCAGCTAGATAATCCTGCTGTTCTGTTTGGTTATTGGAGTTGGGTTAGTGGAAGGATTATTTAAAAACCCAATACCTAATTAAGGATGGAAGGTAGGTAAGGAGTCCAGATTTACTCTTACTGTTCTGGGCACAGTTTTCTAAATTGAATACAAAGATACCAATGGATATGAAGAACATACAGATTTTCTTCATCACTCCAAATGCATTGGCCATGTCATTGTTTGCTGCAGAAGTTGAAATGGCATCCTCCCAACCCACAATTTCACCAACAGAACTGCTTCTGCATCGTGTCCCAACAACAGGATGAGGTGAGGGCTCAATGTTCTTGAGATTTAGAGAGAACAAATTACTGCCCACAAAATTACAACATCCATAGAAAAAACAATATTGTATTTTTGAAGGATGGCCAATGTCCTTTTTAAATTCAAATTTAGAAGGAAACATGCTCCTTTATGTTTATATATTACAGATTAAAAATTGCAAATTACCAAAGACCTATGTCTTTTTTTATAAAGAGCAATATTAAAGATCTCATTAAAAACTCTCTAGTATTTTGCAGGTTTTTTATGATACATTAATCTTCTCTTTTCTCTCGGAGGTGTTTTAGCCTCTTTCTACTTTGAACAATTGACCCTGTGCAAGGAGAAAGAGGGCCATGTTGAAGAGCTGATGCACTGATACAAATATGAATTTACAAAGCATCAGTTCTCAACTTGAGTGTGCATGACATTCATGATCTGTGTGTTTATTAAGATCCATATTCCTGAGCCCCATTGCATAAATACCAATTTGGTAGACCCGATGTGATGTCTGGAGTATCTGACAACTGCCTAGGTGGTTCAATTTGAGAAACACTGAGATAGAGAGGTAGGAATAGGCTGGTTATTTTAAGTGCTCTTTCAAGAACTACTTTTATGTACCTACAGTTTGCATTTGGCATCCTCAGTTTGTCCTTAATGAGTCTTTCTGTGTCTTGCGATGTCCGCCTCCCCTTCCAGCACTCCCCGACCTACCAGTGCCACGCTGCTGCACTCAATTGCCCCTTCACCCTAGGGAAAGGGGATATATCTGATGTGGTGCAGAAAGACCCCTCTCTTCTTCCTCACTTGGGCTTTATTTCCTTTGGTATTTTTCTTTATACCAGGTAGCAGCACTTAAGAAGCAGCCTGATAAACTGTCTAATGCTTGGTAGGAATATAATGATTGAAAACAGTTTAATGCTCCCTCTTCAGGTCCTTTGTTTTAGCTGTTTCATTCTCCCAGATCTTTGTTTTACCTTACATCATATCTTCTGAGACAGACTTCCCTGACTATACCTTGAAAATAGCCTCCCAACCTCATCCCACCCTTTCAGCCACTCTCAAATCCAAATATTTACCGGTATCTAAAATTGTCTTCTTTCTTTTCTGTCTTTTCCCATAGTAAAGCATAACTTCATGAGAACTGCAGGCCTTGTCTACCATTTTTGCAGCTCTATTCCTGGCATATAATAAGTTCTCAATAAGCATTTAGTAAGTAAGTAAACAGATATGGATTTCTCCCAGGAATATATTTTAAAAGCAGACATGAAATGATGGCTTTGCTTTTATCCCTGGGAATTTCAGGTACTGGGCAGGCTGGAAAGGGAGCTATGTTTGGATACTAGCCTTCTAATTAACAACCTGAACATACCCTTGGCAAGTGGGATTTGGTTTTAGGGAGGAAAGCAGAAGGTGATGAGAGAAAGTCAGAGAAGCAAAGGGGTGGATTTCTTCCCATTCTAAAATGCGCTTTTTTGAGGGGTGGTGGGGGACTTCTTAATACTGGGAAGATTGCTCCAACAAAGTATTATCCTAAGAAATGTGGTCATCCTATAACAGACAACATTCCCCCCACATACCCTAACACCATAACACCCTCCTAACCCAGAACTAGCTGCTTAATGCCATTCCTTTCTTAGGGGAATTTATCCAAAGCAGAAGCTGGTGACCAGTATCAACAGGAGGATTTCAGATGAACATCAGCTACCTGGCTTAAGGGCTGTAAATCTATTGTAAATTGCATAATTTTTAGTCCTTGTTTTTCTATTTTGGAAGAGAGGGTCTAAATTATTTTTTATGTCTCTTCCAGCATTAACAGGAATTTTATGATTCAAACTATCCATGGTCTCTGAAAATAATCATGCATGAGTAAGCTGCTCCATCTACTGGGCATCTCTTAAATTACAAATAAGATTCCAATGAGGTATGGGAACTTGGAGACGACCTTAAGATCTCAATTATATTAACCACATACATATATTGACTTGTTCTCTTCTTTCTAAATGCTGCAAGCATTCTTCTATTAATTGGGCATTTCTCTGCTTTACTCCTGTGATCTCCGCAAATGATGCTCACAAATCCTACTTAATAGTTCACGTATTTGCCTCTCTGTAGTCTTACACCTTTCTCTAGGGTCTGACACAGTTAGGATGTGGGAACAGGTGAGATCTAGAGTAGAATCAGATTGTCAGGGAGAGGTCAAGACCCAAGGTGTAAACCTAGGAGATGAACCTGGGGTGTGGTCTCCAGGAGCAGGTGGTTTGCAGTCAGGCACAAAACTAGGGACACAAGCATTAGGAAGGAAACTCAATGTAGTGGAAAGAAAGAACATCATCTTTTTAGCCAAGCAAACCTGAGTTTGAATCTGTACTACTTGGCTACACAACCACAGGCAGTTTACTGAGAATGGGGTAAAAATGTGTCAAGGGAATGGAATATAGTATCTGAAACTATGTCCCAGGCCCTGTAATCACTGGTTTACATACATTACCTAATTTAATCCTCATAAAAGCCTTATCAGGTATTATATAAACACAATTTTCTATTAAATGTTGGTGGCTCATTGCTTTTTTTATCCCACACATTCTTCCTGGATAATCTGGCCATGCTTTTGATTTCAACAACAATCTTTACAACTCCAGCAGACACTTGATTGTTGCAGGTTAGAAAAGATAGTGGAGAATGATAGCATTCGATGGCTTTTTCAAAGATTTTGCATTAGAAAGGGAGGAGAAATATGGGAAGTTACAAGAAATGTGCATTCAAGGTAGCTCCCCCCACCACCCCCTTCCCCAGGATGGCAGAGACAAACATGTTTTTAGGTTGAGAAAAAGTGAGATCAAAGATATAGATAAGTCAAGTCCAGACAAGGTGAGCCCACATCAAGACAGGTCCACTCTCCCACTAAGATGCTTTTGTCTAGCAGACAGGTACTTCAAAGCAGCATTTGACTCTACTGACCACTTCCATCTTCTTGAAACACATTCCTCTTTGGGCTCTGGGAACAAAAGACTCCCTTTGTTTTCCTCTTGCCCAGTTCCTGCTCAGGCTTTATTGTGAGATCATCCTCCCGCGCCAGACTTCTGACAGGCTCTGTCCTCCACCCAAGGGCTTTGTCTTCAGCTCTCTTCTCTTGTAATCGACATTATTCCTAGGTAACCTCATGGCATATAATACCATCTCTAAATGCAAATGATTAACATAGCTGAATCTCTTTCCAGGTTTCTCCCCAGAGCTCCAACATTCTGTCTCTACCATATAGTCACCTGAATATTTAACAGGCATGGGGCCATTTGGGTTACAATGGGACCATAAGGTGCCATCAGAAATAAACAATATTGTTTCCTTTCACCATCCATTCAAAGTTATTCTTTGGGCCTGTTTCTCTTCTGCCTCTTGGTTTAATTCCAGGGTAAGTCCCAAGAGTTACCCATTTTTCTGGTAATTTTTAGTTAACCAAAAGTTGTAGCATAAAATGATTATTCTAAGGTTTTGGGCTGCAGAGCCAAACTGACCTTCAAAGCTCACACTGTATTCCACTTCTCCACCCTATCTCCATTTACTTTTAGAGCTTTACAGCTTTTAAAAGTGAATTGTTAGCCTCTTGGCAATTTTGGAAGGGAATATCGCTCATTTTTCTTTGATAAAAGGAAATAAAGATTAACAGGCCTTAGCTACAAAAGACATTCAGGATACATGAATAAAATATTTAATCTTATTTCATGCTCCAAATTTTATTCTTTATTCAAAATGAAGTCTCCTGTCACTATTGTGTGCCATGCCATCCCCTGGACTCCTCACCCAGCATAGCAGAGTAAATATGCTGCGATGATCAGAATTCCTGAAATAGAGACAAGTATTTCAAACATAACACTGTGTTTTTCTTTGAGCATTTGTAAAGCCCAGTGTGTGAAGTGCCTTCTAGTACCCCCCACACTCCCACATTTGGATTCTTGCATATATACAGATTCATAGAACAGAACACAAACTGGCTTGTTCTGCTACAATGTAGAGGGAATACTTCCTTTTGTTTCTAACCTGGCTGAACATTCAGTCTTATATAAATTCTTTTGCTGGAACCTATGGGCTAGATATATGTGATTTTGGGGATAGATGGCCTACACAGTACATGTTTCCATCATTTATTCCATTATTTATCAGTTTCTTTGTATCTTCAAATTTTCTCTCTACTTGTTACTACCTCCATCAGGCATTCACATTTAAATTGGTACTTCACATCTTAAAAACTATGACAAAAACAACTCTTCCCTCATACTACCTTCCTTTTCAGCTGTCATTGGAGTTCTCCTTTTGGTAATGGCAGACTAGTTAGAGCATCAACTCTATTGCTGAAAAAAATTTAAAAATTTAAGTATGTGTCTCTTCGAATATATCAGAACTAGTAAGAGAGTGAAGACCAATGGGGCTAAAGTCCAGCAAAAGATGAGCCCAACATTGGAGTCACTTCCATCTAAAAAGGCTGAGAAGCTGAGCAGAGCTTTCAACAGATTCATGGAGTCAAGACCTCGTCAGAGAGGTGGTCCTGTTATATAAGACTGAGTTAAAACCTTGAAGAATAATACTGGAAATTAGGGCAAATTGGAAAAAGACTAACTCTCACAGGGACTGAAGGTTGACTCACAATCATTTTAGCACTGATTACATTAAAATGACCTTGGATTATGAATATTCTTATTTTCCCAACAGAAACAAAATTGCAGAAATGGCAGGTGATAGAAACAGACTATGGGGGATCCAGATAAAGAAACCATTAGACATGGACTTTAACATGGCTATGATTAATACGTTCAAGGAAATAAAATCATTTGAAAATTTCAGCATAAACAGAAAACTATAAAAAAATGGAAACTATAAATGAAAATATAATTATTGAAATTAATGACTGGAGTGAATCTGCTATTAAACTATAGAGTTGGAAGTATGTCAGAAGAATATATGCAGAATACAGCACAGAGAGACAAAAATAGTGTTATTTTGGCTTTCATTGTTCTATTGAGAAGTTAGCTAATGATCTTATTACTACAATGAGAGCCCCCCACCTGCCCCCAAAAAACTGGAAAGACACGTTCAAAGTTCTGAATGAAAACAACTACCAAATCTAGACTTCTATATCCAATAAAACAATTCTGAAAGCATTAAGGAGGTATAAAGATATATGCAAGGATAACTGAAAACTAATCACCAGCAGACCTCTGACTAAATAGTTTTCTACTGGAAGAAGGAATATAATCTCAGGTTTAAATCTGAATATGTGGTAACAGGTGAATATCAATAGAAGGTAAATATGTGGGTACATATAAAAGAATGTTGATTGTACACAGGAATTCTAATGTAGGATTTGCAAACTGTACAGAATTCAAATACATAACACAAATACATTACTTAGGACATGGTTAATTAGATGCTATAATGTCCATAAAATAAGTACTAATTTATACTATAAGAAGTCACAGTGGATATGGTAATCTTTTGAATAGCAATTAAAATTATAGCAAAAATTAATAACTACCAAGATACATAAAGTAATAAAACTATTTTAGAACAGAAGGGACAAATCGAAAGCAAAAATAATAACATTTAAACACTATTATATCATTAATTACATTCACTGTAAATGGACTAAATGTTATTCAGTTTCCCTATTTCTCTAGTCTCTCTCACAGCCAAGCTTTTCAAAAGACAAGTCTTCAAATGTTGTTTTCAACTTTCAATTGACATTAATGAATTGGCTGTTTCTGAACTCACTATTGATAACTAAGACTGCCTCTTGCCAAAGTTATCAATGACTTCCATGACACAAAACCCACTGGATGCTTTCCAATCCTTGTCATAATATGGTCTCTCCGTAGCACTGGGAAACATTAATCACTCTCCTGCTTGAAACCTTTTATTTTTTTGTTTTGTTTTTTTGCCCTTGGCTCTATGACACAGTTTTTGGAGTTTTGCTTATACCCTCTGGCCACTCCTTCAATCACCTTTTTATCTCCTTTTCTGTGCACCCTTAGGACTTAAGTTAAGGACTCTCTTTTAATCTCACTTTATATTCTCTCCCTTAGCAATCTTATCAATTTCTGTAGCTTTGAACACTCTATATATTATCTACATACCATCCTGTAACATATACTGCATACAATGTATATAATATAGAATAGCCAGGTACCTACATAAGAATATCAATCACATTGTCAATCACAGTATTACAATAGTTCAAACTGAACTGAGGATCTTACCTCTCACTTTACACCCTTATAACCTCCTATTTCAGTAAATAATACATTATCCAATCAATTACTTTTGCCAGAAACTTCCTTCTTATTTACCCTTTCACTGTGCTATAAATGGAAAGTTTGTCCCCGCCCCAACCTCCCCCAATTTCATTTGTTGAAACCTAATTGCAAAAGGGAGTACATTTGGAGGTGAGGCCTTTGGTGCTTAAGTCATGAGGGTGAAGCCCTCATAAATGAGTTTATAGCCTTTATAAAAAGAAATTCCAGATACTCCCTTGACCTTTCCACCACGTAAAGACACAGTGAAAAGACAGCCATCTATGAACCAGGAAGTGGACTCTTGCCAGACACTGGATCTGACAGTGCCTTGATCTTGGACTTCTCAGCCTTCAGAACTGTGAGAAATAAATTTCCGTTGTTTATAGACCATCTAGTTGATGGTGTTTTGTTATAGCAGCCTGAAGAAACTAAGACATGCTGCCACATTTAATCCATCACCAAATCCTATTGATTCTAGCTCTTAAGTATATCTGGACATCTATCTACTTTGTTTATTACTCTTACCTGGGACCCGACTGCTATCACCTCTTGCCCATACTGGTACTAGCTTTCTAAGTAGTATTTCCATTCCACTCTTGTCCCACTTCAATTGATTCTCTACATAATGGAATGATCTTTTGAAAATTCCCTTGCCTAAACCATTTTGGTGGCTTTTGATCATAGTAAGAAGAACACCCAAATGTCCCTGTTATTGCCTCAAGGCTCTGTGTAGTTGGCCTCCCACCTACCTCTTTAGCCTAATCTTCTTCCTTCTCTGGTGTCCCCCTTGTACTCTGGCTTTAGCCACATTGACTTTTTCTGAGTTCCTCAAACATACCATGCTTTTTCCAGCTGAGGAATTTCACACATGTTGTTTCTTCTGCCTGGGGAGTTCTCATCCCAATTTTCTGTCTGGGTAACTTCTCCTCAACGCTCCCCTCAAGCCTGTTATATCATTAAAAAGGGATTCATTATATCTCTTCCTCCTCCTAATTTATACCAGACCCTCCATTTTGCTTTTCTGCCACTTGTCAACTTACTGCTTCTCAGCTCCAAATTCACCCCTTGATATATACTCTGCAATAATAGGCAGAATTATTCTACATAGTTCTTCTTTATAGAAAGCATGATGCTAAGATTTCTTAGCAGAGGAGGCTAGAGGAACATTGCAAGTGGGAGGGGTGCTCCTGCTCTTTCCATCTGCTGCAGGGTGGATGTGTGGACATTAAGGGGTGCTTTGTCCCAGCCATGCACCCAGAATGCACAGTCTCTCTGAGACCTTGCGCCTCTCACATGGTCTGGAAATCATCTTTCTGTGACCCTTTCAGTATAGGCATTCTATACTCCAGGTCTCCTGCCTGCCAGCGCAGGTGGAGTGATTCTCTCTACTCATCTCCTGTCTCTCCTATGTTTTTCTCCTGCAGTCCTTCCTATACTACCACTTCCCAACAGGGCCTTTCTAACAGGAACACCTCATCTTCCAGGCCTCTTGCTACATGGACATCCTCATTCTCATTGCAAACCCATGCACCAGCCACCAGCTGAGGTTTGCCTGACCCATCTGTGCCCTAACGGATTGCTTCTTGTTTGCCCTGTGACTGCAGACTAACCCTGGCCTGGAAAATCTGCTGCCCTGCCATCCAGTGGATTCAAGGACAGCTCTCCCATGAGATCTGAATTCCCAGCCTCTGAGAAGTATCTCCCTTCTAGGTCTGTCCTTCTTTGGACATGCTCCCTTGGTACCATATACAGTTTCTTTTATATTTTATGGTTATTCTTTTATTATAGTTTAATAACTCTTTATATGAAATTCTCCCTGTTTAAAGCACTGAGTGATTCTAGTTCTTGATTGGATCTAGATTGCTACAATTCTCTTTTCCCTCCCTTTAATTTTACTTATAGTACTCATCACAACTGCATATTTTGTGAATCTGTTTCTTAATATCAGTCTCTTCCATGGAATTATAAGCACAAACAGGGCAGGCACTGTGTCTGTTTTGTTGTCTTCCCAGCGCTTAACATAATGTCTGGCTTTTAAAAAGTACTCAATAAATATTTGTTGCATGACTGAATACTGTATGGTTGAGTTCATTTTCTGCTCATTTATTCTGTTATCTTCTTCTTATGCACCATTAACTACTCTCAGTCATTGCTATCTATTCTGATGATCAGACATAATGTATTCTGAAACCTGTAGCCCCAAAGGGTGTCTGATTTTGGCTCTTTATAAACAAAATAAAGCTGTACTTTTATATTCTCCCATCTCTGCATTAAAACCTCGTGTGTTTCTGGGTCATAATGGGGACTTTAAATGAAAATAAAGGGCTAGGCATGGTGGCTCATGCCTGTAATCCCAACACTTTGGGAGGCTGAGGTGGATGGATCACCTAAGGTCAGGAATTCGAGACCAGCCTGACCAATATGGTGAAACCCCATCTCTACTAAAAATACAAAAATTAGCCGGGCGTGGTGGCGTGTGTCTGTAGTCCTAGCTACTCGGGAGGCTGAGACAGTAGAATTGCTTGAACCTGGGATGTGGAGGTTGCAGTGAGCTGAGATCATGCCACTGTACTCCAGTCTGGGTGACAGAGAAGGACTCTGTCTCAAAAAAGTAAAATAAAAATCACCACCACCACCACCACCACCACAGCAGCAAAAACCCTATAGTGGTAATGATGGTCTCAACTGCAGTTACTCACAATAGTTTTTTTCTTAGCTGTGTTCAAATCATAAGATCCACATCTCTTTTCCAAAAAAGACTAGCAGCTAAAAACTATATATTTTAACTCCAACTACTAATACCACTACAGTTCTAATTTTTCACATAAATTCCACCCCAGGATTCATCCGCTCAAATCCCTGCAGGGCCTGGTGGGTAATTTAAATGACTGGGCTCAGTGTAAGGAAATGAGGAGTAGTAGGGATTATGGCAAATTGGCGAGCACATGCTTCACCTGAGTGCATTTAATTAAAAAATGTATAAAAACACTGTGCTAGCCAAGCATAACATCTGCAGACAGCACCAGTCCTGTGACTGCCACCTGGCAAACCCAGACCTAAAACACTGCTCCAGAAACCCTTCTGAGTTTCAAGGACCAGGAATCTTAAAATATGGGGTGCTTGACATAAAGTTGCCATATATATGTGTGTATATATATATATGTATACATATATACACATATATACATATATATACACATATATATACATATGTATATATATACATATATATATACATATGTATATATACATATATATACACATATATATATACACATATATATATGTATATATGGAAGGGCTTTATTTATTTATTCATTTATTTATTTATTTGAGACAGCCTGGCACTGCCACCCAGGCTAGAGTGCAGTGGCATGATCTTGGCTAACTGCAACCTCCACCTCCCAGGTTCAACCAATTCTTGTGCCTCAGCCTCCCAAGTACCTGGGATTACAGGCATGTGCCACCGTACCTGGCTAATTTTTGTATTTTTAGTAGAGAAGGGGCTTCACCATGTTGGCCAGGCTGTTCTCAAACTCCTGGCCTCAAGTGATCCACCTGCCTCAGCCTCCCACAGTGCTGGGATTATAGATGTGAGCCACCAAGCCCTGGCCAGCATCTACTATTATCACCATTTCACAAGAGGAAACACAAATTATCACCACAAGTTAGGAAGGATGTAATCTCAGAATAAAGAAAAACCCATTCCAAGAAGAACAATTGGCAAGATTACGTTAGTTATTTTTATTTTTATCTTTTGACTATAAATGGGAATAAACTTGGTTATGATACTCACCCAAGTTACAAATTAGAATTACTTTAAAAGTTTGAAAAAGATCCTATAATTTCCAGGACCCCACTCTTGGAGATTCAGCAAGTAAGGGAGAAGCAAACAGCTTGCATGTGTACTTTGGAAAACTCCTGAGGAGGCTTCTGAAAGCCTACCCAGGTAGAAAACTTCTGGTCTGTTCACTTTAATACTCCGAACACAGAGACCAAGGACAGACCATCCTTTCTCATCCTGATTGGAGAGAATCCTATTCTCTTGCCCCGGAGGCAGACAAAGTTTTTCAAAGTTGCTGTATGGCTCACATTGCCATGAAAGGGAGAACACTTCACGGTCTGTGTCACAAGTAATTCATAATCTAGAAGTAGAAAGTTTTCACAATAATTTCACAATAATGAGGAATAATATGCAAAATTATTCCTCATTTTAAAGAAGTATCGATTTCTTTATTGATGTATTCCTTCCTTTGTGCCAGAAAGGAATTAAGGTTATTTATATACGTGTGTGTGTATATATGTGTATGTATATGTGTGTGCGTGTGTGTATGTATTTATATCTTTATTATATCTGCAGCTTAAAATTAAGAAACTAGGGCAATGCAAAATAAAGGCAAAAAAATAAGATTGTATCATGAGTGAGGTAAACAATGAAAACTGCTGTGAACACTCATTAGAGGTGGGTCACAAATGTGACCCAGAGTTGTTAGATGAGACAGGAGGAGGTCCTGGAGGAAGGAGTGAGTCTACTCAGCTCCCATAAACTGTTGCTAGGGAATTTTTCAAGAGAAGTTAGAAACTGAGATTTCTATGTGAAAGCTCTGTTTTTTATAATGTTTGCATCTAATTAATCCCAGCACTTTGGGAGGCCAAGGCGGGCAGATCACCTGAGGTCAGGAGTTCAAGACCAGCCTGGCCAACATGGTGAAACCCCATCCCTACTAAAAATATAAAAATTAGCTGGGTGTGGTAGCAGGTGCCTGTAATCCCAGCTATTTGGGAGGCTGAGGCAGGAGAATTGCTTGAACCTGGGAGGCGGAGGTTGCAGTGAGCCAATATCACGCCATTGCACTCCAGCCTGGGTGACAGAGCAAGACTCCACCTCAAATAAATAAATAAATAAATAAATAAATAAGACACTGTGTTGCATAGAGCTGAGAAAACACTTGTGCTGACAAGATGTGGCTTGCAGTTTGATAGTCTGAACTGCACGTTAGAATCACTTGAAGCGCTTTCTCCAAATACTCAGGCCCCAGCCCCACCCTAGACTTGCTGAATTAGAAACATCTAGGAGGAGAACTGAGTCTGCGTATCTTGAGAAAGCTCTCTAGGAGATTCCAACTTTTACCTGTAGTTAGAAATCACTGCTTTAATGAAATCTGGGAAATGAAAAAAGGTATTTCAGGCCACTTCTCTGGTACTCTGCTTCAGAAGCTGTAATGACATCCAAGCCCTGTCGCTTGGACAACAGTGCCCAGGTACTGATTGTGCCCCACTTTGATTTCTCTAGGGTACTAGATATGTAGTTCAGTTCTTAGATTTTGGCTTTGATAAGAAGTTTTCACAGAGGATCTGAAAATAAGAATAAACAAGATAGAAACGTACGTGCCAGCCTCGATTTATGCAGCAGCAGAGAAAATAGATTACAATTCTCTGAGCTTCTAAAGAAGAAAAAGTTCCTGAGAAGTCACAGGAGAGAACACTGCTTTCAAAATCCTAGAATATGGTACCTTACAAGACAATACTTTGGTCATGGAATGGTCTATGTGACCAGTACTTCCTGAGATTTCTTGTTCTTACTCTGTCAGCCCTCAGCCCTCCCCTCAGTTTACCTTGTTATGTTTGTAATAGTAGAGGCATCCATCATACTTCAGCACAAACCACCTCTTTCTCCAACCCTTCACGATCCCGGAGTGAGTCCTCTTATGTAGGTAGCCGTGGCAGGTGGGCCAAGGGGTACTGGGGCAGCGGCCCACCAGGGTCAAGATGTCTGTACCTAGAGGCATGCATTTGGAATAGTTCAGTGGCTGAAAATCTTACAATCAACTGGAAAGACTGTTACTATTTAGTAAGAATGGACGAGAAAAAAGTTATAGTTTTTTATAAGTGGAATGAAATAGAATCCTACAGTTGGAATGAACCAAAGAGTTCCTCAGTAATTCAAACACTCATGTTTGAGGAAAGTGAAAACTGGAGAGGTAAAGTGACTTCACTGAGGACCCCTAGCCCATAAGGTGATGAATGAAATCTGGGACCCAGGTTTCCTGACTTCTAGTGCAGACCTCTTTCCATTCAACCACCCAGCCATGTTTGTTCTGGTTATGAGCTCCTCAAGTCTGTTCATTTTCACCGTTTATAATAATCAAGCTAAATCTTTAAACAGACTTTGATTTACTTCCTGAGGAGAAGGATGAGTGATGCTTAGCTACCTTTCTACCTTACTTTTGACTTAGGTTAGCCAAAGGCAGGATCTAAGTCACTGCTTATAACTATTGCCAATATTGTCTCTGATAAAAATCAATGACAAACCTTTGAACTTGCAAATAGACAGAAGTTCTAGGCAGGGCAAGCTACAAATGTTTCTTTTTCCTTTTCTACCCCTTTTTCTTGCCTATTCAACATAGTGCCAAGGGTTAAACCTTGAGCTTCCTGATTCCTGTTTTGTCTTTTATAGAATGCCTTATTTGGTGCCTGGACACTAGTGGCACCCCTTTCCCAAAGGATCGGCATAGTATAGCCTGGGGGAAAATTGTCCCTATCCCTGTTAATATGAGGTCACTGTTTACCCACTATGCTTTGATGCTGCAGCGTGGACACAGGCTTTTATTGTACACCTACTTCTTGATGCTTCTAGAAAATTCTCTGAATGTCACTTAGACAGATAGCAACCCTGACATGCTTTGAAGACTGCAAATGGGATATGACTTCATTTACAATTCCTCTGAGAGGAAGGCCACATCCCTGAAGGAGGACAGTTGGCCTTGGCAGCACTGACTTCATCATGATGTCTGACATTGAGATTACCGATCTGCTTAGAGCTGTCTATGGAAATGGGGGTCAGCAAGGAGACTCCTCTTCTATAAATGACAAGCTCCAACCCAGGGGATCATTCCTGGCTGAGCCACATGGCCCTGAAAATAAAGATTTGTCCCAGAAAGCCTGACACAGTCTTAACTTTAGCAGCACGCAAAGCACCTTCGTAATTAAATAACTCTCTGTGTGTCAAGATAATTCTTCATTGCCATGTAAATACATTTTAATTTATTGAACTGCCCTTAAGCTCCTGTCAAAAACACATGGAGAAAAATGAGAAGAAATGCTCCAGATTGACCGGCAACCCACAAATGTCTTTGTCTTTGGACTTCAGTCCCCAAAGAACTGCACTCCTGGACTAATATGCATAGCTGACACATCTGCCAATTTATTTATGTACTGCTGCAGTGGGCTGCCCCTGGAGGTCATTTTCCTTTTGCTTACACAGACTGCCTATGGGTTTCTCTGATACTGATCAGGCTAAGCTTGTGTTTCAGCCCGGCCATAAACATAACTTAGTGCACCACAAAAAATTCTCTCTGGGGCAGGGATACAGATGGCCCTGCTGAAGCATGGTGTCATCATATTAGAGGAAAGTTTTTCACATTCAGAGTTAAGACATGATCCTGATGCATGGGGACTTGCTGGCTTCTAAACAGCTGTCGGGAATAGTGGTTTTATATTTATAAACAGGTCCTATCGGGGGCCCAGGGCACTTGGGCCTGACATTCACAGAGAAGTTTGATTTGAGACTTTAGACTTCTGATATTATCTTCAAATGAGGTTATTTGTATAGTCATTGTAATTTCTGTGTGTTAACCAAACTGTCAAGTACAAACATTTAAAACCTCCTGGTTTTGTTACTATTTATTAACTTACTGGGACCCTAACATATGGAAATGCCTTAGTTTACTGTTTCTCAAACTAAATGTAGATGCCAGTTAGCTGATGGGTCTGTTGAACTGCATATCCTCATTCTGTAGGCCTGGCATGAGACCTGAGAGTCTGTGTCGTAACAAGTTCTCAGGTGATGTCAGACCACAGTTTCAGTCCCAAGTCCCTAGGCCTCCCTGTTTCTGAGAGCCTCTGCTCATTAGCACAGTCTTTGCCACCAACCATATTTCTTCTTTGCCTTAACTGTGATTTAGTTTCCCATCTGCTTTCATTTTCAGTTGCAGCATTTTTCAGCAACAGAATTATTAGGTTTTCGCCAACCGGCACTTTTTTCTCTAAGTATCTCCCCACTTTGGAGAAAAGAAACATATAACCATTGCCTTTCTCTTCTGGACATCCCCAAAATCTTGCTTGCTTTTGCGGGGAGTGTGGGAGGATGTGGGCAGGTAAATGTCTACAGCCTGAGGTGAAGGAGTCAAGAGAACTATTAGTTTCATGAGATGAAAGAGTTTGAAAACCCACATTTTTAGAGAATCCAGTTATTTGGTGATGATGTCCTTAAAAAATAAAAGCTGTACAGCAAACTCTTCTTCCCTAGCACTTTGGTCTAGAGTTTTGAAAGTAAAGAATTGTGGGTGAGATTATTTACAGCTACAGGAAAGAGAAAAATGATTTCTTTTTCTAATTCACACTTTCTCCTTGGATCATAGTCTTCTTATTATGTCACCAATCTTAAACTGTGTCACAGTCTCACCTCTGCTGTCAGGCAAACTCCACCATCGTCGCAGGTGCAGGTGAGAAATGTGCAAGACGTGTACTTTCCCGAGGGTTTGCACTGTGCTCAGTAGCTGAGGACCTGCACTCCAGAGGTGCTTCTGTGTTTGGTTTTAGTAAAGCCTGCATTTAGTGAAACAAGGAAGCCCTATGGAAGCAAAGAACTTCCAGGTTGATTAAACCTCACTGTTTACCATTACTCTCTTATTGGTGATTAAATCTTCCATTTGATTCTGCAAATAACCAGCCCTTATAAAAGCCAAAACCTGGATCATTTGAGGTCAGGTGTTCGAGACCAGCTTGGCCAATATGGTGAAACCCCGTCGCTACTAAATATACAAAAAATTAGCCAGGTATGGTGGTGGGCGCCTGTAATCCCAGCTACTTGGGAGGCTGAGGCAGGAGAATCGCTTGAACCCGGGAGGCGGATGTTGCAGTGAGCCAAGATCGCACCACTGCACTCCAGCCTGGGCAACAGAGTGAGACTCCATCTCAGAAAAGAAAAGAAAAGAAAAAAAGCCAAAACCAGAAACTAAAAGAGATCAAATTAAAATAAAAATGCACATGGAGAATGCATGCCTCACTCACAATGTGACACCAAGTGCTTTTTTAAGTCTCCAGTTTAGCTTTTCCCATCTGCAAAACAAAGGTAATTTGTACAGGTATGTGTGACTAGTATTTTTGAATAGTATTTTTAATTATAAAATTAGACTTTAACACATCTAGTAAATCCCCTTTTTAATGTGAGGCTAGGGAGGTAAGATAACACTTGCCTCAGAGGCTAACAAAACAGATTTCTAATCTTAAGGCTGTAATCTTTTGGCCATGCCTCTAAGATGTGGAGCTGTGTTGGGTTGGGTGTGAGAGAATTGCCAGGGAGAGTTGATTAAAATTACAAATGTGCAGTCACCACCAGGAATTCTGCATTTAAAAGAGTTTCCAGGCGAGTCTGACATACAGCTGAATTTAGGATTCAATGTTCTGGGAAAAGTGATTTGCTGTTCATAAATCTAAATCAGTAAAGTAGCAACCAGTAGTAGGATAGGATTTTACCGAGTTTTAAATACATGGGAATGAGTCTGTACAAAAATATATAGTGGTCAAAAAGATATCAGTTAGACTTTCAGGACGTTTATGCAAACAGAAATGAGAGGCAGGTGGAAATATTTAGATTTCTAAATGAGCTCTTAATAAATACTTCATAAATATGTATTCCAAGACCTCCATATGACACATGAATTTAACAAAAGATTCTATTCATTGTGTCTTGATGATTGCTTTCTTCAGACAAGTTGATAGCTTTCCTTCCCAAAGAGAACCCTCAAAAGTTTGTTTCAAATTCTGTATTTTCCGGAAAATACCCTGACCATTTATAGAATTGTTAACAAAATTAAATATGTAAAGAAAGCACTACATAAAATTTTAATTATTCCTTTTATTTCTTCCTTTTCTCTTCCTCCTCAGTTTCATAGTCATGTATATTTTTCTCAGAGGCCCAGTGCTTCTCAGTAATCCTGCGATGTTTTTCCTTTTTTTCACCATTACTGCCTATAAATTTTAGAAGATGGAGAAAGCTAAAATCATGTAGGGTGAGTCCCCATCCCTGGAGGCATTCCTTTGTTGCTTTGGACTCAGATGCAGATCGTTGAGTGAATCATAACACTGGGGCTTGGCGCAGGATAGTCTTTAGAGTACAAGGCTCCCTTTTTGCTTTGTTTTACTCTATTTTCTCCTCACATGTTTTGTTTCCCATAATAGGCATTCACAAAATGTATTTGATGTAGAAATATGGCACACTATTTTGTGTATCTTTTACTTTTATGTACATGGTATCATGCTAAGACCAACCTCCCTCCTTCCCTCCCTCCCTTCCTCCCTCCCTTCCTCCCTCCCTTCCTCCATCTCTCCTTTCCTCCCTTCTTTCCTCCCTCCGTCCTTCCTTCCCTCCTTCCTTTCCTCCCTCCCTCCTTCTTTCCCTCTCTCCTTTCTCCCTCCTCCTTCCCTCCCTCCCTCCTTCCTTCCTTCCCTCTCTCCCTCCTTCCTTCCTTCCCTCTCTGCCTCCTTCCTTCCCTCCCTCCCTCCTTCCTTCCTTCCCTCCCTCCTTCCTTCCTTCCCTCCCTCCTCCTTCATTCTCCCTCCTTCCCTCTCTTCCTCCCTCCTTCCTTCCCACCACCCACCTTCTCTCTCCCTTTCTCTCTTTTTCAATTCAAAAATCATGTTTTAAAAATCTATCCATGGTGCCAGCTAAATGCATATCTTGTATATTGTTTCAAAATGAGGCACAGAAGTTCAGAGTATGCATCCATTATGGCTTACTTATCTATTCCCCTAGAGATGGGCACCTAGATTGCTTCTGATTCCTCTCGACCACAGAGAACACTGCAATGAATGCCCTTATATGTGGCCACTCAATGGTTTCTTTGGGCTTATCTGCCCCAAAATGCAACTGCTGGGACATGATTTATAAGTGCTTCACTAGATGCTACCAGATTGCTCTCTGAAATGCCTATAACCCAACAAAAGTGTATGAGTATACTTATGTACTTATATCTGTATATCCTTGTCAAAGCTGGCTGTTATCTGATTTTCTAATATATTTTCTTTCCTAATCTAGTGGATCTAAAATATTATCTTGTTGCTAATATGCATTTCTCTGATTACTAACAAAGTTATTCTCCAACAATTTATTTTACTGACACTACGTTTTAACTTTAAAATTGAGGTCTTTAATATAGTTGAATCCACCTTTGTATATGGTATAAAATGGAAGGTACAATGTATGAAGGTATGAATTCAACTTATTTTCTATAAAAAATCCCCATTGTATTATGGTGCTACTTTATCATATGTCATTTTAGTAAACATTTGAGTATGTTTCTGAGATTTCAAGTCCATTCTATTCCACTGGGCTATCATCTGTTCCTGTGAGAGTGCCATACTTTTTTAAATTATGGTTTCATAATATACCTTAACATCTGGTGTGAAAAGTTCCTTTGTCATTGTTTGCTGTATTCACAAATGACATAGCTATTTGAAGACATTTATTTTCTACACATGTTTGTGGATAAGTGTGACAAGTTACTCAAAAATTTATAAAATGTTATTGGAATTCAACTGAATTTTTAGATTAAGTTTGTGAGAATTAAAATCTTTACAGATTTTTTTCACCCATAAATATACTCCACATTTCCAGTTATTTAGATCATCTTTTATGTACCTGGATTAAGTTGAATTGGTCAGAACTTTTGATATTAGGACAAACAAAGGTTGTTATAATCAGCATTGTTCTTCTGAATCTTAAAACAAGTTTCTCCATTAAATATTTTTGTTCCTGTTTATGTACTTTTATTTATGACTAGGTTTTTAGTAGATAGTCTTTATCAGGTTATGAAAGGAAACTGTTGTTTCTACTATTTAGGGGATTTAAATACAAACACACACACGTACATACTGCACTTTATTAAATGATTATTTTGCACTATTGAGACAATCGTGATTTTTTTCTTCATACTAACGAAGAATTGCATTAAAATTTTTTTGTGATTATATGGGTATAAACTTTACTTGATTATGATATACTACACGTATTTTTAATACAAAGTTTGATTTAGGTATTTACCATTTTCATTAGAATTTGTATATCTATACGTAAATAGAATGGATATATTATTTTTCATAATATGTTTATCTGGTTCTGAAATCAAGGTTACAGTAGCCTCATAAAGTTAGCTGAATAGTCATTCACTGTTTTCTGGAAAAACCATATAGAATAGGGATTATTTGTTGTTTGAAAGTCGGATAGGTCTCCCCTATAAAAATGAGGAGACTAGTATCCTGGGCTTTTGAATGGGAGATGAGGTGGGGATGGAAATGGGAAAGAGATGAAGTGGTGTCTTTGTTTATTCTATCAATATGTTTAATTATGATAGCCTGCAGATTGTCTATTCTTGCACTAATTTAAGCACTCTAAATGCTTCTAGAAAATGTTTTTATTTATCTAGCTTTAAAGTTTATTATTCTACAGTTGTTCAAAGTAGTATTTTATTATTTCAAAAACCATGTATGTTTTTCCCTTTTACTTTGTTATTCTCTATTTTGTCTATTTACTTCTTTTTCTCTTTTTCCTATTTATCAGTGATGCAAGAGATTTATCTGTGTTGTGAATCTTTTGAAAGAACCAGCTGTTAATTTTATTAGTATGCTGTATTTTTCTTTTAATTCCCGATGTCAGTAATTTTATCCTGTACTTATTTTTTATTTCTTTTTGATTTCTTTGTGTTTATTCTATGGCTTTTTTTCCCTAACTTATTGAGTTGAAACTTCATTCACTGAATTTAAATTTTTCTTGCTTTTGATGAAGATATTTTAAGTATAAATTCCCTCTAAACACTATTCAGTTATATTCTATAAATTTAACATGTATTGTTTTCATTGTTACCCTGTTTTAAATGGTATAATAATTCTCAGAGGCATTAACAAAAATTTAAGCCATGTAACTTTAAAGAAAGTTATTCTTTTATTATTTAATTTTAATTTAATTGCATTATGGATAAAGAATATAATCTGTATGATGTTGAGTCTTTGGAATTTATTGGGGTTTCATTCATAGCCTGATACATTGTCATCTTTTATGAATGTTCCATTGTACTCAGAAAAAAAAATATGCTTTGTGGGATGTAGAATCTAGTTATTCTCTCCAAGTTCAAACTTATTAATGCTGTTTTCAGGTTTTATATACTGGTACTTTTTTAAAAGTTTTATTTTATTGTAGTAGGACCATTTAACATATCTACACTGTTAACAAATGTCTAACTGTACAATACGCTATTGTTGACTACAGGTACAGTGTTGTAGAATGGATCTCTACAACATATTCATTTACATAACTAAAATTTCTTACTGGTTAGTTAGCAACTCCCCTGTCCCAGTTTACCCCTGTACCTGGCAAGCACCTTTCTATTTTTTGACTCTATGATTTTGACTGTTTGAAATGCCATACATAAGTGGAATTATGCAGTATTTGTTCTTTTGCAATTGGCTTACTCCACTTAACATGATGTCCTCAAGTTTCATCCATGCTGTCACATACTGCAGAATTTACTTCTTTTTAGGGCTGCATAGTATTCATTTATATGTATGCATATTTTTTTAATCTACGTTGATGGACACCGTGGTTTCCACATCTTGGCTATTATAAATAGCGCCACAGTGAACATGGGAATGCAGATATCTCTTTGAGATAGTGATTTTATTTCCTTTGCATCAATACCTAGAAGTGAGATTCCTGCATCATATGGTAGTTCTCTTTTTAATTTTTTGAGGACTTTTTCTGCTATTTCCCACAGTGGCTACAACATTTTGCATTCCCACCCTCAGTGTGCAAATGTTCCAATTTCCCCACATCCTCACCAACATTTGTTGTCTATTGTTTTTTTGATAGTAGTCATTCTGGTAGGTGTGTGGTGATATCTCATTAAGGTTTTGATTTGCATTTCCATGATAACTAGTAACATTGAGTATTTTTTCATATACCTATTGGACATTTGTATGTCTTCTTGGGAGAAATTCCCTAGCCTATTTTTGAATCAGGCTGTTAGTGTGTTTTTGCTATTAATTTGTATGAGTTTTTTTCTATGTTTTGGAGATTAACCCCCTCATCACAAGTTTTTTTAGTTTGATGTAGTCCCACTTGTTTATTTTTGTTTTTGTTGCCTGTGCTTTTGGTGTCATATCCAAAACGTCATTGCCAAGACTAATATCAAGAAACATTTATCCTATGCTTTCTTCCAGGAATTTTAAGGTTTCAGGTCTTACATTTAAGTTCTTAATCCATTTTGAGTTGATTTTTGTGTAGAATGTAAATAAGGATCCAATTTCATTATTTTGCATGTGGATATCCAGTTTTCTCAGCACCATCTGTTGAAGAGACTATCTTCTTCCCATTGTGTATTCTTGGCACCCCTGTCAAAGATCAGTTGACCATATGTGCATAGATTTATTTCTGGGCTGTCTATTCTGTTCCATTGATCTGTCTGTCTTTATGCCAATACCATACTGCTTTGAATACTATAGTTTTGTAATATATTTTGAAATTGGGAAATGTGATGCTTCCATCTTTGCTGTTCTTCTTCAAGATTGACTTGGCTATTTGTGGCTTTTTGTGGTTCCATGTCAATTTAAAAATTTTTTTTATTTCTTTATAAAATCCTATTGAGGTTTTGATAGAGATGACATTGAATCTATAGCTTGCTTTGGGTAGTATGAATATTTAAATAGTATGATGTTTTCCAATCTATAAACACGGGATATCTTTCAATTGTTTGTGTCTTAATTTCTTTCATCACTGTTTTCTAGTTTTTAGTATACAAATCTCTCACTTTTTACTTAGGTTTATGCCTAAGTATTTTAATTTTTTGGTTACTATTGTAAAGGGGATTGTTTTCCTAATTCCCTTTTCAACTAGTTTGCTGTTAGTGTATAGAAACACAATTGAATTTTGTTTGTTGATTTCCTATCCTGCAATTATACTGAATTCAATTATTAGTTCGAACTGTTTTTGGCATCTTTAGGGTTTTCTATTTATAATATTGTGTTGTCTGCAAACAGGGATAATTTAACTTCTTTCTTTCTGATATGAATATGTTGAACTTGCCAGAGCTCCAACATTACCAAGACACTTTTTTGGACATCCCTGGAGAAGGTAGTGAAATGGATACACAGATCAACCTTCTCCCTCCCAAGGGTAGCAGAGTGCTGGGAATTTTTTGTCTTTGCTCTATGCTGAGCAACAGGAAGGATCTATGGTGCTTAACAGCCCAAGCTGCTGTCTGTGTTCTCTATCAGAGCTCCACGGTCAGCAAAACAGAATCTAGTCCCTGCTGAGGTCCCTTGGAAAATTTGGGGTGCTGGATGTACAAATTACACTCGCTCCCTGCCCTTAGAAAAGGTTGTAGCTTAGGGATTCCCTTCTTGATTGTACAGTGCTGTGCTCGGTGTAAGGATTCTGTCAAGAGTGTGTCCCAAATCTCCCTACTGGCTTCGGTGAGTCTAGCTTAGTGTTTGCCTGGGATGTGGAGCCTTTCAGTAAGTTTCTGGATTTCTTACAAAGAGAATTTGTCTATGAATTGTTGATAAATTCATATGTTTGTAAGGGGGAAAAGGGTCTTCCTACTCTGGGATCTTGCTGATATTATTTCCTACTAATGCTTAATTTTTATTTGGTTGTTTTACCACTTTATGAGATTGGTAAGTTCTGAGTTAGATAAAATTGTTTGTACTGGAGAGGGGTTGATATAGACAATAGGAAACTTTACTAAGTTATTTCATCACCTTTATTTCCCATGATTACTATAAAATCATTTTGGATTTGTATTTCTTTTTGCTACAGTGTTTCATTTAAGAGTATTTCAGACAATCTTTTATAAAGCTAAATGCTCACATATGTCTTTGCACTTACATTTAAGTAATAGTTTAGCTGGATATTACCTTTGAGTTATAATGCTAATTTTCTTTAACATTTTGAAAATATTATTGCATTGTATACCAGTACCCAGTGCTGTTAAAAAGTCTGATATCAATCAGATTTCAGTGGTTTTCTGTCTTGAAACTTAAAAAAAAAATCTTTATCTTTGATGTTCTTAAATTTCACTACAATATGCCAACATGAGGGTTTTATTCCTATCTATGTGGCGATCTATAAGTGTTTCCTGAGTTCTCTCTTCTTTCTTTAATTCTAGAAAAGTCTAATTTTTTTTCTTCAAAAATATTTCTCCTTCCATGTACTTATTTACTTTTTTCCTTTAAGCACTCTTGATTGAAACATTACCATATTGGCTTTTCTAATTGTATCCTATGTATTTCTTAACTCTTCCTATATATTTTCTTTTTTAAAAAAACTCACCTGATGCGTTCTATGAAAGTTCTTACATTAAATATTTTGGATCTTTAAAATTTTTCTACTGTATTTTTTCTGTTATTCAGCTCACCTACTGCATTTTTTATTTAAACAATTATTTTCTTTATACCTGGTGCTGAAGATTGGTTTTCCCTTATGTCTGCTTTTTCTGCTTTATATTAAATATCCTACAAATGTCCTTTTTCACCACTTTTATGATATTTATTGATCTTATTTTAAATGCTTGTTCTCTCCGATCTATTAATTTATTTTGGTTTGGTTGTTACAGATTGTTCCATATATTATCTTTCTCTTATTGCAGTTATGTTTCTTAGATGTCTTGTTATTTTTACTAGACAACTCTTACTGCTCTGGGATTATTAAGTACTTTGGCTGAAAGTATGTACTGGGAGAAAGTTTAAAGTCCAGAACATAGCTGACATCCCTCCTGGTGAGTGTGGTGGTGGAGACAGGGTACTCCTCAGGGCAGTAAGCCTCTTGGGTTGCTATATTGGCTCAATCACTATGTTTGCCTCATTTGCTTTCTTACAAGATGACCCTGAATCTCAGGCACTCTCCCTTTTCCTTTGCCATAAACTCTACTCTTCCTCAACAAAAAGCTGTGCTATAATTACTTAGTCCTAGGATGTGCAGGAGATTATATCTGGGTAAGGAATGATGGGCCACCCTGATAATATCCCATTGACTCCATTATAGGTGCTGCTGTTTCTCTGGCTTTCAGGTGATGTGGTGGAGAACTGGCCACCTAGGTCTATATGGAATAGAAAAAACATTAAGAAGCAGTTCCTCAGCCTGTTCCTTACATGAAGTGTTCAGCTGTCATCTGCTACTGCCTGTAATTCTCACTGTTTCTAATATGCACCTGCACCAAATGATCTTGCCTTTACTTTTAGCATCTCAGATCTATAATTCACTTTTATGTTTTTGATGTATCTCTGATGTTGGGTTTGAGAAGAATTGGAACAGACACAGAATTAAGGTTTCCTTTGGGGAGAAAAGTGAAGTTGGCAACCAAGGAGTGGTTGAGCCCAGATTATATCAGCAGATAAGTCCATCCGCCCAAGTAACTTCCAGGAATGGCTAGGATGTTGAATATAGCTTTTCTCTCAGTATCAGTGTTAGTTCCTCACCTTGTCAGAAATCAGAAATCTCTCCATTCAAGTTTTAGAGATGATTTCTATTTATTTCTATTAGCTGATGTAGTGAGGCTGAATGGTTTAGTGCTATAAAGAACATTAGGCCTCTTGGAGAAAAATAAAAGAAGTACTAAAAGTAGCAATATTTCTAAGAGTAGGTTTTATTTAACTCAGAAAATTGGAAATGTAATTATCTGTGAGGAAGAACCTAGGAACAGCTAAATTCAGATGGGTAAGATTTCCTTATTGTATGGAATACTATCAATTCATTAGCATAATCTTTATATTATCTCCATTTCTCATCTGTACTCCACACAAGATAAATATTTGTGCAAGACATATAAATAGCTGTTGCACGTGCTAACTGACAATGACCTTGGATTCCCGGTGCAGCTAGTCCAAGTCCCACAGAGCAGCAAAACACCAAGCCAAATCCTACAAGTTTCAGAATCACTTATGAAGACACAGCATTTGTTAGTGGGGTTTTTTTTTTTTTTCTTTTTGTGCTGCTCGTCTACGCTAGAGAAGTCTCAATGTTGCTAATCATCAAGCATGGTTTCATCATGAGAAAAGGGCAAATGATACTTACTGCTCAGCCAGTTACACTTACTAATTAGCACATGTGACCTATCCCAAATGCACACATTTTTAATATCTCATTGCCTGCTAATAACCTTCAGAGGCACTGAAGTACTCATGGAGCCTTCAGGAAGCCCGGAACAGGAAACCACACCAAATAACTCCATGAGGGAACACAGCATTTACCAGCTGGGTATTTTTAGGTCTGCAGGGAGATAGGGTTTGTAACACAGTGCCAAAAAAGTAAGTTGTTTTGCAGAGAGGAAGATGGTGTTACCTTTCCACAAAGTGAAATGTGAGAGGATGCAAGGGTGTGGGGCATGTATCCTCATTGTTCTTGTGGTGATTCCATCTGCAACACAATTGCTTTAAGGGCCTGGGAAAATCTGTAAAAGCTTTAGATCTGTGATTTCTTCATTTTTCTCTCTCTTTTTTTTTACATTAAAATCCTGAGGGTGTTAACTCTAAAAACTGATGGAAAGAAAGGAAAGGGAAAAGGAAGGGAAGGAGGAAGGAAGGAAGGTGGGACGAAAGGATGGTAATAGTAAATGAATTCTTGTAATGAGAATTTTTCTGTGCATGTATAAGGAGTTTAAGTAAATATTTTGATAATAATAGGGTATGTTTTACTTACTGCCATTTTCTCGCTTCAGTTTAGTGGCTAGCCATCAATACAGAAGGAAAATGGGAGGGAAATGTGATTTAATTTCTATGAAAACTCATGCTGATGACAAGGCATTAAAGGGAGCTTTGGGAGAGAAGTGCACTTACACCTGTAGGTGTCCCCTCCCACATTGGAACTCTGTATGGCAGCTTTCTGCTCCTTCAGATGAACTCTGGATTCTGTAACTGGCCCACCTACCTTTCATTGCAAGGTTCACAGCTTCTGCAAGCTCGACACTGGTGACCTCAGTGCCATTGACAGCCAGTACCGCATCTCCAATCTGGAGCCCGGCTTTCTTGGCGGCACTGTCTGTGAGTAGACAGACAACAACAGTCTCATTGAGGGAGGGTCCCAAATGGAGTACCCTGCTATTTGTCCTCTTTTTAAAAGGCTCTTTCTCTGAAGGGCCTTTCTTTCCAACTTTAGACAATTGCCGATGTCATTAATAAGAAGGAAAATGCTCTCCTTGCAGCCTCCTTTTCATTTCCAGGACGCGGTTTCCTCACACATTCAGCCAGGCTGCTGCGTGGCCTCTTTGCAATATAATAGCAAAGCTGCTCAGAAACTCAATCTATTCATCCGGCAGAAGGTTGAACTGCTAGTTCTCATTCCCTCATTGCTGCTAGGTTTCTTTGTAACCCTGAGAAAATCATTTAACCTCAATATCTCCATCTATAAAAAGGGGGGTGGGAGCAGACCTTCTCTGCAGGATTGTTGAGAGAACAAGTAATTGAAATACTTATGAAGTTGTGGCAAAAACAGATCCTGGAGTAGTGAGGGGAAAAAAGAAATCAAGAGCTGCTTTTACTTTCATTGTATAGGCTCCTTTCTGAGCCATCTCAGAAAGGAAACCAAAAATAGCCTAAGCCTAAGGACTTAGGCATTGGAAGATGGGAGGGACCTTTCCAGAGGTTATTTATTTTATCCCATAGTTTTCTAGCACCTGCACTTACTGCAAAATACCTAATATTCTTAAGGCCTAAAAAGGATCTAATAAACCATTTCAAGGCTAACTCATTTTTAATAAGGTCTCCCATATCTTTAACCAAAATTCTTCCTGCTGCAGTGTAAATCTATTTTTATTTTTTGCTTCAGTTTAAACCCATTTCCTCTTTCTTAGGACTCAGTGCTGGTTATATGTGTACTATTCATGGACTTCAAGAATACTATGCAGTAATATCAGGCTTTTAGTATTTAGAATGTCATAAGCCTTATTAAAGAATTTTATTTTCAAAGTATGATTCAACAGATAGTGACTTAGAATATTTACAGTAATGACTATAGTTTGTCTAAATCTATCCATAGTAGGAGTCTTCTCTGCTTGGATAAGCTATGGCTCATCAATGTAGGAAGGTAGATAAAAAGTAATAAATATTATGAATGATATTTTCATTCATAATATAATCCTCATAATGAACTAAAGTCTCACGGTGTGGTTGATCAATTGAATATGTTCTTCCATAGTGTTTTTTAGAGATGAGGTTTCACTATGTTGCCCAGGCTGGTCTCAAACTCCTGGACTCAAGGGATCATTCTGCCTTAATCCTAGCACTTTGGGAGGCCGAGGCTGGTAGATCACTGGAGCTCAGGAGTTTGAGACCAGTGTGGGCAACATGGTGAAATCCAGTCTCTACAAAAAATACAAAAACCTGGTATGGTGGCATGTGCCTGTAGTCTTAGCTACTTGGGAGGCTGAGGTGGGAGGATCATGTTAGCCCAGAGTGGTTGAGGCTGCAGTGAGCCATGGTTATACCACTACACTCCAGCCTGGGTGACGGAAGTGAGACCTGGTCTCAAAAAAAAAAAAAAAAAAAAGAAATAGATTGAAGATTCATAACCAAAGGGTCAAATGTGAAAAGAGAAATGTAGAGCACTGAAGAAAAAATCTTGAAGAATAATTACCTTTAGGGAGAGACGGCAAAACAGGAGACAAAAAGCAACACAAAGAAGGAGCAGACGGACCTTACAGAGCATAGATGCAAGAGTATAAAATCAACAGAAGGCACGAGAAGCATTTCAAGATATAGGGAATAGTCAGCATTTCTATAGCAATGCCATAAAAGTAACCATAGCATAGCATTTTTAATACTAGTTCATTCAAGAAGTCAAGAAGAATGAAGACTGAGGAAAGGTGATTAAATCTGAGGTGGGAGAGTAAATGATAACTAAAAACTTCAAGAAGGATTATGGAAGTGGAAGGAAAATGTATGAGCCATTTGTGCTGGTGAATATATGTTAAATGATTGACTAGATTGCCTTTCTAGTAGATAAACTACTATAATTAAAGGTATGTATCTAATAACAAATTGTCTCTCCTAAGTAAAATGTGTTTTCAAACAACAATCTTTTACTTAAGGAATCTATCAATATGAAAGTAATTGTTTTTTTTTTTTTTAAAAAAAACCTTTATTGAGATATACTGCACATACCATATACTTCACCCACTTAAAGTGTACAATTCAATGGTTTTTAGTATATTCAGGGAATTGTGCAACCATCAACACCATCTATTTTAAAATAGTTTTTTGTCACTCTAGAAAGAAACTCCATAACCAATAGCAGTCATTCTCTATTCCTCCTAACCCCTCAGCCCCAGACAACAACTAATCTGCTTTCTGTCTCTATTGACTTGTCTATTGTGGATGTTTCATATAAACTGAATCATATATATGTGGTCTTTTGTGTTTGGCTCTATTCACTTAGCATAATGTTTTCAAGATTCAGCTATGTCATAACCTGCACTATATTCCTTTTAATTGGTGAATATTCCATATAAGGACACAGCACATTTTGTTCATTCATTCATCAGTTGATGGGCACTTGGGTTATTTATACTTTACATTTTTTTAAAATAAAGCTGCTATGGAAATTTAGGTACAAATTTTTCTGTGGACATATGTTTTCATTTGTCTTGAGTATATACCTAGGAGTGGAATTGTTAGATTAAAAGGTAACTCTACGTGTAACTTCTTGAGAAACTGCCAAACTGTTTTCCAAAGAGGCTACACAATTTTACATTCCCACTAGCAGTGTATGAGTATTTTTTATTTCTCTACATTCTTGCCAATATTTGTTATTATCTGACTTTAAAAATGTATGAAGTGGTCTAGTGTATGAAGTGATATCTCATCGTAGCTTTGGTTTGAATTTCCCTGATGACTACTGATGTTGAATGTTTTATCATGTGCTTATTGGCTATTTGTATACCTTTGGAGAAATGTCTATTCAAATCCTTTGCTCATTTTAAAATTTGTGTTACTTTGTATTATTCAGCTGTGAGGGCAAAAATGATTCTTGTTTGTAGAGGACTTATTTCTAGGGTATAACCCTTTTGAATAGTTCATTTTATTGTTTTTACCTTTAATTATAAAGGGTGCAGACTATATTCATTTATTTCATAGTATAACTTACAAATTTTCCCTTTATGTATTAATCATGGTGGGAGTTTGGGGCATTAGGTCTTCCTCAAAGAGGGAGATATTTTAAGGTGACCCTGTAATATACTATACACATATTTGCCCTATTTGATTCTGGTCTGGGAACAGATGGAAGTATTCAGCTTACATTGCACAGGAAGGTATAATATGAGGTGGTGGGAAAATGAGACTGATTTTCTAAATTTACATCTCCCTCCAATAGGATACTTTACTACACAGTTCTGTATTTATTATAAAGAGCTAAATGCTGAGTTACTTCATCCTTTTATGCATATTTACATACAATACAGAATCTGAAAACCTTAAAATTTCAAAGGGGGCTTGTATTTTTTATTTTAAAGATTGTATTATAACAGCAGCATTTTAAATTCTGGAGCTTTCAGAAAGATGGGTCTATCCATAATTTCCTCTACGGTTTGCTCTTCTCTAAATGTATAGTTTTCTTTTCAAATTTACTTAGTATCAAAGTTGGAACATCTGTTTCTTTTGTTTATGCCAACAGATCTCAGAAGCATTTAGGCTTTCATAGAAAATGTTCATGCAAATGCCATTGGGTGTGGGCAATTCGTTATGCAAGCTACTAGCAAGCTCAGTTTCTGTATACTTATGGATAATCATTTCCATCCCACCTACAGGTCTCTTTGCTTTATCTTTTTATCTTCAGTGTGTAATTAAACCTCTCTAGTGCATCCAGAACAATGTTTTGTGGTGTGAGTAAGATTCTCAGAAGTGCTGAAAATATGTGTAATTTTAAAGTCCCTCAACCCCTCATTTAGTATATTTGACTAGACAATGGATTTCAGAGGGTACTCTTCAGCACAGAGGAATACATTTTTTAAAAAGAGAAGTAGACTCAGCAGCCACATGAATCCCTGCCAGGGCAGCATTTTCTATGTTGAATAAAATCCTAGGTTAACTAGGTATTGTACCATTTCTTCTATAGTAAAGTTGCCTCAGCTTTTCCTATTACAAAGCCTCAGGGCCTCCTAAATATGAAGTCATCTGCAATGCAAATATTTTTATTTGTTTCACATTGAATACATGAGATACAGTTAACTATATCAGTTGAACAGTTGCAAAGGTATCAGCAATTAAATAAGTCATAATATTGTATTAAACTGCATTTATTTTATCTAGAAAGACAGGCACAAAAAGGTGTGTCAAGATTTTGGATATTTTGAAAAAATCCAGTGAACTTATTAAGTCAGACCAGTATGAGTTTTAAAGTGTAATCGTTATTTATATTCCTTCTAAATTTCCTCGTTTCTTTAAGACTGATCTTGTGAAGTCAGAAGTTGAGAGAGGAAAGGAGAGAAGAGGTAAATATAGAGAAATGGGAAAGGAGAGAGAGAAAAAAACAGGAAGAGAAGAAGGGAGTGGGGAAGTGTGAAACATACATTAATAAAGTCTCCATGAATAAACATTTATTTTGTTAAAGCCAGATTCCTTTTAAAAATTCAGAAGCCCTATTATGATTTTAAAAATTTGCCTGTCTTTGTGTCTTTAAAGAGAAATAATATGACACACAATTGTTTTTTGTTCTTGTTCATTCAAAAGGTATTAAGGGGCCAACTAAGGTTGACCTTGGACAAAATTTGCAATCTTTATCTTCTGTCATCTGAGTCCTGTTACCAAGTTTCTCTTCAGCCCTCTTTCCCCATTTGTGGTCTACACTTCTACTCCTAAATTTCATCATTTGGGAAATTTCACTGACTGCCCTAACCATTTAAGAAATTATTTGCTAAATAATCATCTATATATTTGATTAACTGATAAAACTTTAATTGAAATTCATTCACATCAAAGTAAAAATATACCCATGTACTTGCATTTTAATCTAATTAGAGAGTAAAAGGCTGTTTATCTGGATAAAATAATTATCAGCTTAGTAACTTGGCCCTTTGCTTTCCTATAAATATTTTAGAATCAAATTGATAATTTTAAAAGAATGAAAAACCCCAAAGCTTAAACGAAACACGTACTCTCCTAGAATACAGATTGAAATGTGAAGAATTTACATCTTTAAATATTAAGATTTAAGAACAATGAATGTATTTTTCCTGCTGTTAATTTAGGTATTTTATTTTAAAATTTATTTCTATACTGTTTTATTTTCAAAGTAGTATTCTTCACGTTTTAATTAGAATTATTCCTACCAATTTGCTTCCCCCTCACCTCCCTATCCTCAGGGCTTTCTATTCTATACCTTTTGTGGCAATCTTAGATGTCCACCATCCAGCTCTACCTGCTGTGAGGGCTGAAATTGACTCAAAGCCTTCAACTGCCACCCTTATCCTTCTTGCCTCACACTGAGGCCATGTTCTTCCTGGGCTGCTTCCAGCCAGTGACTGAATTTGGAGGGGCTGTTAGAGTCAGGCTTTTGCTGGCCAGTCTCTAAAGGACCCTCTGTTCTGGGACTCCCTATTGGTCTGTCTCAGAATTTCTCAGGGCCACACTGCAGTTCAAGGCTCTTGCCCAACCCTGTTTCCTTTCTCGTCCTCTTTTGCAGGTACCAAAATAACATGCATCGGGGTCCAAAGGTTGTTCTGCCCATTCACACTCTGTTCCCTTTGCTGGGCACAGTGATTTCCTCTAATCTCTTGTGCATCTATTTTCATCTGGATGTCTATTTTTCAGATGACAGAAATTAAGAAAAAGTAACTCCCTTTGCTACTTTAAAGAAGTTTGTAATTTCCCAATATTTTTGTAAGTCATGAGAAGAGCAAAAAGGGATCAACAACACATGAGTAGGGACTGCCTTTCAATAGGAGAAGGAGAAAGGGGGACACAAGTACAAATTCAAGTACATTTGAAGGTGTACAGGTGGGATTTCTGATAAATAGAAAATAGAGACAGGAAATAGTCAAGAAGATAATACATGCTTGCAAGTCTGAGGCAGGCTCAAGCTGGGGAAGAAAGGAAGCTTTACATTGGATAAGGATTCAGAAATTTTGATTATTATACTAGACTGACCTGTAGTTCTATGATTATTAGACTGGACTGGACTTCTAATGACAAAACAAAGGGTGATGCCTTTATTGTCTAAGAGAGACTACAAAAATCAGGATTCATCCCAGAACTCACACAGAGAGGGAGGAATGGATTAGCAAGGCAAGTTAAATGGAGAGATTTGAGAATAAGTTGTTTTATGTAATACACCAGCTGAACCCTGCTCATTCCATAAACAGTTAAATATTTGAGATAATGTTAGTTCAGCTGTGTAGCTAAGAAGAGCTCAAATGCTATTTATTGTATTTAATATTTTTCTTAATAGTTGAGAATAAACTAGGTCAGAATCAAGTCATAAAAAATTCAAAGGCAATTCTTTGATAGGAATGACAGGATTTTTAAAGAAAGTGATTAGCCTTCAAGTACTGTTATACCAAGAAGAGGCAAAACACTTCATTTGTAGACACTAGGTGGTGAGTTGTTCGTGTGAGTGTTGTTTATTACTCATTTGGTGCAGAGTGTTACTGTGTCAGTATGGCTTGAGTCTGAGAGGTCAGAGGTCTTCTCCCAATACCCTCTTTTCTTCTCCATTATGTACTAACTCATGGAAGTTAGTACATCACTCCACCCTCAGGTCCAGGGTGGGCCCTGGTTTTCTGGTAACTCAATCAGGACAATTCTATTCCCCCTGTATTTAGCCTAAGTGAAATAGCTCACAGTGGTCCCCAAGGGACATGGCAAAATGACGACATTTGAGGTTTGAAGCCTGTCTCCACTCTCTTTCTGACTCTGTGATTTGCGATATGAAGGGTGAAACTGCTGAGATTGTTTTAAATCCAAATGGAAAGCTTGCAACACCAAGGAAGGAGGTGAAAGAAATTATGCTTTTGATGAAAAGTTTGAGCCACCCAAACAAAAAAAACACCTGTGCTATTTCCAAGCCTTCAACTTTTGTGAGTCAGTCCATCCCCTTCATTGCTTAACACACTGTGAGTCAGATTTTCTGTTGCAACAGAAAATCCTAACTGATATAAATCATAGCAAAATAACTAGTTGTAGAAATAAAAATTCTGAGATCTGAATCCTGCTATTCCCATGATTATAGCTATATAACAATAGGCTAGTTTAATTACGTAATGGCTTTATATATTCGTCTGTTAAATGGAAGTGATAATATCAAGTTTTGAGTTCTATCGTATAAATTACATGGACCAATCCTACTGAAACTATTCCAAAAAATAGAGGAGGAGGGAATACTTCCAAACTCATTCTACAAGGCCAGTATTACCTTGATACCAAAACCAGACAAAAACACATCAAAAAAGAAAACTATAGGCCAATATCACTGGTGAACATTGATGCAAAAATCCTCAACAAAGTACTAGCAAACCAAATTCAACAACACGTTAAAAAGATCATTTATCATGACCAAGTGGGATTTATCCTAAGAATGCAAGGATGGTTCAACATATAAAAATCAATCAATGTAATACATCATATCAACAGAATGAAGGACAAAAACCATATGATCATTTCAATTGATGCTGAAAAAGCATTTGATAAAATTCAACATCCCTTCAAGATAAAAATCCTCAAAACACTGGGTATAGAGCATACATCAACATGATAAAAGCCATACATGGCAGATACATAGCTAATATCATACTGAATGGGGAAAACCTGAAATCTTTTCCTGTAAGATCAGGAACATGACAAGGATGCCCACTTTCACCAATGTTATTCAACATAGTACTGGAAGTCCTAGCTAGAGAAATCAGAGAAGAGAAATAAAGGGCATCCAAATTATTCTTCTTTGCAGATGATATGGTCTTATATTTGGAAAAACCAAAAAACTCAACCAGAAAACTATTAGAACTGATGAACAAATTCAGTAAAGTTGCAGGATACAAAATCAACATATAGAAATCAGTAGCATTTCTATACGCCAACAGCAAACAATCTGAAAAAATGAAATCTAGAAAGTAATCCAATTTTCAATAGCTACAAATACAATAAAATATCTAGAAAATAACCAAAGAAGTGAAAGATCTCTACAATGAAAACTATATAATACTGATGAAAGAAATCGAGGAGGACACAAAAAAATGAAAAGATACTTTACATTCATGGATTGGAAGAATCCATATTGTTAAAATGCCCATACTTCTCAAAACAATCTACAGATTTAATGTAATCCCTATCAAAATACCAATGGCATTCTTCATAGAAATAGAAAAAAAATCCTAAAATTGACATAGAACCACAAAAGACCCAGAATAGCCAAAGCTATCCTAAGCAAAAAGAACAAAACTGAAGGAATCACATTACCTGATTTTAAATTATACTAGAGAACTATAGTTCCCCAAATGGCATGGTACTGGCACAGAAACAGACACATAGATCAGTGGAACAGAATAGAGAACCCAGAGATAAATCAATATGCTTACAGAGAACTCATTTTTGACAAAGGTGCCAAAAATGTACATTGTAGAAAGGACAGTATCTTCAATAAATGGTGCTGGAAAAACTGGGTATCTATATGCAGAAGAATAATCTGAGATCAGTGCTTTGAAAAAATTGGAGCCAGAACAGTGAGGTTGGTAGAAATATAAGATAAAGATATCCACACCCACCATGGTGCCAGAGGGGAGACCTAACAAAGTTATGACAAAGAGAACCCAGGGCCACCAGGGTGTTTCTGAATTACATTATAGTCAGTTATTTGTTTGTCTCTCTCCTGATCTGGACTGTGAGTTCCCAGTCAGAAACTGTATCTTACCCATCATTTCATCCTCGTGCAGTATCCCAGAGGCAACAGAGTAGATACCCTAAAAATGCCTGTTGAGTGACTGCGAGAGCCCTGTGTACCTGAAAGCTGAGACAGCATGGGGCAGACGGAGAGGGGAGTACGACCTCAGGAGAATTACAAGCCTTCCTGCTTTGCCCTTATGCCCCAGCGCCTTATCTGGCCTCATTGTTATCCAGGGTCGCATTTCATTTTCCTTTGTTGTCAGATTCAGGGTTCCTCTGTTGCGTGCCCTGTGATTCCATTAAGAATCTACTCTCATATCCATAAATTATTTGGTTTCCCACTACATATAAAAGTTAGGTTTACATTTATGTAGTCTATTAAGTGTGTAATAGCATTATGTCTAAAAAAGCACAATGTACATACTTTAATTTAGAAATATTTTATGGCTAAAAAATGCTATCGTAACAATCATCTGAGCCTTTAGCCAGTACTCATTTTTTTTGCTGAATACTTTAAGTTTTAGATTCAAAATCCCATGCTTATTTTTCAATGAATGGCTAAGGTTAATTCATTCATATTATGTGACTATACATAAGTATTCTAAATGTGCAAAATACAAACCTTGTATTCTCTTATGTATGTGTAGAAAACTTATTCAGATTTACAACTTTTCCTAGATAAAATCCTCCACTGTTGAATTTCATGTTTATAAGAAAAAACTAAGGTTATATTTTACTCTACAGTTAAATGATATTGTATATAACAATGATTACATCTTAGCAGTACAAGTGAGGTTAAGATTAAACTAAGCACATATTGATGTTTGTACTGAAAGTATTATGTATCTCTTCACAGAGCCTGTCATATTCTCAAACATCTTTAGCAACTCCCCTTAGTGCCTGGAACATATTAGGCATAGTGTTTGTTAAATTCATGATTGTATAATTTAAAGTATGCTTTTCAATCTGAATCCACGATGTCTTGAGGCAAATTATTTATTATTTATGTCACTGCATATTCTCACTTGTAAGTGGGAGCTAGACTATGGGTACCCAAAGAGAGACCTAGTGGCATAATGGACTTTAGAGACTCAGAAGCAGGAGGTTGGGAAAGGATCGAGAGATAAAAAGCTACATATTGGGTACAGTGTACACACTACTCGGGTGATGGATGTGCAGTCTCAGATTTCAGCGCTACACAATTCATTCGTGTAACCAACAATGACTTGTACCACAAAAGCTACTGCAATAAAATATATATTATTTAAAAAATAAAATAAATAAGTTGTTTACTGTTTATGAAGGCAATTTACACCAATAAAACAGAAGTTCACAAAAGTTCAAATTTTATAGTAAAGATTGGACTGAAATAATAATTTCACATGCTGAAGCTTGTAATTGAAGCATAAGTTTGCTTTTTAATCATAAACCATTATTGCCTTAGGGAACTATATATAGCTATTAATTTTTAGTTCACTAAATTCATCTTATAAGAACATCATGGAATTATTAGAATATCAATGAAGTGTGTAAAAATACATAACAAATACTTATTAAATAAAAGTATAGTTATTAAATATATTAAATGTAAAAAAGCTGTAAAATCATATATAGTACATCAAAATAAATACATTATAATACCAAATGAGTATTTCATATATGTTTAGAAACCAGGACTAGACCTAATTGTAATAACAAGACAATGCAGAAGCAATAATATAGTTACACTGTAGAATTGGAATACTAAGTGGTAATTTGTTACTTCTTTATACTGTCTGGTGCATTTTTTCAAATTAATAAGTATTTTTTATTCATAGGATGAACCCAGACTTTTGACTCTGTCTACATTAATCTTTATTCCAACTTTGGAATTACTCTTCAATGCCTGAATGAGCTATTAATAAAGCTTTTATTTTAATAGCTTCAGATTCTTTCATGATGTTAAGAAACACATGGTACATGTATAGTCTTATGGGACCATACGTATTTCAGCTCCCCAAACACTTCATCCGGTGTTTACATTCGCTGACTTCAAAGAGCCTGGAGGCTGGCTACAAGTTCTCTAAGACATATTCATTTTACCATAATTGTAGAGTCCTTACCAGCTACTGGGTGAGGTTTTTTACTAAGACATCTGGGACCATCCTCAGGATTCACATCATCCCCTCAGAAAACCCAGGCTGCTGAATGAAAATTCTCTGTGTAGAATCCTTTTTCCTCAATATCAATTTAAAAGCCAAGGTCCACAGAATGGCCCTCTTCTGAGGTGACTGAGGAGCAAGCAGAAAAGTTGATAACATCAATTACGTTCTGGTAAGAAGATCCACGCACTGATGGTTAAGGTGGGAAAGTAGCTGAATGCATGCAGGGGTGAAGTCTGAATTAATGAAGAGTGTTCTCTTCAAAAATAAGTTGCTAACTTTGCAAGATAGTTCCCCTGGGAATAACTTATATAATGTCAAAATATTGTAAATCAAGACAGGTATCACTTCAGGGCCTAAGGTGTGGTAGCCTGTGCATTAGAGGAAGCACTATTTCCTTTTGTGAAGAAAAAATACAGAAAAAATAATTGGCAAGAACCATGTATTAGTATTTAAGGGTCAAGATGAAATCACATAAAAAATTAGCTTTAGAATCCCTTTCAAAGTTTCAAGTTCATGAGAAAGGATTATCGAAAAAAAAAAAACCACTATTTTTTTCTCTGTGCCCCAAAGAAGACAATGCAAAACATTCATTCCTAAAGCACTCACTGTGGTCTTATATGTAGAGTAGAACACATAAGGAGGCATGTACAGCTGTATTTAACAGTTTCTTTCATGGCACTTAGGGTTTTCTGTGTATTCAAGAGTGTTTTGGATAGTGTGGAAGGCTGTGATAGAAATGAAAATGAGACTGAATTTCTATATTACTTTCCCAGCGTTTCTTTGTGGCTCTGTTGCTGAGGTTAAAACCTGAATAAAGTCATGCCCCAAGCCTTTCAGTCTTTCAAGAGGGCAGAATATAGAAGCACTATTGAATAACCAAAATATACTTTCAAGAAAAGCATACATCACTTACTTGCATTTCTCAAATACCATGAAGAGGGTGGGCTTTGAAAACCACAGCAATGCTTTTTAAAGAACAACAAAACATTCTGTCCTTATTCTCCTCTCTTTCCATTGCTTCTCTTACACCACATTTTTTTCCCAAAAAAATTCTAGATAAAGACATTTCCTTCTTCCCTCACCCTGTCTGCTGTAGGTCAGCTATAGAAAGCCCATGGAAGAAATGGTTTTCTTGCTCTCACTGATTTTCTCGGGAGAATCATTCCTAATCGTTCTGTTTTTTTTGCCTCTACCTTTCCACCTCTGCTTTCCTGGCACTGGACTGAAGAGAGTAAGTGTTAGTCATTGTCCCAACACACAGATGAATGCAACAATAGGTTCCTAACTCAAACCTTTGTTTAACTTGTGTCAAAATGGTCAAGGGTGGTATATTGACAAAGCATCCAAGAATACAATCTCTTGCAGACAGTCAAGAACAAAGTCCAAATATCTTTTTTTCCAAACCCCAGATATCTGTAATGTTAGCTCTTGTATTTTTTATTTTGTGCACCAAATGAGATTGCACTGCTCATGTGAAAGCTAAAGCAATTTCAGATACCTTCATTACTCATTTATTGAATTGAATTGATTTAAAATAATTCTTGTCTCATGAGTAAGCTGAAATTATAGGCACAGTTGGGACAGACTGATGAGTAAGACAAGGGACTCAAAATGAGGTAAGAAAATTCACAGGAAGTAGAGTGATTATGGCTGTGGGAAAGAAGAATATAATAAGACTGAACTTTGAGAAGCAGATAATCTTTCTAGGGGGTGGGAGAGAGGTGGATAAATATGGTCTAGACAAGTGGCCAGGCACAGAGAAACAGGTACTGGCAAGATAGACTATGCTGATGGAGTAAACAAGTTTGTGAGTATATGAAAATAACGAGGGATGACATATGGGAATATTACACAATGATAAAGTTGGAATGTAAGTTATATGATTTTATGGGACATATTATTTATTGGAATAAAAATTATAAAAACTTTGTAATGGAATACTTCAAACCAGGATATAGGATGCCTTCTTCCACATGTCATATTTCAAAACTCCTTAAGAAGTTTTTGCTTTCATTTGTTGAGTAAGTCTGAGTGTGACATTTGACTTTGAAGGGAAGGGGGAATAAACTCCCAAAATTATAGTAATTTATTAACCTATCTTGCTGAGCTTTAAGGCTAAATCAAAGCTTTGTGTTACAATAGCGTTTGCTAAAGTTACAGAAGCCCTAAAGGATTTTAAAGTATTAAAGTGTCTTTGTTTGTTTGATTTATGTCCTATATCCTTGGCCTTAAAAAATTCAGCTACATTTTATATTAAAATATTCATAAATATTTTATGAATATAACTTACACAGCTCAGCTTTCTGGGCCTGCTGATTTATCTACATTTTTTTTCCATGAGCAATAGTTCTCCATGGTGGATGTGTGATCATCTTCCTATCATGTAAAGGTCTGAGGGTGGGTTTAAATTATAGTGATCTTTGTTTTTATCAGCGTGCATGAGACTGTTAATACATCTCACTTATTTACGAACAGATTTGATTATATGGATGAGCAGTTCTCTGTTCATTCAGTTACCAAGACAGAGCTAATCAACACATTCTTACATAAACTGAGACATAAAATTTGTGTTAAAATCCAATGGAGCAGCAAGCCACAAACCTGCTGCAAGCTTAGAGCTGCTAGATTTCTCAATAACTGTCCCTGTGGAACTTTGAGACAAATAGAAAGCAAATCCAAATATATCTTTGTCACAATACCTTTGTCACTAAAATTTGGTTTGCTAGATGAACCTTTTAATAAATGAAACTTTAAGACAAAATGAGCTCTTAAACATGCTTATTATTACTGAAATCATGTTTGTTTTTGTCCTTGAAAAATTTAAATACTAGGCTTCCTTTTAATTATTACTTTTTGACTTTAGAATAAAAAAGATAAAATACTTATAACAGTTCCAGTGTCTTTAGACATTCTCATACCTCTTTCATTCCATTGTATTATTTGAGGATAATGAAAAAGTGGCATATAATGAAGTGAAACCCTGATTGGACTTTCCCAAAGAGAGACCAGGGCTAGATTTAAAGGTCCAACTGGAGGCAGTGTGTTGTAGGGTTTAGGTGCATAGACTCTGTTCAGGCTGTATGGGTTTGAAACTCAGATCCACCATTAAAGTTGAAACTCAGATCCACTCACTACAGCTGAGTGACCTTGGACAAGTCATTTATCCTCTCCATGACTCAGATTCCTCATTTAGTAAAATGAGGATAAAGATACAGTATTTATCTCTTAGTGTTGTTGGGAGAATTAATAAGCCAATACATTGAAAGCACTTAGAATAGTGCCTGACATTTAGCAAGCACATCATAATTGTTAGCTCTTATAATTAGAAGCCAGAATTATTTTGCCTTTCTTTATTGTCTTTCTCTGTTTCTGTCTCTCTCTCTCTCTCTTCATTCTTCCTATTTCCATGCAAAGTAATATTTGGAAAATACATTTTCATGATAATTTAAATAGCTGAATGAAATCAGGAAATTGCTATCAAGTATCCTTGCATGATTAGACCCAAATTCTTTCCACATCTGTTTGTGATACAGGAACCATTTGAGATTATAAAAATCAGAGCTCCATTTTGCAGGCCTTTCTGACTTTAGTTTACAGCTTTCAAGTTATTTACCTGGTGTACCTTAGTCAGCATTCCCCACAGCCTAGATGGATTGATCAACTGTGTCCACACACATAAATATGTCATTCCTAATGTCTTTTCCAGTTATTATGTAGGAAGTCAGAGATGAGTGAGATTAACAGAGTGAAAAACACCAGCTGTAATGATGCTCGATAAAGCTGTCAGATTTTAAGTCATGGGTTAGTAGCATATCCTGACTCTATAAATGAGATAAAATTTAAACCACACATTAAACAATGCTAGCCCCAGCAGCTCTTAGTGAATTGCAGTCTCTACTGAAAAGTTTCTGAAGAAGTACAACATGCCTTCAGTGTGTTGTAGCTTGGATAAACTGAAAAATAGAAATGGTAGACATTTCAATTCTCTTTTGCCTAAGGTGAAACAAATTGTTGTTATGTATAAGTTTTCATTCAAAAGAGAATTGACCCAAAAGAAAACACAATCATTATTTGAATTACAATGATTGTGTTATTTTGGCATGAAATTAGAATTTGCATAAGTTATACAGCTGATTCCTGTGTTATTTCAACTGGGGTACTAGCAAATTATTTAAGTGACTTTCTAAAAGGAAAAAATTCCCTGATTTGCAGTGTTTGCCAGTTTCCATTGTATAAACACTCCCACCATTGCCAATGTCAGCTACTAACCTGCTGTTGCTGAATTGCAGGGTTAGAAAAATGTGCATAGTTGGCCTCTGTGGGCCACTGGAGCTGCCTCCAGCACACCTGTGGTTGTTTCTTTTGCTCAAGAAATGCAGAGCAGACATGAATGTCTAAGAGCACCAGTAATGAGGAATCTGGCCATAAAACAGCAGACTTAAACTGAAAGAGTCCAGGTAGCTGAAGGATTCAGTGAACTAGAAGAAACTGGTCCTTCTGTACTAGAAGGAAATCAAAACTAGAGAAGTGGATTCCATTCTCTATGACACATGAAGACAGTCTACAGTTAATCAAACTAAACTAAGTTCCCATTCAATCTAATTTATTACTTTAGATCAGTTTAGATCAATCATAAATTGTTCTAGGTAATATGGAAGCTATTACTATGTGTAATAAGTTTTTATGACTACATATAACATTTTGTTTTTCTTATAACAAAGTTGTTCATCCCTCAGTTTCCTTATCCTTAGTTCCTAAGATGGGTAGATGGTAATTACTTACTGTTGGAGTTAATTGCTGAACACTTTGATCATTTTGGTTGCACAGGTTTAGGGGTACAAACTGCAGTTGAATCTCTCTGCTTATAACAAAGAGGAATTTTAAGGATCAAAGGAAAAACTCCAAAAATAAAAAATAAAAACCAATGACTATCAGTATTATATGAGGGAAGCAGTGCTATAACAGGGCCTTTTTAACTGGCTATAAGGCAGCTCAGAGGCCTTTGAAGCAAAGCAATATATGAAGGGGATTTCAAGTTGTTTACTGTGAGGTGTGTAATATAGAGACTCCCTCTGTGTCTCATATGATGTCTTCAGTAAATTCTGTATTTCTCACTATTGCTTTTGTATGAGTATATTCTTTGGTGGACCTGGAAGCGAAGAGCCAATCATAGACAACTGATACTGAATTTACATCCATAAGAGTTGTATTCTTACATGAAAATAAATAAAATTTTCAAAGACTGCAAGTCTGTGAAACAGAAGGTCAAGAAAAACATAAACGGTAGTTCAAGTATATTGCTGTCTAGGAAATACAGTTTGAGGAATCCATCTTAGTGAAACTTCAGGTATTTATTCACCTCCGACTAGGGAAAATTACAGTACATGGAAAAAAAAAACCTCTATCCCCTTTTGTAGCTTGGACACTGAAGACTAAAACCACCTACAAGCATTATTTTTTCATGAAAATTAACACGACATCATTCCGCAGCTGTTAGCACAGTCTTATTCTTCATGGATACCCTTGACCAGGTAAATACTTTATTATTCAGTACTTCACCCCAAAACATCAATTCCTCAATAGGAAGCACCAACATATTATTCTCTTAAACTCTTTGAAAACCTCAAAATCCTTACCTTGCCATTTCCATTAGTCCTAAACTATTAAATCATAATCCTTATCCAATTCTAAACAAGCTCTCACATTGAAAGATCTGCATTAAACCAAATTTCTAATTCTTAATAAAATCCAACTTTGCCTTTCCCCGTCTAAGACACTATCAAAGCTCTATTGAGGGTAAATCGTCTCTGTCTCTTATCTCTGTAAGCAATAAATAGTTGTGTCTTATCAATGGGCTATATTGGTGATATTTGATGATCTGGCATTCAACAACATCATTGCTGTAATATGAGAACAGAGCACTGGTTTATCATAGAGCTGTGACATGAAAAATATGACACCCTCAAATGAGTAGTTTGAGGAGAATGCAGTAGAAAACACTATTTACAAAGTGTGGACAGGATTTAATGAAATCAGATGTGATAGAGTGGGATAAAGACTAGTCCATCCAACACTAAAAGGATAACAGGATGCAGCAGGTACCATTTACTAGAACACACAGCCACAGAAGGCAGTATGGAGAGGGCCACTTTATGGGAGTGTGGCTTTAGGGACACAGACAGCCCTTGGCACACAGTAAGAGACCAAGGGCAATAATAGCAGGGCCTTACCCTACTCACTCCTTCCAGGTGCCTCCTGATCATCCCCACTGGTCAACTCCAACAGGATGTCAGAAGGAAATTAACCCCTTGATGTAGTCCAAATAAATGAGACTCCTGGGGCAAAGAGAAAGGTGGCGAAGGGTGAAAGAAGAATCTAGAGGGACAAATGGAAGCTATTCTCAGAGATGGTTTCAAGATAGTAGAGTAAGCATGAACCAGTCTCCCATTTTCATAAAAATGCTGGAAAACACATATTCCCTATGACCTATTCCTGCAATGTCTCTCATTTTACATATACTGTGACAAGTTCAATTACACATATTTTGAGACAGGAGTTGCAGCTAAATTTTTATGCATAATAAAAAAGAGGCACTTCAAAGTCCAGAGAACTATGAGGAAGGATATAGAGGTTGTGTCTGCATGTGGTGTGGTATGTGTTTTAACATCCACAGATACGTATTTGAAAACAAGAAGGTAATTCTCATTATGTCAGAAACTGGGAAATACCTGAAATCTGGAATCAACCTGTAGACCATGGAGTGAAATCATAGCAAAAAATATATATGTGAGCATGTTTTGATGCAGAATAGTGGGAGCATCAAGAATGCTCCATGCCTAAAGAGTGAGAAGCCAGGGGCCAGAGAAGTCTCAGGTGCAGACAAGAGAGTAATTAATTAGGGTATTATGGCAGAAACAGCAAGGTAGTTTGATGCCTACACATCGTCCACTTTGAGCTCCACCATGGATCAAGTAGCAATAATGATTGTACCTGCCTCTAGCCCAAAACAAATGTGTGCGTGAAAAAGTCAGAGATTGATGTCCGAAGACACCCAGATGGGATATGGACTATCCTGTGGCAGAACTCAGTTGTTGCAGCCTGAAGCATTCTTATTCACACCATTGAATATAGCAAAAACCATTGCGGTTTTGCTGCCTGCCCATGTGAGTTGCTCAATTGGAGACAGCAATCAAGTGGATAGAGAAGGAACCAAAGAATAAGCACCCAGGTGAAAATCACAGAGTATTTGGGAAAAGCCAACACTGTGAAAGAAGGACAACAAACTCAGCAAATGCGAAATGCATATTTGAGGAAACAGTTGATAGAGCAATTTGACTAAAACTTTATATAATATGCTTAATGTTCTCAGAAGTATAAAAAATAAGGACAGTTCGATAAAAAAGAGCCACTTAGAGATTGTTGAAATTAAAAATAGAGTTGTTGAAATAAAAAAGTTAAAAAACAACAAGCTGAAGAGCAAAAAGGATTTAGATGAGGAATGAATTGCTGAATTGCTAAGCTGGAAGATGGCGCTAGGTTTTCTCAGAATATAGCACAAAGAGACAGAGATGCAAAAAAGGGAAAGTTAAGGCATATGGGGGATAGATCCAAAAGATTCAATGTCTATCTGAAAAACATGCCAGCAGAAGGCAAATAAGAAAGGAAATTCATAGTTGAAAAAAAAAACCTAACAATTTATGAGAGTTGAAGAAAGAAATAATCAACCTTAAAAAGCCAAACAGGAAAAAATATTCAAAATATAAACACTGAGAGTCCCAGTAGAAAAAAATTTTAGAAAACCAAGGATATGGAGAAAACCCTGAACAATACCAGAGACAATATTGGATTAAAGACAAAAGAATCAGATCAGATTCAGACTTCTGATCAACACCACTGGTTACAGGAAGACAATGAATCAGTTTCTTCAGTAATTTGAACCTAAAACTCTATACCAAACTATCATTCAGTATTAAGAGAGAAATGAATACATTTTCAGATATACAAGAATTCAGTTTACCTCCCACAGAATCTCTGAAAAAAATATTAGATTACTATAGTTAAAAAGGAAAATAAAATAAGTCCTGTTAGAAATAATTGGTAAAAAAGCAAAGGTGATGAAAACTTATTGAAATATATTAATATTATTAAAGTAATTGTTAAAAATATACACTAAATCTAGAATATATAAATGCAGCAGTTGATAAGGGGAAGGGGAAATAGAAGTGGAAGAAAATGAACATTAGAACAAATGTTTAGCAGTGGGATTATTTTATTGGAAGTCTAATGTAAGAAGTATATTCTCCAGGGAGGTATTTCAAGGACATATGAACAGTAAAGGGATAATAAAACAACTCTATAAGGTAGTATTGTTAAAATAAAAATACAGGATTCCAGATTTTCGGTCCTTGCTGCCAAATAGAAGCCATTGGAAAACTAAGACATTGATTGAGGAACAAGAATAAAAATTATCAGGACAAAATAGAGCATTTAAATTGGATTCTTCACTGTTCATATGAATATAAGAAGGCTGTGGTGGTGATAATATAGTACAGTGTTTAATTATTTAAATTACTTATAATCTTTGTCCACACATTTAGAGCTACATTCAATCCCTAACCTGTGCCAGCTTTCTAACTCGCTCTGAATAAATTATACCACTGCCTTCATGAATTGTACTTCTGTCATTGGCACAACCTAGGACAATCACTATTGTCTTTTCATAAAGACATTTTTCTCGGCATCATGATACTGTCCTGTGCTTTTCTCTCTTTAATGAAATTTTCTCATTTTAGTATCAGTGTTTTCCTGAACAACTGGGTTACTTTGGTAAATAATATGCAAATAGCAAATGCCTATTTGTTGGATAAGTATCTTTTAACAACTTTAGCTGTTAGAATCTTAGAGCCAGATTAGTGGTAGTATGTGCTAAGTGTACAAATCCCCCTTCTATTTCTTTAACCCATATTTTCCCTTCAGTTGGATTTCCAATTGGCAAGCTATCTTTCACTCTCAGTTGCCACTGACTGTGGGACTGAGATTTAGACTCTCAATAGAAAGAGAAACATTATCAAGAACACATCCATTTAAACAGACTCCCTCATTTCAGAAATTTTAAAATTAGAAGAAAGAATGTTGCTTATAATTAAACACATTTATCTTATTCTTTTATATGATACATATTTTTGTAAACCAGCTCAAATTTCTAGAAATAGGATACAAATTTAATTCAATAAAGGACCCTATCGCTAGTTTTTTTTAGTATCAAGAGAAAAGCAGCCCTTAGCAGGCAGTTATGTGTTTTCAAGAAAGTAATTTACCAAGTTGAAATTCCTTAGCAGATAATAGTTGATGATTCCAAAAATATGTTTTATATAAAAGCTTATAATCACTATATTGCCGTGTTCAAGCAAGAGTTTATGTTCTGGAAATATAGGGATGGGAGATTGGTTACGTTTCAGTAAGTTGTCGCATTTGCTATGGTTTTGGAAAAGAAGCTGGCTGTCTACTCACTGGATTCTTCTGTGATATTGCTGGCAAATAAGCTCCCTGCTGCTGAACCGGGTTTTTTGCCTTCTTTGTATTGCTGCCTCCTTCTGGCCCACTGGTCAATTGCTTCTCCCTGGGAACCATCACTAGCTCTTCCACCTCTTGGAACCAATTCCTGGGATAACTTTCAGAGACTATTTATTTCCAAATACCAATCTAGATTAAACCACATTAAATATGTAAGTGAGACAACATTTTCAAGATAGATAAATCAAGATAGAAATATCATATAGTCCAATCATTGAAACATATAATTACAGTAGACTAGGACTAGATAATTTCATTCAACTTTTTTATGGTTTACTTTCAAATTTGTATTACTTAACAAAAAGAGCCATGTATCTTTAAAAAAAATACTTATGCGGAGAAAAAGGTGGGGAGGGTGATCACCAAGCATTGCCTCAGTGGATTCAATTCAACAGGTATTCCTAGGGTATTAGTAGTATGCTTGATACTATATTAGTTACTGTGGAGAAATGCAAGTAAATTGTTAAGTATGTCCCCTAAACTCTCAGTAAAGAAATAAAATGTTATTACCTGAATAGCATGTGTAATTATAATCTATGATATTGAGTTTTCTATTAAACTCAAGTACTTATGGTTTTAGTTTTATTAATCAGGAGTATACAAATTTCATAATACTTCTGCTGCATATGCTGGCTAAAAATGAAGAAAAGTAAAAAAATGCCAAAATGCATGAAGGCTTTGTTAATTTTATATTTGAAACAATAGCAGCTTGAAATACTTTATATAGTTCCAAACTGCTGCTTTCTGTCATCACAAACCATGACATCATGAAACTGTGTATTAGGAGGAAGAAACCCCAAACTACTGCAGTACAATCAAACTTTTAAAAAAGTAACTGAAAAAAGTAAAAACAACAACAACAACAACAAAAATAGGAGAACATATAATACCTAGAAAGTAATTTAATGGGTTAGAATTAAGATTTTATTTGATGTTACCTTTTGATACTGTATGAAAGGCAGGCAATATACATTTTAAAAGAGGCCAACTGTTGACCTTTACTTTTATTCTATTCCCAGCAGCAAATGAGTACTTATAATTGGATCTTTGCAAATTAAAATCTGATTTATCAATATCAAAATTTATTTTCAGAACTATTTAAATAACAAATGGGATATATCTATGAAGAAATAAGCATCTTTATTTATATATATATATAATTATTAATGATCCATTTATGTAACAACTTAAAATTCACTTGTCAGAGGCCTGGCAAGGTGGCTCACACCTGTAATCCCAGCACTTTGGGAGGCTGAGGAGGGAGGATTGCTTGAAGCCAGAGGTTTGAGAACAGCCTGGGCAACATAGCAAGACACCCATCTCTAAATTTTAAAAATAGCTGGATGTGGTGGCATGCGCATGTTGTCTGAGCTACTCGAGAGGCTGAGGTGGGAGAATCGCTTGAGCCCAGGAGTTTGAAGCTGCAGTGAGCTATGATCACACCAGTGTACTCCAGCCTGTGTGACAGAGTGAGACCCTGTTTCTAAAAAAAAGAATAAAATAAAATTCACTTGTTAAGGTTAAACAGGTGAGGAGAAAGAAGAATCATTACCTAATTCATTTTCCATTACTTTGCGGTGGACTCCTACCTCTTATGAGGGTGACAGGAAAACAACATTCATTCGATAATATTCAGTGTTCACTTTCTACATACTAATTTCTGTCGTGTTGGTTATTGGAGCGGTCACAATGAGCAAGATGGCTTTTGCTCACTAGAATGTTACAGAGTGGTGGAACTTTTAAACATAATATAGAACTGATCTCTGGCCATTTCTCCAATGCTTGTTCTAGTTCCGCTATTTTTTGAGATTGAGAGTGTAGGTTAACTATGAAGGCATTCATGAGGAAGATAATTTTCTGATATCAAATACTTTACATGTAACAGCAATTCTTTTTTGAAAGTGTGGAGTATAAAAGAAATCTTATGGACCTAGGAAACTGTGTATGATAATATGGCCCTGGGATATGGTGGGAAGACTTTTCCTCCAGGATCTTTTCATATACTTTTGATCTTTTCAAATTAGGGGAAAGTATATGTTCTACAGTGTGTTTTAAAATGTGATCTGAAAACGATTGAAATGCCCACCAAGTACAAAGTACCACTTCCACTGTCCTGCTTGGTATTTGTGGACTCTTAGGTTTGCAAAGAATATAGAAGGTGATTTGTTCCAACGAACCTCTCTATGCTCAAAATATTTCTACCAAATTTCTACCAAGTAATCATTCAATATATGCTTGAACACTTCCCAGACTCAAATTTATTCCCTATTGAGTCAGTCTAATCCTTGTATACTACAATATGATAGAAAGTTTTTATGTGATGCATTGAATCTATGTCTCAGTAATCTTCCTTCACGTGTGAGCCTCCCCTTTATTCCATGAATACCCAGTAGATATTTATCAAGTCTTTCAAGGAGTCAGGCAATTTGTTTGTACTGAAATGAAGACATTCAAATCTCTTGAGGGACTCTGTTAAAATGCACACTTATCACTTTGTAGCAACAATATATTAATCCACTAAAAAGCACAAATGTTTTATCAATTGCTATGGTTTGAATGTATATGTCCCCCAAAATTCATATGTTGGAACCTAAGATCCAATGTGATATTATTAAGAGGTGGGGCCTTTAGAGATAATTAAGTCTTCAGGGTTCTGCTCTCATGAATTGGCTTAGTACTCTTTAGAAGGGCTAGATTAGGCCTTTTTGCCCTTCTGTGTATGCCATGTGAGGACGCAGCAACAGGGAGCCATCTTGGTAGCAGCAAAATGCTTAATACCTCACCAGACACTTAATACTGGCACCTTGACCTTAGACTTCTCAGCCTCCAGAACTGTAAAAAACAAATCTATGTTCTTTATAAATTACCCAGTCTCTGGTATGTTGCTGTAACAGCACAAATGGTCTGAGATACCAAACATGAGTGTGAAAGTGGAAAGCTACCACCTTGAAAGCCAGAGCAGGGCCTGGGAAATGAATGGGAAGACCACAAACAAGAAGCAGATCTGGGAGGAGCCCTGCTGGAGAAAAGCAGAGCGTTGCCGCTGAAACTGGGATCTTGGAATGTGCGTCTGCTGACAAATGTTGAAGTGGGCACGGGTGTTGAAAGCTCCTGATTTCACCAGAAGTCAGTTTGCTGGAAACTATCCCAACAGTTGTATTCTGCTACGTGAAATGAAATAATTTTTTATTCATCTTTTTATTCCCAGTGCTTGGTGCAGAGCCTGGGACCACAAACTTTCTCAGATTTGCAGTCCTCTATAACTTTGTGCCTTGATGTGAACTCTTAGAATCACTCCTATTTTAGGAGAAATAAAACATTTTACACATTGTATGTAAGTTTTGTGTTATATTACATACAAAGGGCTGTTTATGGCTATTTCTATGCCATGTAAAAATATCATCTAATCCTTCTCATTGTCTGTAATTTTCTCAGGCTAGCCTACTTTTGGTTTCCTCATTACATTTTTTTATGATATAGAATTTCTGGTTCTTTGGCAGAGCTCTTAAAGATATATTCACACCATTAACAGCTGAATAAATGAAGCCTTGAGCAACTACTTTTTTTTTTTTTCTTTTTATTTATTTATTTATTTTTTATTTTTTATTATACTTTAAGTTTTAGGGTACATGTGCACACTGTGCAGGTTAGTTACATATGTATACATGTGCCATGCTGGTGCGCTGCACCCACTAACTCGTCATCTAGCATTAGGTATATCTCCCAATGCTATCCCTCCCCCCTCCCCCCTCCCCACCACAGTCCCCAGAGTATGGTATTCCCCTTCCTGTGTCCATGTGATCTCATTGTTCAATTCCCACCTATGAGTGAGAATATGCGGTGTTTGGTTTTTTGTTCTTGCGATAGAGGATGTGGAGAAATAGGAACACTTTTACACTGTTGGTGGGACTGTAAACTAGTTCAACCATTGTGGAAGTCAGTGTGGCTATTCCTCAGGGATCTAGAACTAGAAATACCATTTGACCCAGCCATCCCATTACTGGGTATATACCCAAATGACTATAAATCATGCTGCTATAAAGACACATGCACACGTATGTTTATTGCGGCATTATTCACAATAGCAAAGACTTGGAACCAACCCAAATGTCCAACAATGATAGACTGGATTAAGAAAATGTGGCACATATACACCATGGAATACTATGCAGCCATAAAAAATGATGAGTTCATATCCTTTGTAGGGACATGGATGAAATTGGAAACCATCATTCTCAGTAAACTATCGCAAGAGCAACTACTTTTTTAACCCAACAATGTATAGCCCTTACCTGGCAGAGGAAGAACTTAGTGTTTAGTTATTAAAGGTTTGACTGGTATCTGGTATCTTTCCTTTATAACATGATGGCTGTTACTTCCTGCCACACCCCCCATACCACACCCACCTTCTCTCGTTTATCTAGTTCAGAGGTCACAGATTGCTTACTTTGTACTGTGTCTCCCAAATCTCATGATCTGCAGACTCATACATTAAAGAATCCAGGTCTCCTGCTATTTGGAAGTCAGAAGGCCTGTCTGTACTGGACCTGCGTTTTCCTTCCCTTAGGACACACTCGCTAGTTCACCAACACTCCAGACTTGCTCACATACGGCCTGCTTTACTCATTTACATCACCTGCCTGGCCCCTGTAGACAGTTCACATTGTGATGTCTAATCTAGTTGATTCCTAAATGCACACACATGGTGGAAGGAACTACACAAATATTACAGTGAACACTCATGTCAGGGACTCCGAATCTGAGGCACATGCATGGATGTTAAGGGGTTAGAGGATCGCTTTTCAAAATGTAAGTGTAAGTTTGTGCCTATATCAATTTTATAATTTTCTGGTAAAAACAGTTCAAAAGTATCCCAGTTTCTCAAAGCAATATACTCCCTGAAAAAATTACCCAGTTCTAGCCTGAGATATCAGTAATATGAAGACAATAATGTTGAATAAAGTATAAAGATATTCATAGTTCTAGGAGAGTTAAATCTATGCAAACATTTATAGATTCAAATATTTTTTGTATTAATATTATAACTGCTGAACTATGTTCCTGGTTTTGTTGTTGTTGTTGTTGTTTGTTTTGGTATGTGAACTATTCAAAGAAATCTGATGTGACTTCCCTGCATTTATTTTTGCATTCAATAAATATTTGAGCACCTATACTACAGGACAGGTACTATCTAATTTTATGAATATAGCAATGGTCAAAACAGGAAAAATCCATGCCCTCCTGGAACTTATATTCTAGTGAAAGAAGACAGAACAAAACAAAAATAAACCAGTAAAATATATAGCAGATTAGAAGGCAAAAAGTGCTATGTATAAATGGAAAAAGGATAGTGTTTGCCTGGGCTGTAATGAAGATAGTTCAGTTTGCAATTTTAAATGGAGTGGTCTGAGAAGACCTTCCTGAGAACATGCTGTGTGAGCAAAAATCTAAAGGAGATGAGGAGATGAGAATGAACCATGTAGACATATAGGGGAAGACTGGTCCAAGTAGTGGGAGCAGTCCATGCAAAGGGCCTGATGTGGATCTGGGCTGGAAGGTTCAAGAAAGTAAGTCAATATGGCTGGAAGAGTGATCAAGGAAAAGGATACAGGGAGAGAGTTGTAGGAATAGCCTTTTGATGAATCAGTAACACAGGGAACCAGTAGCTGGAATTGTTTACCAAATGGGACAGTTTCAAACTCTGATGTGTAATATCAGCTTTGAGAGAATTCTGACTTGAATTATTGATTTTCTTAAGAAATGTTTTCCCGCTGGGAGAGGTAGGACAGGGAGGAACATGCCTCTGGGGGAAGGAGAGTCAACTTGGGAGATATATTCATCCAGGTGAGCATGTGTTTCCTTTGGGAGGCACAGTTGTTCTTACTGCAGGTTCCCTTGCAGTTCCAAATAACTATAGACTGAAGTCAGTGTTGGGATTAATGTCATTGATGCTGATTTCTGGATGGATGTTGGCACCAGGAAGCAGTCCCCATGACTGATGGTCCTTGCTTTAGGGTGTTCATGTCAAGCAGATGACCATAGAGTTTTCATACTGTTTTAGGGCATTTACTCTCTACAAAACAAATTTAACATTTTATTCTAACAGTTATGTAATTGATTATGCTTTTTGTATTTTATTTCTACTTCTAAATTTTACTAATTTCATTCAAAAATCTAGAGACAGAACTACAAAGAATATATACCTTCTCCTTTAAGTTTCATCATTCCAAATATAATTTCTGAAGCTATTAGGATTATTACCAGCAGTTTAGAAGACAGTTTTTACTCATTCAAAATGTATTTTAATTTACAATATGGAATAATGCTAACATTAAATATAAAATAATTTGGACTCATTTAAAAAAACAAGGGCCTTCTATGAAGTGACAAAAATGATATAGTGCTGATTTGAGATTGAAAGCAGACAGGCAGAATTATGTACTTGGGAAAGAACTTCCATCTTGGCCCTACTTGGGGTCTGGAGAGCTTCTGGGTTCTATCAACAATTTGGTCCAAGTAATGCACAAGGGAGGTCAGAGGTCTGCTGGAGGTCAGAGGCCCCATGGTGGCTCAGTGAGGATTAGGCAAGGTCGTTTCTGTTTTTTGTCCTTTGTTGTAATTACTATTCCACATGGCCTTCCAAGACATACATACAATGCCTCTGTAACACCACAGCAAGATTTAAAAATATATTTTATTACAAACATATTGTTCCTATTCTTCTGAACATGCTTAGCTTGCAAGAAGGAAAGAAATGGTGGATTATTTAAGAGTGGCAAAGACTAACATTTCCTACAAAATTGATTTGGCAATATATCAACCTTTTAAAGAGAAATTTGATTTTTTTTTTTACATTAAACTGCAGGCCTGAAGATGCACTATTTATGGATGGAGTGGGTGATAATGTAAAGAAACAGACTGATATATGCTTGCCCGTGTTCATCTAACTCTAAAATATATAATATATCTTTAGCAATAAAGAAAACATCCCAAGCAATTTTAAAAAAGTCCTCATCTTAAGACTTTCCAAAGCTAAAATATGTAAAAATAATGAAAGTTAATGATTCTGTATAGCCCACCATACCTTTCAAAGCTTGCTTCTGAGGTGGCATCAACGTGTGTATTTGGTAACAGTAATTTTCCTTTGAGTCATTTTTGTTCTCATCCTCTTCAGTATTTGGCCCTGTTGATGCAATCCTTTGGCACTGTGCTGGCTCCTGTTTAGAACTAGTTAGTCCAAGGTTTTCTTTATCTTGGTTACCATGTAGGTCCACATCATTGGTCAGTGTTTTTTCAATAAGAAACAGATTATCTGAAGCACACACTGCGCAGTTGGACTCAGCAGTGTTTGCTGAAAAATGCATTTGAAAACAGACTTTGTCACGATTCTCATTTGACAGGTCTTCAAAATCTCTATGGTATGCATTATTCACCACGGGTATTATCTGGCATTTGTCTTTTTCAACATTTTCCAGAGAGCTGGGTGACTCTTTACGGTTTTTCATTCCCATGGGACAATTAGAAAAAACTAGTTTCTTTATCATCTTGAATAATCAATTTTTGCTCTAACTCATCAGTTATGAAGGTCATAACTAGTGCTTTTGTTTTGGTCGGGGCTGCTATCTCTGGATGACTTGCTGTGACTCTGTTTGGTTCCATTCCACAGTGCTGTGGCTAATACCGTTGCGTGGGCTCTTAGCTGCTAGGCTGCTGCCAGAAGCAGGCCTGAGATTAAGACACAGTGTAATCTTCCTTTCCAGTAGTTGCTGTGCTTTAGCATGAGAGTCACTATGTAAAATGGCTTTGTTAAAGTCTCTGTCAGTCACATTAATCTGCTCCTTCTCATAATCTATCACACACTCAGCACAATGATTAAAAGAAAATGTACTCTCAGGGTTTTCCTTAGGTTTCAAATGTCTGGTGGCCCAGTGAGGTGGGCTGAATGAGGTGCAAGACTGCAGAGAAGTTTGAGTGGGAGGGAAAGACACAGAATTTGAGTTCTCACAGCATTCTGCAGGTGGAGTCTTGCTTCCTTTGCAGTAGATGTTGGCTACCTTTGCTTCTATGAGCTACATACTCACAGAAGATGAAGAACTAAAGGTGAAGTTTTTGCCATCTTGAGTGGAAAGATGTCAGTAATGGTACTTGGCAAATAATTTATTCCTTCTGTGCTTTGCTGTACATGTGAGTCTGATGTGATATTTCCTGGGATATCAAAGTTGATTTTTCTCTCTTTTTCCACATCCTTAGAATCCTCGAAAGGCATTTTACTTAAATCTGCAGTACTTAAACTTGTGGTCTTTTGGGTATTATGTGAAGTAGGAAGAATTTTTTTGAGAAGAGTCTTAGACTCAGAGAAATGTTTCCTTCTGGGGGTGTTCTGACTAATTGTAAAGACCTTCTGCCGAGAGATAGCAGATTCTACCTCACAATCTTCTAAGACTGTAGATAGTGTGTCAGGCTTATTTTTCTTTCTCTCCAGAGTCGAGGTTAGATAAATCACCACTGTATCAAAATTATTCTCCTTCTGGACAGCATACATGCCAGGAGAAGAGACACACAAACAATCTCAACTCTGATGCTTGTTTTCAAGCTGCCACATTTCAGGATACCTAATACCAGACTGTGATGGAGACCTGAAAGGTTCTTTAGTGGTGTGATTGGAGGAAATGTTTCTGTATTTAGTTACTTTTTTCCTTTCTTTTAGGATGAGTTATATTAATTAATATATTCTGTGTCTTAGTCATGTAGTTGACTTCAATTTCTTTTCTTTCAATGGTTACTTTCAGCAAGGGGCTGTCGGTTCTGGCAATTTCTCCTTCATGTTTAGACAGCACCTCAGGTTTTAGTTCTTCCACCAATATATTCTTATGTTTGGGAAAGCAGCTCCTAGAAGGGTAGCATCTCTGAATGTGTCTGATAGAGCAACGCTGGCAACATTTTGGATGTCTCTTTTTTTGTTGGGAACTGTATTCCTGGTTTACAGACAAAGTTTTTCTTGATTTCTATTTGCACATTGAAAGCCCCACGTTTCACTTCTGTAATAAATTTGCCTTTTGCTGGCTTAAAGTCTTCTACTGTGCCTAGGAGATTCGGTAATGTAATGTTTTCTGATAATGATTCTCCATAGTCATTAAATATGATCATAGGTAAGACTTTCTCCAGTTGATGAGAGACAGCCAAAGGAGGATCATCATTTCCCTTCTTCCTATGTATTTTGCTGTCAGATGGATGCTGTTTCTTATCTTTAGGAAGAAAAGGAGAATTCTGCTTTTCATTCACAGAAGCAGACATACCCTCATCTCCATTTTCCTTAGATTTCCCTAATGTCCCAGTCTGATGAAACACAGGCTCCAAGGTGTCTCCTTTGACTTCCTTTTCAAGAGCTTTTATATTTTCTTGGCATGCTCAGCCAGCAGGCTGAGATACACCTAAAGAGGAAGCAAAAAAATAAAAATTGGAAAGGTTTACGTGTCCATTTAGAGAACAGATGTTCCAATTTCTAGAATAAAATGCAATGCAAATCCTTTGTAAGTATTTTGGGTATCGGTTTTCATTCATTTATAGCATGTCAAAATGTTTTTCACAAAAGTTCATTTATAATAAATACATCACTTTAAATCAACCAATTCTCTTAGAGTGTAGAAATATCACCAGTAGTTTTATGAAGTAAGAATTTAATTAAGCTGTACTCTAAAACAGCAACTTGCAAAAGTGGGTGAAATGAAAATTTCACAAGAAACATATGCAACTAAATTTTAAGTGCAACTCTTGATAAAGAACAGCTTGCTATATGATCAGGTATTTGAAAATGGCATTATACTACAGGCTAAGTCAAGCTCAATACAATTTGAGATGGTACTAAAAATGAAGATGTGGGTAAAAAGAATGGAAGAAACGTAAGTATGCTTTTAGACAGACTTTCAAACATGTCCAGTAGTATCCTTTGCCCTGGGCTTTTTATAGAATAGGTTCACAAACTCAAAGTCTGTGGCATTTAAACAGGTAACATAAACAAGTGAAGCAGGCTGGGTATACATATTCTCTGCTAGTCAGCTCCAGCCACGTGAAAAGGTGTCCTGGTGTTACTGGATCATCCCATTTTTTCAGAAGAGAACTAGAATCTGGATTTTTTCCTATACTGTAAAATTTCTTAATTTCTAAGGATTAGTTCAAAAATTTAAAAAAACAACCCTCTGTAGGTGGAGGCCAGTATACTTAGGGACCAGCTTTTGCCCAAGAACTACCAGCTTGCAACCTGCACTCCTCTGTTTTATATTAAAATACATTCCTATGAGAAGCTTGTGAACCTGAGCATGAGGCACCAGAGCTTGTGTAAAAAACAGTGGACAAAAATATCTCAAATTCTATTTTAAACTACATCTGAGATTATTTGTTAAGAAAGAAGAATAGGCAACAAGTGAATACTTATATCATAAAAATTGATGAACCAGGTGTCAAAAAGGACATTTTAAATAAGTTAAGTTTAAAATTGGAATGGATTATTTATACATTTATTTTAAATGTTTTTAACTTAAAATGATTTTTATTTATACTTATAAATTTCTACATAAAATGCTTATAATTATATAAATACTTATATAGGGAATAAATTCTCTTCAACAGGAAAAAGAACAGCATCGAGCATACTGAGATCACTTGAGGAGTCTAACCATTCCCATTTGCCTCTCTTCTAGCCTGTAGGAAGGTCTCTCTTGTCAGGTACTGAAACAGTTTCCAGTGGGCCTGGTCACAATCTGAGCTCTGTAATGTGGAAGTCATAAGAGAAAAGACATGGAGACCTATCTCTCTAAAGGCCATTTACAATAGACCATGGACACAATAACAGTTTATAGACTGATGGACTGCCTTCCAGAACTGGACTTTATTCTTTAAATAACATCTTCATGCCAAGAGCCATTCTGTTTATACCCCTCTCAATTTTATAATTTTATATTTTATAGCCCCTTTGAATTGACTACATTTTAATTTCTGCAAAAAGGGATATAGAGCAGAGAAAGTTACATAATAATGCACTGATAACAGATTCTAAGAATAATGGGTCCTAATAGTCCATATCTGAATATTTTTATTTAGATTTTTATTAGTTATAATACATATCATTAATGCAGAAGTATATAAATAGTAACTATAGACCAAGCTTCAAAATCATTTTATATGTTTTTATCTTCCTAGTTTTATAGACAGTCCTGTGATAAAGAAGAAAGTACATAAACTAAGCAGTTCATTTTTTACATACTTAGAAAATCATTGAATTGGACTTACATACTGTGGTATTCAAGATTTCCCATTTTTTACAGGCTTTTCTTCTTTTCCTCATCATTTTGGGGAGTTGTGGGTCTTCAGTTTTCACTGCCCTTTGAAAACATCAAATAAATTTGAAATTATTTTCCCATCAGAATTTAGGTTTAGTCAAATTACTGAGTAACTCAACTCACTTGCCAACTTGATAGCATGGGTATCTTTCTGTGGTATCCCCACATGCTTTTCCTTTCAATATATTTTATTGTTGTAATTACATTAACCTTTTTTGTTTAGTTCCATCTCAACTATTTAGTGCATTGTTAGATATATATGTACATGTGCATATAAATGAATATTCAAACATATAGATATGTAAAACATATACACATATATTCGTATTTGTAGACATTTAGGATGCAAGTTGATGCATATTGTTTAATTATTTTTATGTTTCATTGTTTCCTATATTAATAGAAACACACAATTTTTTGTAAAGTTAGCCTAAATCCAATATTATGAAATTTGTAGCCCTGCTAAAAATTAAGTGGGGTAGGGAGATGGTTTGCCTTCATTACACTGTCATTATATATAACCATATTTAAATATTATGACTGAGTAAACATATTGGTAGAGTTGGTAATTCATTGTAGAAGACCAAATTCTTTACCTTAACTGCGAAAGAAAGGGTTATATTCTCTGTTGATGATGTCTTAACTAATAGAAGATGTTGGAGAAGGCATCTGCGGGAAGGCTATCTCCTAATTTCCCAATTATCACCTCAAGCAGGCACCTGCCTGTGCTCAGAGCTAAGCCTGATTCTAATTGCTTTACTTTAAAAGAATTAATCTGTCTGTAAAGATGAAAAGGAAATAGTTTCCCATGGAGGCAGTTTGCTTTAGGTGTATTTGGCCAGGCTGTGTCTTTGGACACCTCAGTCAAAAAGCTTGCCTCTTATTTGTTTTATGTAAAATCAGGTTGCTTTGCGGCTAGTTTTGGCAAAAATTTATTAAAATTCTTCATAACTCATCTCTCTCCTCCAAATCATAATATCTGTTGATTTAAAATACTTTTTATTCCATAGCCTCTCCAAATCTCTTAATTTTCTGAAAATTCTGCTTCCCTAGGCTGCCTTTCTTATATAGAGCAATTGATACTCTCTTGGCATCTTTCAATTAACCTGTCTACATTCTCCTGCAATAAGCAAAACTACATTCCTGTGGCTGATGAGGTGAGCAGTAATCTACTCTTCTTAGAAGGCCAATGTGGGGATTGGGTTGCGCAGAGGATTACAAATGCACAATTTAATATCTTTCTTTTTTTATCCCTGTCTTACACATATTGGGTTTTCTAATTTAAAAACGCTTCAAAGGCATTTGACTAGGTATAGATAGTATAGAAAAATGTATGGAGGTTACTCAAAAAATTAAAAAAAAACCACTACCATAGGATCCAGTAATTCAACTACTGAGTATATATCCAGAGGAAATGAAATAAGTATTTCAAAGAGATATCTGCACTCCCATGTTTTATTGTATAGCTATCACAAGTCAAGATATGGAATCAACGTAAGTGTCTAACAACAAATGGAGAAAGAAAATGTGGTATATATACATAATGGAATATTATTCAGCCATAACAAATGGAATCCTGCTATTTGTGACTACATGGATGAACCTGGAGGACGTCATGTTAAATGAAATAAGCCAGACACAGAAGGACAAATACTATGTGATCTCATTCATAAGTGGAATCTTTAAAAAAAAAGTTGATATAATAGAAGCAGAGAGTAGAACAGTGGTTATCAGAGATTGGGGAGAAGAAGGGGTTAGGAAGGTGGGGAGCAGTTGGTCAACGGGTTCAAAGTCTCAATTAGATTGGACCAATGAATTCTGGTGTTCTGTTGCATACTAGGGTGACTGTGGTTAACAGGAAAACATTGCATATTGCAAAACAGCTAGAAGAGAGGCTTTTTGACTGTTCTCACCACAAAGAAATGATAAATGCATGATGTAATGGACACACTAACTACCTTGATTGGATCATTACACAACATAGCTATGTACTGAAATATTAAATTGTACCTTATAAATTTGTACAATTACAGGGCCAAATAAATAAATACTTTTTTTAAAAGCACATGACTAGGTTAGTGATTATTTCTCAATGGTTTCACATAGTTTAAACAGAAAAATGTAGCCTGCTGCACTGAGTTTAGTTGAGAGCACTCGACTTTGACTCAGAATATCTGGGTCTGTACCATGGCTCTGCTGCTCACTCAGCAGGTTGTGTCATATCTGTGAGGCTGAATTTCCTTTACCTCTAAGATAGAAATGCTAACAAAATTTAACTTACAAAGTTGTCTTGAATAAACACAACTGAAAACATTATCAATGGTTCCAGTGAAATGGTACTTGCTATTAACCTCCATTACAGTATATATACATAACAATTAAAATATACCCTTAATTAGAGCTGAGCAGTGGCTGGCTTTGGGAGACTTGCCATCTTATCAGAGCTGCAGGTGAGGGCTTCAATAAAGCTGACCAAACCATACATTATTTTTGTGCTAGAATGTCTAGAAGTTTTCAAGATTATCTCATCCAAAGCTCTCAATTCGGTATGTGAAAAACTGGGACCCAGACCATCCATGCTTCCTGAATCTCACTAATGGTGGCAAACCACTAATTAAGTAAGCTCTCTCTTTGAGCAGACACACGTGGTATAGATGCCTTGGCAATATGGTTAGGCTTTGTCAAATTCCCCACCCAAATCTCATTTTGAATTGTAATCCCCAGACGTTGAAGGAGAGACCCGGTGGTAGGTGATTGGATCATGGCAGAGGGGGGTGCTGTTGTGGGAAGCCAGGAACCCCAAATGGAGGGACCGGCTGAAGCCATGGCAGAAGAACATAAATTGTGAAGATTTCATGGACATTTATTAGTTCCCCCAAATTAATACTTTTATAATTTCTTATGCCTGTCTTTACTGCAATATCTGAACATAAATTGTGAAGATTTCATGGACACTTATCACTTCCCCAATCAATACCCTTGTGATTTCTTATGCCTGTCTTTACTTTAATCTCTTAATCCCGTCATTTTCGTAAACTGAGGAGGATGTATGTCGCCTCAGGACCCTGTGATGATTGCGTTAACTGCACAAATTGTTTGTAAAGCATGTGTGTTTGAACAATATGAAATCTGGGCACCTTGAAAAAAGAACAGGATAACAGCAATGTTCAGGGAACAAGAGAGATAACCTTAAACTCTGACCGCTGGTGAGCCGGGTGGAACAGAGCCATATTTCTCTTCTTTCAAAAGCAAATGGGAGAAATATCGCTGAATTCTTTTTCTCAGCAAGGACATCCCTGAGAAAGAGAATGCATCCCTGAGGGTAGACCTCTAAAATGGCCCCCTTGGGTGTGGCCGTCTTCTATGGTTGAAACTGTAGGGATGAAATAAGCCCCAGTCTCCCATAGCACTCCCAGGCTTATTAGGATGAGGAAATTCCCGCCTAATAAATTTTGGTCAGACCAGTTGTCTGCTTCAAACCCTGTCTCCTGATAAGATGTTATCAATGACAATGCGTGCCTGAAACTTCATTAACAATTTTAATTTCGCCGCGGTCCTGTGGTCCTGTGATCTCGCCCTGCCTCCATTTGCCTCGTGATGTCTTATTACCTTGTGAAGCATGTGATCTCTGTGATCCACACCCTATTCGTACACTCCCTCCCCTTTTGAAAATCACTAATAAAAACTTGCTGGTTTTATGGCTCAGGGGGCATCACAGAACCTGCCAACATGTGATGTCTCTCCCAGACACCCAGCTTTAAAATTTCTCTCTTTTGTACTCTGTCCCTTTATTTCTCAGACCGGCCAACACTTAGGGAATATAGAAAAGAACCTATGTGAAATCGGGGTCAGGTTCCCCCGATAGGGGGCAGTTTTCCCCATGCTGTTCTCATGATAGTGAGTGAGTTCTCATGAGATCTGACAGTTTTGTAAGTATTTGGAAGTTCGTCCTTCATACACTCTCTCTCACCTGCTGCTATGTGAGATGTCCCCTTGTGCCATGATTGTGTTTCCTCAAGCCTCCTCAACCATGTGGAACTGGGAATCAATTAAACCTCTTTTCTTTATAAATTACCCAGTCTCAGGTAGTGTCTTTATAGCAGTGTGGAAAGACTAATACGCTTGGATTGCTTCTGACCATACAGAGCAAATTTTATAGTCAGTTTTCACTTTAGCATTGAGAAAGCACAACTTTGTTCCAGAAAATTGAATGTACTGTTTCATATGAACCTAGTATCTAGCACAGTGCCAGACACATAATAGGTACCTAATAAATATGCATGAATAAATAAATTAGATAGCACCAATCTGTACCTAACTATAGTTTTAATAAAGTGCTGTCTTGTATTTTTAAATATACTTTCCTTTTACATTGTATTTAATTTGTCGATAGTTAAAATTCTGTTTTTAAAGAAATAAATTGCTCATATTTTTTCCTACTTGTTATCTCTGTTGCTCTGTACTTGCATAAGAGGCATCCATATCAGCTGATGGCCGTGTCTGAAATCACTGGCTATAGGGGTACTATCAATTCTATTTTAATTGAATGGCAGCAAACATTTCTTCCTTTTTGCCTGTTAAACATGGCATGGCTGTAGCTGCATTTTCTAAATTGATCCTAAGCAAAATGAGGAGTGGGAGAAGGTATTCTTTAAAATCTCAGGCTTCTGTTTCTGTACCTCTCTTGTCCTGTATGACCCTCTTCCTTCAATATGGTTGACCATTTTATGCTCTCTCCAGCCTCTCTCCCTATTTTAGAAAGGCCTATATAAAGATATAATAAAATGCTTAGAACATGAGCAATGTAGCAACACCAAAGAAAGTTTTGGACTATGAAATAATTTGGTATTTGATTTTTCAAAAAATTTTAAAATAGTCACTGTTAGAAAAAGTAGAATATTGTTGAACTTCCTCACACATGGTTTAGAATTTGTCATTTTAATTTCACATGGAGACACCAAAATTATTTTAAAGCTTTTCTACAATGATTTCACAACATTTACATATTTTCTATCTCTAAAACTATTTTACACTGTCTCTTCTCCAACCTCCTATCTGTCCTCCTCTTTCCACACTCTCAACGACGGGCTTGACACATTCCTCATAGGAAACAGAAGCTGAATGAAACTCTTTCTGCTTTCCAATACTAATTAATTATTAATTAATACAAACTGATTTCGTTGAATTTATATCATAGTCTATGAAATCTCTTTTATTTTGTGGAAAAAGTAAATGTACCGGAACCATTTTAATGCAATTATCCTCTCCTCTCCTGCAATATCCATTTCTGTCTTTCACTGCATCACTCCATCTACCATCACATGTCACTGTTCACCTTTACAGCAACACATCTTCATGGATTTGTCTATATTTTCTGAGTCTACTTTCTCTCCCCACAGCTTTTCTCAAGCCCACTCCAGGAACTACTCTATCACTTATCCCTACCACTCCACTGAGGGTGCTCTTACCCACATCGACCAGTGACATCCATATTGTCAAAGCCAAAAGTCAATTCTGTGTCATCTTAGGCACACTCTCAGCAGAATTTGACACAACTGATCACTCTGTTCCTCTCGCATCACTTTTTTTCTTTTAATTCCATGGTGTCACACTCTTCTGATCCTTATCCTGCTCTACTGGGCATTCCCTCTTAGATTCTTTTGCTGGATCTTCCCTTGCTCAGTCTCTAATCTTTGACATCTTCAGGGTTCCCTTTACTTCTTCATCAACTCCTTCCCTAGGAAATCTTGTCTGATAGCTTCAATATAATATACATAGGTGATTCTAAAATTCATAGTTTTACTCCTAAAATTCATAATTTCTTAAGGCCAGAAGTCCAGGCTTAAATATCTGACTGCCAAATTGATGTGTCTAGTCATATGGCTAATTGGAATCCCAAATTCATAAGGTCCCCATCTGAGCTCTTAATGTTGTCTGCCTTCAATTCTTTTCTTCTCTAAATCGTTCCAATCTCAGTCAACAGCATCACCATCTATCTAGCTTAAGTCAAACACCTAGATGTTGTCCTTGACCCTTCTCTTTAACCTGCCTCATCCAATCCATCAGCAAGTTTGCCCTACTCTGTTTCTAAACATCTTATCCCAAATATGTCCATTTGTTTTCTACTCCATAGTTACCACCTCAATCCAAGACACCAGATATATTTTTTAAAATCTGGACTAGTGCAATAACTTCCTAGCTGTTTCTCTTACTTCTATATTCATATCCTTTGATTATATAGCAGCCAGATTGATTTTTTAAAAGCATAAATTAAATCATGTTATCCCACCCCCTGCTTAAAACTCTCTAATGGCCTCTCATTTCACTTTGAAAAATTCTAAGCACCTCACATTTTTATACATATACATAAAATATTTTATTCACAAGTAAAATATATCACTACTAGACCTTTGGATATACATTAAGGAATCCATTTCACTACAAATTTCTTGGGTTTATATTTTTAATGTTTATTTTTTCTGTACAAAATTGGCAATAAAGCTCAGGAAAGTTACTATGATTGCTATTATATTATCAGCTGAATCCTATCACATCTGATGTCTTTATATCAGATTTTACAGGTCTTTTTTTTCCAACTGGGCTTTAACTCATAATTTACAAGAAGAAAGAGGAAAAGTGTAAACTGGAAATACTAACAATATCTTTTTACTGCAGAATTACACAGTATTACTGTTATACTCAGAAAATTACTGGATGATAAAGATTTTTTGGGGGGGAAAGATATTGTTATAAAATTTTACAGGTGTCATTTTTCTGACAAATTACCTAAAATTTCAATTGCTAAGTTGAAACATTTTCCTTGAAACAGTCAAAGGAAATGTGCTATTACCAATAAAAAGAGAAAGACTCACAAAAGAGTAGATAATGATATAATGATTGCTATTAAAATTCTAGAAAGAGACTAAATATGAAATAAATTCAGAAGGTTAAATGCTTAACTTCCAGGGTAGCACAGCATCTAGTACTCTTTGTAATTCCCATTGGCTTCAGTTTTCTATAGAATCTGAAAGAATTCTTATTATGACTTCATTTCCCCAATTTTAACACTATGTCTATGCTCTCTCTCTCTTTCTCTCTCTCTCTCTCTCTCTCTCTCTATATATATATATATATTTATTTATTTATTTATTGAGACGGAGTCTCGCTTGTCGCCCAGGCTGGAGTGCAATGGCGAGATCTCCGCTCACTGCAAGCTCTGCCTCCCAGGTTCTTGCCATTCTCCTGCCTCAGCCTCCCCAGTAGTTGGGACTACAGGCGCCCGCTACCACACCCAGCTAATTTTTTGCATTTTTAGTAGAGACGGGGTTTCTCCGTGTTAGCCAGGATGGTCTCGATCTCCTGGCCTCGTGATCCGCCCGCCTTGGCCTCCCAAAGTGCTGGGATTACAGTCGTGAGCCACCGTGCCCGACCTATGCTCTCTGTACCATATTTTTAAGGAAATTCATATATGTAAAACAGGTTCTGAAAAGTTCAAGTGTAAAAATATTTGGAGAAAATTTAAAATTTCCATTTACTTTTAAAAGTATGTTTAAAGTGTATAAACTTACCCATTACTGTCAATTCTGATTTTAAACGGCATGAGATTTAAACTATATTTGTCCTTAAATTAAAAAAAAAGTATGAGCATAAGAAGAGTTATATAGGAAAACAGGTGTTTCAGTAATGCCCATATATCACTTCAGACTTGCTCTCAGCTTCTTGTTTACAAACCTGGGACCTGATCAGTAATTCTTAGTGAATAGTTTGCCAGTGTCTTGAAAGTAAGAAGCCTTAGTTAAGATCATTGAAGGCTGTTTCAGTGCCTATTGCAAATTGTTCTTTATACTTTTACCTCCTCTCTGTTGAAAAACACTGATGAGTAAATGTATTTATATCTGTATTTATATGCATTCGTGTGGATAAATGTTTGAATCCATTTGTTTAAATTTTTAATGGAAACATTCAAATCTCATATGTGATGAAACCAATTTTTACTTTCCCCAAGCATATGATGCACAGGTTGTTGAGGCATACAGGGAGTATTTAAGTCCATCTACAGAAGAGGCCCTTGGTGATCATTGGAGCATAAATTGCTTGAGGTCTTGAGATGAGAAGAATAGGTATAAAAAACTTCAATACTAAAATAACTTTAACCGTAAGCTTTGTTGGAACGCCATCACTCTGTTTGACTCACAATTGATCAAATGTAACTTAATGGATAAAGATAATCCTTGGAGACACAAGAAGCCCATCCTATAAACATTTTTTTTTTTTTTTTGAGACGGAGCCTCGCTTTGTCTCCCAGGCTGGAGTGCAGTGGCCTGATCTCAGCTCACTGCAACCTCCTTCTCCAGGGTTCAAGCAATCCTCCTGCCTCAGACTCCAGAGTGGCTGGTATTGCAGATGCTCGCCACCATGCCCTGCTAATTTTTGTATTTTTAGTAGAGACCGGGTTTCACCATTTTGGCCAGACTGGTCTCAATCCCCTGACCTCAAGCGATCTGCCCTCCACGGCCTCCCAAAGTGCTGGGATTACAGGCATGAGCGAATGCACCTGGTCCCACCCTACAAACGTTAAGTCAGAGTCTCTGAGGAAATGCAGATAGAAAAGAGGATTGTGTAGTGTAGAATTTACTATTTCTAAAGTTTAAAGAATTGGGAAAGAAAAAATTGATATTAGTAAATGAAAAGAAAAATGAGCTTAGTATCTAATAATGTGTGATACATTCAGTAATACCAGAAAATCTCTTAACAGTTCCAAAATGTCTGTTCTTTGTTTGACTGTCGATATGTGTGAGATCATCTATCCAAATCCCCCATTTCTTATTGGAGAAAAGTGGGAGAGATGTAGCAAATTGCCCAAGAATCATGGTCCTGAGATGCTGCTTCACTTTCTCTCTCCACCATGGTAAGGTTCTGAAAAGTGAACAATTTTCTTAAGATTTTTGAAAGATTTTCATTGTTTTACTCTGTTAAACATAGAGTCTGTTCCTGACATGCTTCATGAACAGCCCCTTTCCTCTTTCACTTTATTATGGAATGATAAATTAAAATTGGGAAAATCCAGTGTACTTAACAACAGAGATAGCCTTTGAATTTGGCATTGTGCACTGTGGGCTTAAAGTTCCGAGCTGAACTTGATGTAAAAATGTAAATATAATGTAAATTTCAAGGAGTTTACTGTTTAGCACAGGAATTCTCAAATTTGAATGTGGTTGAGAATCACTGAGCAACTTGGTGAAAATGTAGATTTTGACCCTCACTTTAGAGATTTAGAGTCTGATTGGTGATCCAGGTGTATGCAATTTTAATGAGTGCCCACTCTCCCACACCCTTATACACACACCAAGTGATTTTGATTAGAAATCCCACTGAAGCAGATCCAACTGAATAGGTAGAATGGAACTTCATTCAAAAAATCTTTGAAAGCCTTAAGATTTTAGGCTAGGGCTGCCCTGAGGAAACTTGCTATGAATTGTTTCACTTTATTCTATCTCATTTCTCATCTCTCTCAACTGCACACACTAAGGCTTGGATTTTTTGTTTTATTGTTTTGGCTTAAGATTCTCTGTTTCTATATCAACAAGCTTCTAGGAAGAAAATTCAGTGATAGATTGCTTTTTATTTTTTTCTCAGCCCAGTGTGAAGAGGCTCTACCCAAATTGTGTTCTAAATCAATCTTATGTGTTAGCTCACCAACATCCTTTTTTCATCTTGTACTAACTGGAACTTGTGATAAAAATCTAGCAAGTCAGATTAGCAGGCCAGGGCTGTTGGAGTAAGACAAATCATGTTGTCTTTTTGATTGCTTGCTCTCCTGTGTTCACATTCAGCTTCTCAGAGGCAAAGGGTTCCTATAGTTTGGGTACAACTGTAAGAGCTGAAACAGTTGGTAAGTACATGGAGAATAACAGTGTAGTGGAAGTGTTTGGAAGGAGGGCACTTGGCAGGATGAATGAGGTATTTAGTTTTATCTTCTTATTTATGATGGAGGATGTATCAGCTCATCTCCTTAGTGCTGCAGCATCTGTAGGGCATATTCTTTATTCTGGAATTGAACCAGACCCCTGGCCGCTCCACAGTTGACTTGAGCCACATGAGCTTCAGAGGAACTTTATTACTGAGTTCACCAAACATATACAAAACACCTCAGTGTATACAGCCTTAGGTTATTCCAGTCTTCTGTGGAACCACTAGCGGTATGACCCAAAATGTGGGATCCACAAGGGCTAAGACCTTGACTATCTTATATTTTGATATGTTCCTATTCCATATGTGTGGAAGAAACACAGTATTCAATAAATATTTGTTGGATGAATGAACACAACTTTATTGTTCCCAATTTCAGTCATTTGCATACTACCTTCACGAGTTCTACAACATTCATAAAATAGCTGTGCTGTTATTTGCTTAATAGTTTTTTTATTCATTTTTTTTTACTTTAGCTTCATGTTAGGTAATAATATAGGTGAAATCCTGGGATATATCTAACACATATTAAAAACAAATAATAAAAAGGAAATATCTCACCTTGCACCACTCCAAACCATTGTGCATTCCAGCAGTGGTGTGCGTCCCTTGCTTTAGAAGATTTTAAAGATGCAGTCATACTCTACGTACTATCATAATGACATTATTAGACTAGAAATCCCTGAAGAACTGTATTTTGCTTTGCTCCATTTCCTCTCTGGCTTTAGAATGACTATTAGACTGGAAGTTTAGCTAATCCCACATGCAGAATGATGTATGAATTAAATATCACTGTATGAAGAGAAATCACCCTATCCAATTACAATTAGAACCTTAGCTACTCTCTATATTTTTTGAATTGCTAGGTCTGAGAAATCTATAATTATGGTTTTCCCCTACGCTGACCTTGACCAGCACAGGGAGTTTCAGAATCTATCTTGAAAAGCCCATTTTCAAAATTGACTCAGTCCTATGTGACATTTTACATTATTCCTCTTTGACTAATTATAGTCCACAATAAGAAGTGATAACTTCATTTTAACACATGTAAGTATTTCAAATAATAAAAAGTTTACTATGAAGGTGTAGTTCCATTAAGATAAAGAAAGAAAAAATAAAGCACACACATGTACTTAAATATATGATTAGATGCCTTGTAAAAGTTAGCAAAAGAATAGGCACAAAAGGCTAATTGAATACATCTCAGGGACTACTTTTTTTCTGCTCAAGACTTTCCTTACCTATTAATTAAATAAGTAATGCCTTTGCGTTTTCTAAAGAGGAATGCTGTCTCTTTTTTTGCTTATTGAAGTGGAGCCACACTACTTCAATAACCATGTTACAGAAGAGCTATGTTTCTCTGAAGACTTAATAATTGCTGAATCGTCAACTGTTGCTGGGTTTCAATGACATCTTCCTAATTTTGAAATATTCAACCTTAAACCTCAGTTTGAAGTAGTATTTGAATATACCTTCAAACAGAAACCTCTGTATATAATTCCTCCGAAACATGAAATCCCTGTAACTCTTTCAATGAAGTTGTGTTGGTGTTCCCCAGGGGCAGAGCTCATCAATTCTGCTGACACCAGAGCTTCTGATTCCTTAAAGCAGAACCCCTGTGACATCTTCATTCCTTTCCAGTCTAGAATCAAGGAAAACTGATGTATAACCACCGTTCAAAATTCTAAAGATTAAGAAAAATCTCAAGTAAATATTTAAAATAAACACTCAAAATATATCTTATCCCTAAGCAAAACTGTGCTTTGCTCATGGTAGCCTAAGAAATGGCTGCATGTTCATTCTACTTCAAGTCATTCAGAAGAAAATAATAAATATGACCTTTAAAATATTTTAGTGGCAATGTTATCTATTATTAAGAGCCAATTATTGTTAGCAATATTTAGGGCACTTTGGACAGTGCTAAATCTCATTATTTGTTCATAAATCAAGGTAACTTGAATTACTCTGAAATTACTGTTACCTCAGAAAAATAATTTGATAAGAATATTAATGCAAACAAGATACAAAGGCTTCAAAGGGGCTTTAATCGAAAGATTTAGAGGAGAAATCTCCAATCTTAGAATCACCATTTTAAAACATTTTCTATGCTTACTTATTCACTTAAGTAAATACATTTCTGTAGCTTAATCCAAACAAATGCATGTTTTTGAAAGCAATAAAAAGGCATTTATTTAAAAATGTTCTATGCTTACTATTTCCTGCTGACCTTCTTTTTATATAGCTTAAGTCACTGACTGTGCTGTATTTTTGCCCACTGTCATAAAAAAGTATGTAAATTGCAGTCTGGCCAATGATGAGGGAATGAGAAATTATGCTTAGAATTAATCTGTCAGGTTAACTTAATCACTTTATGACTGGTTTTAAATTGGGCAGATAATCAGTGCTAACATCCCATTCCATCTCAAATTCACTGAGGTCTCTACAGTCTCATGGGATCAGAATAAGTTATCAGTGGATTTTGGGTAGTGTGTGTACATCTTCACAAATCAGATAACATTCAGAAGTTTTATTCTACTTTTTGTAAAAATAATCTGGGACCACGAAAGGGTCGTCACATCTAGTAAGAGTTGAAGATCTGAAACAACACAGTGAAATTCCTGGTGTCATTTTAAAGATCTTTTTGAAAACTTGGTCAGTGGATGATTTTTTTCCCCTAGAGAGAAGATACCAAGACTATCTTATAAGCATCCTAATTGTAATTTCATCACGATTAGTACAGATTTCTTTAAGAAGTTAGATGACTTTACATATAATTAAAAGGTCAATTGCTAGCAACTAAAAGAATTATATCTTAAAACAAATGTAGATAATAAAGGTTTATTTTTCAATTTATTTTCCAAACATATAATTTAGGAATACTTATTTAACATCATTTTAATCTGACATTAGATAAACGAGCTAAAATTTAAATTATCCGAGAGGAAAAGGAGATTTAAAAATATCTAATATTTAAATTCTGAGTGAGCACAGGGAAGGTAAAAAGAGCTGGCTGAATTCTTAATGGTGAAAGGAGTCTTTCATAGCAAGTATTAATTTACATAAAAATCATAGTAAGTTGTCATTGAAAAAAATCTTGCTTTCCAAATGCACAATTTGTTTGAAATAACCAGATGTAAAGATTAAGTAAAAGCAAGATTGTAAATAGGCTGTTTTGCAGTTTGATTTGGGATTATTTACAAAAAGATATTGGCCAGAATATTTTGCCTATGAAATTGTTCTAAATCACAGAGTAACTGCAATTGTAATAGAAAAAATTTCAATGTCCTAAATGTCTTCTTTCATGAAATCAGATCAAAATGTTTTAAGTAATTAATATAAAAACAATTAAATATAAACATTTATTTAAGTAAAATTAAGTATAAAATTAATGAAGAAAAAATTCTACTAACTTAACCAGATGAAAAAATCATTTTGGTGATTAGCAAATCTAATGCTGCAATGGATACAAAGCAGAATATAGGAATTCAAAACAAGGTCTACTGCTTTGAAATGAAACTGACCCTTCCTGCATTCAGAATGAATTTCAATTATGTTTAGAAGCCTAGCTTGTCAGTTGCATTTTCCTTGCTTTCCAAATGCGCAATTTACTTGAAGTAACCAAATTAGGATATGGATGGTGCTTATTCAAATGTGCACATGATGTCTTTCTTAGCATAAGTAAAAGAGGCCTAAACACATTGATTATTTAGAATTTTCTTTGGATGTATCCATTCTCTCAATCTGGTAACAAAGTAAGTTACAAACAGCTGTTGGATATTTTTTGACTGGAAAGAAATGTTATTAAATTGTCTTCACATATAACATTCAAATAATATTCCCTTTGCTATTATCCTTTGCCAAGGAACTAATTTAGAACGGCAAGGATTAAAATAGAGAATATGGCATTCAAAAAGGAAGAAAAAAGCATGTATAATCAGCTCACCTGGGTAAAGCCTTCATAAATTGCTCAGTTCTGAAGGAGACATGGGTAAAATGCAGTATGTATTTTTGAAAAGGAAGAAGCTGAAGATTTGAGTACCTTTTCTTGCTCTACTTTGGATTTATCTGGGTTCTCTAAATCCAAAATCTGATTAGCATATTTAATCTTAAGCAGCATCAGGCATGATCACCCATCCTTTAACGAGTCTATTATCTGTCCTAACCATTCCTAACAGTCTGTTTATATTCAAATATAATTTTAGTAAACAATGATGCACTGTGTGCTTTTGTGGCTTCAGAATTTTGATAGTGGTATTTATTAAACACACCTATGACATTCACATGGTGCAGATGAAATAGAGGCAAGCCAAACAGAAACAAAAACTTAGATGATCTAGTTCAGCTTTTCACATGGGTTGGGCTAAATATTAGGTAATTCATTTACATTTGTGTAGTAGACTGGGGCAGAAGCAGTATGGCATATAGTATGGTAGAGGTAACAGACTTTGATTCAGAAGACTTAAATTTCAGTCGGTTTCCATATCCCATGTTTACCTTGGGAAACTGACTTGACTTCTCTCAGATTCAGTGCACTCATTTGTAAAACTGGGATAAGTATTATAGTTCCTGATATAGAAGTTTTTTAATCCCATGAGATATGTAAATGAAAATATAGTTTAGAAGTACAGTTTAGAATATTAAATAAATGAAAAATTATTTCTATTTATACTAGTAACATATGGAATTAGCCATAATTACTCAGGTGGTCCTTAATGAATGTTAATGCATAACAAAAATTTAGAAGGCTTGTCTATGGCTCTGCAAGAACATAAGTCATGGTATAATAAGAGGTCGAAGGAAAGGAAAATGATGAAAGTTGAAACGGAAGAGGTAAATTGCCATGCTAAGGAAATCAGACTTTTCCTTTGTCCAAGGACAGTGAGGGGCATTATTTTGAAGGGTTTTAAGTAAGGCAAAGACTAGATGAGATTGTTCCTTAGCAAGATCTCCTTGGCTGCAGTGTGAAGAATTGATTGGGAGTGAAACTGGAAAGTAGGGAGACCAGTGTAGGAGGCTGATGCAGAAACCAGACGAATGATCTTAAGTAGGATGGTGGCAGAGGGAGAGAGAGAAGACGGAGAGGGAAAGAGAGGGAGATATCGAGATTCAAGAAGTATTAACACATTAAAAAGACAAGATTTAAGATTGTTCGGCTGAGGAGTAGAGTGGGGTAAGGGATAAAGCAGACAAATTAAAACAGTGCCCAAACTTCCATGTTAGGCAATATTATAATAATACAGGAATATAGAATCAGGAAGATGCTTGGGGAAAGATAATTCAATTTTAGACATGCAGTATTTGGGAGGCTCTGGGACATCTAAGCAGGTGTGTTGGGCAGTTGGACAGAGAAATGTGGGATCCAAAGAATGTCCTGCAGAAATGTGTAGAGTAACAAGAGAAGACTCAACCTGAAAAATAAGCAAAATTTAGGAGACTAAAGAAGGAAACTGAGACTGGAAGTGCTTTTGTCAATGCAGTTATTAGAAAACGTCTTTAAGATAGCTCTGGTAAGAAAGGAAAGGATCTGGAGTAAAGTATTTGGGCTTAAGCTTTGGCTGTCCTATTAACACCATGACTTTGGAAGTTACCCCATCTTAGCCAACTGTAAAATGGGGATAATAATACTAATATTCATTTTATGGGGTTAAGGATAAAATAACTGTCAACCTTCTATATATAGAGTCATGTGTAAAAATTACTAGTATTGTGAGAATAAGCTAAACAGTTATACTTCCTTAAAAGCTTGTTGTAAATAGAGATCTGTAATTCTTAGAAATATATTGTAAACAACAGGTAAAAAATAACTTTTATAATGTCCAGAAGTCTAAGTTTGCAAAAATTACATTAGTACTGATGTTAGATATACTGAACAAGGAGAATGTATGTACTATTTTCACTGTATAAAACAAAACTCTTTATATGATAAATTTACCATTATAATAGAATGAAAAATGTGTTTATTTTTCATGAGGATGTAGGAAGTGGCTGGGAACTTAAAAAAAAAGATTGGTATGGCAAGCCTAGTAATTTGTAGAAAAAGATGGTATTTTTTGGAAATAATAATTATTAGACATTTCTACAGCCATGAAAACTCTGAGGTCCACACAGATACATGCATATTTTCTCCTGTTACCCCAGAACACACAGAGTTCCAAGTGGCTTCCCACCTGCGGATACACTCCCATGGAAGCCCTCAGTATGATACAGAGAAGGGATGATGGTTGGGACCAACAAAGCACCTTAGGTTTGAATTTGCACACATCCTTGAGCATCTTTTCTTTGGAGTTCGAGTTCCAAATTCTCCAAACTGCTTGGTACTACTCAAATTTGTTCCATAAACACAAGTAAACCTAACAAAAAAGCAAAATAACTCTTAGCAGTAAAGCTGTTGGATAAATGGTATTTTAAATCATTGTTATCCCCACTGATACAGATGACTTCAGCTCACTGCTACCCAAGAGTAGTAACAAATATTTATAAAGTACTCTACTGAGATGTTCGGAACATCACACTGCTCCAACAGATGATTTCAGGCTAGAGTGAAATGGGCAGGATAAAAGTAAACAAAAATAAAACTTCAGACTAGATCAGCTGTCCACTTACTCTGTTCTAAAATAAACAAGAGTACCATTTTCAATTTCTACTGCTGGGTGGAACTTCCACATTACTAAAAATAAAACCTCCTCACAAGTTAAGTGGTTAGAAGAATGTTCTTAATCCTCCACAGGTGAGGCAAAGAGTTTGTCTGGTATAGTTCCCATGAGCCAGGAATGGAAAGCCAGGGCATTTTTTCATTCTTTATGCTGAGTTTGTCTGTCTCTTATCAGACTTCTAGTTAGAAAGAAAAATGTTTCCATTAGAAGAAAGTTTCCTCCCCTCCCCCAACTTAAAATCTGTTTAAAATTTCACATCTGACCCACTATTCTGGAGAGTTATCACTATACCAGGAGTTGCAAAAAGGAGGAGTATTTGTTGTCTGGTGCTATGGCTTTGACTGCTTAGCAAGAAAAAAAAAAGGAGTAGTCTTGAAGAAATAAAGTTAAAAGTGTCACTTCCATCAATGAATACAACTATATATATGGATATCCTTCAGTAAAAATAGAATGAGTAATTTGCCTCTTAGGCCAATTAACATGCCCAAATATTCATCCTATAGTTGAAAATTCATTATTTTCTCAAACAAGAATTCAGGTTGCTGATTACCTGTTTTCCCTATGCCATCCTTATTATTTAAATGACCTTCCTTTTGACCATTTCTCGTTTTGGGCAAATAAATGGAATTATTTGAAAATCTATCATATATAATAAAATTCACTCCCTCTTTCAGAAATTCTTTTGAATTCTATCCTGATTGTCCTGGAAGGATGGTAGGGTATAGTGTAGGAAAAAAAATATTTTTTAGTATTTAGTTTATGTTCACAAGTAATTCCTCTAATCAATGACTCATTTTGAAGATGCAGGTACTTGGCAGCATTATTACCCCTGCCCCAAAATACAGCCTGTCTCATCTGCTCCTGTGGGCTTAAAGCTCTCAAGCATCTGCCCCTACTTTATCAAGCACCCTCCCGGATCTGCACAGAATATCAAACTTCCCTGCCTTTTCCAACCTCTTGGCAACTACTCTTGCTTTGCCTCAGGACCTAGATCTTATATATTTGAAGATAGAAACTCCTAATTTTGCACATTGGATTTATTTTGTCCTACATATTTTTTTTTTCTAATAGAGATAACAGCCCCTTTTAAACTCAATAAATACACAAATTTCACTCAATACCCACCACGCATCTCTCTCTGTCTCTTTCTCCTTCTCCCTCTCTCTCCCTCCCTCCCTCTCTCTCTCTCAGAACCTAATAACTGGTCTCAGCCCTAATAAAATTTGCACTGTGAAAATTTTACTCTAAATAATTAATGGATTTGTTTTATAGAACATCTTCACCTAATATTTTGTTGTATCCACATTAGCAACACAGTTCCAGGACCAGCTATCTATTGTTGTTATGTGGGATTTATTTGGCTTATTAACAAACTTATTCTTCCTCCTTCCATCTTGGTCTCTCCCTTTGTTATCGTATTATTTTCTGTCTTCAGCCAAATCCCTAATTGGGTCTTTAAAAGAATTTCTCATTTTTCCAACTAAATAAAATATGTGGGCTTCTAACTCTTCATGTTCCATCAACATGTGAAAATATCAAAATCCAACAATTAGCAGTATTAGACAAGTAATAAAAATTAGATATATCGCTTTAAACCTGAAGAGCAAAAATTATTGACTTTATATATGTATGTATATATGTAAGTCTGTTTGTATTTGACCCCAAACTATACTTTAAGATTCAAATCGAAGTTTTAAGTCTCCCAAACACAGACACTTTTAAAAAGGCTTTTGCATTTCTTGTACATTATCAATTCGAAACAGGTTAACGACTGAAATCCAGCTTTTCTCATTTTTCAGGACACTTGTCAAAACATGTTAAACGCACACACAAAAAACAAAATAGATTTTAAAAATTTAATGTATTATTACATTCATTTCCAGTAGAATACATTCACGGCACTATCACATCTATTATTCTTTTGAATTGGCCATTCCTTCTATTTACATAGCTTTTCACCTCTCAGAGGTTGGCAATTTAAGAGTTCTTATTAAAATAATAATTTACTTAGATGCTGATTTTTTCCCAAGTAAGGATTAAATATCCAAAACAAAATGTATAACTACACTTGTTGATACTTTATATTCTACTTTCCTATTTTAACATTATGAAAACCTGGAATTTTACAATGTAATCTTAGAATCTGCAAGTATTAAAAGTACATTTAGAGTAAAACTGAATTTCAAGATGCTCTATTTCATAATAATCAAGGTACATTATTTTCCATATACTTATGTAGCTCGAATTTTATTATGTATCTAAATGTCCTGTGTCAGTTTTAATTTGGTTTAAATTCTTGATACCAATAAGCCTTCATCAATTCCTAAGAAAATCACTGCTCATTAGTAAAATAAAGTTTTATCTGACAGTTATCTTTTATTTAAGTTAAATAAATGTTAAGTATCTAAAATTTTAATTAACAATATTTGGTAAATTAAATTTATTCTTATCATTCCTTCTTTTAATTTTGTCTATATATATTTTTAGTAATAGCTTCTAGTTCCTTTTACAGGGAGAATCGTCCTCTGCATTATACAGTACAGACTGTTGTAATTAGTTATGTAACTTTCACTAATTAGGTAAATTCACCTTTCACAATTTCTTTTTCCTTATCTATAAAATAAGGAAAGCTAATTTCATATATTATCCTTAAGGTCTCTTCTAGCTCTAGCATACATTAGTAAAGATGCAAATTATACAAATTTTGATATTCATAAACTATAATAGCTATTAAATCAATTTCAAAATAGCCTTTCAAAATGTGACTTTCTATGTTGCAAAATTGTGAACTACTATGTTTTGCTCTCTCTAGAATCTTACTGATTCAGCTCTAAAATATACTTATTTTGTCAAGGCTTCTTAGAATGTGTTGGAATAAGGTCAAAGCCTAGATATATTTAAGCATAATAAATAGTATTGGTAATGATTATACAATTTTTTGCTAACACAGATACATCACTCATCACAAAATGAAATAAAGCCAATGTTTTAAATTAAATATGTAAATCTGCCTGGGACTTATTTAATATCCGACCTTTGAGGACAATTCCTTTCAAGTTTAATTTCAGTGCAAAAGCAGAGAATCTTGGTTTGTCTTAATAACAGCTTTAGGTATAAGTAACATATAAGTAGATATGTTAATTAATTTTAGGTCTAAAAGAGAGGTCCCAGATATAATAGTATGCTTTTCTCCTTCCATGAGGGTGTGGTATTGAGATCACTATTAAATTATTAAATTAGAAAATTCTTAACACTGGTCAAATTGGACGAGTGGCGACACTATAACACCTCCACTGCCAGAACAATGGAACTCCCAGGAAAGAGCAAGTGGGACTGCAATGGGGAGATGAACAAAAACCATATATTGACAACTTAAAGGTAACAAAAGGACTAAAAAATTAATGCCAGCTAACTCAAGCTAATACAAGTTAAAAATTCATTAAAATTACTTTGTTTCATTTCTCAAATCAGGAACTTTCTTCGTCATCAGTTTAATGCTTACAAGAGGCACTGAAATTTATGCACATTTCTAGAACATCTTTCCAACATGATTTTCTCTTATTAGAAAAATGGTTTTGTGAGATAAAACTGTGACGGAAGAAAAGAAACCAAGAGAGAAAAAGTTCAGAGAAGACTGACCCAAATTTAACCTAATCTGAGGCAATATTGTAAAAATGTGTAAAAATATGAATTTGTGATTAAGACAGAAGAACATTTTGAAAATATTTTGAAAACCCAACATCGTATTTTGTGTTGTGACACTCTCAAGAATACTGAATAATCTCTAATATCACTTGAGGAATGAGTGTTATTAGAAATTATTAAATAATACTCAAAGCTTAGTTCTTAGATTTAGAGATTAGGATTTATTCTAATCCAGTGTTTGATTAATTGATGTGCAATAGCTCGGCTTGGTGGCACAAAGAATGCCTGCTGCTTCCCTTTGGTCAGAACATCCAGGACCTAAAACACACCATAATAGAATGCATTAGGATTTCAAAGCTGTCATATTTAAATACTATTCCCATGCTTACATAATTCAATTAAAATGTGATGAGTTTTACAGTGAATAACAACAGTAGAAAGTGACAACATCCATATTTACATGCAAAGTTTTTTTTTTTTTTGGAAACAAGGTCTTGCACTCTGCCACCCAGACTGGAGTTGCAGTGGTGCGATCATGGCTCACTGCAGCTTTGACTTCCTGGGCTCAGGCGATCCTCCTGCCTCAGCCTCCCAAGTAGCTGGTACCATAGGTGCACCTGGCTAACTTTTTAAAAATTATCTGTAGAGACAGGGTCTCCCTATGTTGCCCAGGCTAGTCTCAAACTCCTGGGCTCAATCAAGCTTCCTGCCTTGGCCTTCCAAAGTTCTGGGATTATAGGTATAAGCCACCATGCCCAGCCTCAACATGCAAAATTTAGGACAGCATTTTTAATTGCTTCACTGAGTAAGTGATTCAGTTTTTTAAATGTTCCAGAAAGACACATTCCCTTATGAAAATGACATCACGAAAAAGCAAAATGTACGCTCCACACTTAATTTCTAAGCAAAGCCAACTTTTGAAACAGATTCTTTTTTATAAAATTCATAAGCAATAATCTAATTTCCATCTTTTAGGATTAAGCATAGAATAAAATTAATTTTATGCAGGCAAAGTCAGAAAGAATTTCAGGTCAGATGAGTAATTTATCTTTTAATATATTATTTAGGAATGACATTTTAAAAAGTTATTTTAAGTGTATGTTTATTATACAGTTATGTCATTCTTGTCCTTAAGTACATTTTAAAATGAATAAAAACTTTCTGAAAATTTTAAGCACTCACTGATGTTTTTTGAGAGCTACTTGTTTTAATGTTATAAATTAAAATATAAAATGTCTAAGAATATTCCTGTTTCTCATCTATGAATTAATGTTTATCTAAACCCACTGATAGGTATTATTATTGATGTGAAGGAATGGAATCTGAAATTTGAAATGGTACAGAATCATCTCTACTAGAAAAATCTCATAGAGTAAGTTAATATAGATCACATTAGTGAAATATACTCCTCCTGTATGGAATTACTAATTACCATGTAATCCATGCATAATGAGAGGGCCAAAGGCATCATTCAACTTGCTGAAAATATGCATCCTTGCTCTGTGACCAAACCAATACAGTCAGGGAACAATCAATAGAAGAAGGAAATTAAATTGAACTTTACCTGTTCTCTAGTGAACCAGCGGGCATCCTCTATTTCATTCTTGTCAACTTTAATTTCTGTAGACACTGCCAGAGCTAAGCAACCAATCATTAAGGAGGAAGGCATTGGCCATGGTTGACAAGCGACATACTGAACATGGCCAACTTTGACTCCACTTTCCTCTTCTACTTCTCTCCTAACAGCATCTTCTATTGTCTCTCCTAATGAAATGGAGCAAAAGAACAAGTTGCTGATGAACATGCCCGGGACACTTTGTGTCCTGAATGGTTCAAACATCTGGAAATCACTTTGGACAGAAACCCAATGCAAATAATCAGAAAGCAGAAGCCTAAAACTAGACTGTAATTGAAGAAAACATAATTTTTTTAAAGTACATGACCATATATAGAATATCAAAATGCCAACAATAAACTTTTCGTTTTTTTTAAGGTACAAATTTGTCAGTTACATTTTAAAAATAATGATACCATCTAAAAATATCCAATACCTGATATTGGTTAAACACTATGCAAACACTTGATATCTTATCTCATGTATATATTGTCCACGAAATAGTTATAAATTACATGATTTTTACAAATAGCTCTTTCACACTAAAATTCTGAAACTTTTTTTTATTATGTTGTCAAACAATTATTGCAGGTAACTCTTTTCAGGTCATTAAAAGATTACAAACTACATAAGATGAAATTTAATACTTTTTCTAAGCAATTATTTTCCTCTAGATGACTGCTGACTCTGCTATGATAAGTGATGCCTATAAATGTACTTTATATTTCTAATTTGTTGGAATTAAGAATTAGAATAGGGGAAATTGTTTCTAAGTAAAATCATTTCTAAGTAAAATCTGGAAGTTTAGAAACATTTTGCTAAATATTGCTATATTTAGCAAAATATATTTTAAATATAGCTTTCTATTTCAAATAGATTGATAAATTTCCTACACGAAAATTAACTTATAATAATCAAAAGAACACACATAGTAAAAATATAATTATAGACTAGCGTAAGGTATTTGCAAAACCATAACTAACAAAAGATTAGCATATGCTACATGTTTAAGAATTCTTAAAATGAATAAAAAAGGATGAACAATGAAAACAAAACTAGGTAAAAGATAAACATCTAAAATTCAGAGAAAAGAAAACTGAATGCCTAATACACATTTGAAAAAAGATGTTCCATAGGCAAGAAAATGAAAATGAAAACGAGATACGATTTCATTCACTCCTCAGAATGACAAATTTAAAAGTCTGAAAATCCTAACTTGGTGAAGATGTGGAATAATGGAACGTTTCATGTTCTGCTGGAGGAAGTGTAAATTGGCAGAAACACTTCAGAGACAACTTGGCAATATACAGAAAAGGTTAAGATGCGCATATCACATGAGCTGGTGGTGCTACTCTATGTATATAACCTAGATAACTCTTGCAAATGTGCACAAGGAGAAGTATAAAAATATTAATTGCAGTGCTGTTTGTAATAAGAACTTTAAAATAAACTAAATGTCCAATCAGCAGAATGGATAAATAGTGGAATATCCATGAATGGATTACTACCCAGCAGTTAAGACAATGACCTAGAACTACTAAAGACAGCATAGTGATTTGGAGCAAGAACTCAGAAACCAACATGCCCAGGCTTAAATCTCTTCCTTATCACTTATTAGGTGTTTGATCTTGAGCAAATTATTTAATCCCTATGCCTTAGTGCCCCTACCTGCAAAATCACTGTAATAGTGTATTTTATAAGGTTGTATGAGGATCATACAAAAAATATATATAAAACATAGCCTGATACTGTTTTATATATATGATATGATCCTCCTCCAAAACACAGCCTGATACTATATGTTTACTGTTATTATCTAGCAATGCAAATATTGGAAATTGAAATTGAGATAAAACGTATTAATTAGATGTATTCATTCACTCCACAAACATTTACTGACTTTCTACTACATGTGCTACAGGAATGTGCTATGAGGGTTTCAGATACAGCAGTGGATAAAATAAAGTCCCTGTGCTTATGAAACTTATATTCTTGAAACAGCAGATAATAAATTAGTAAGTACATACATACATACATACGGTATTAGGTGATGATGAGTGCCATAGGGAAAAATCAGGAAGGATGATAGGGATTGTGAATGCAGGGTATGGGGGCTAACTAATGTATCTGGGGCAATCAAGCAAGGCCTCTTTGAAAAGGTAACAGTTGAGTCTAGTACAGAAGGAAATGAGGTGGAACCTAGATACCTGGGTCAAGAGCAACATATCAAAGAGCAAATACTGAATTTTTAACAAAGCAGACCAAATTACTAGGAAAAGTAATTTATATAATTCTCATATAAAACATGAGCATTACATGTTTATATTATTAAAATTGTATCATTTTTAAAATACCTTAAAATAACCGAGTTTTATAACATGATTATTTATCAGAGATTATTTCTCAAATGTTACCTAAACTTTGTATTTTGAAATTATAAATTAAATATAAATTATTAAGAAATGGCTTACCAGGCTCAATAAATCCAGCAAGGCAAGTAAACATGCCTGGGGGAAATCTTTTCTGCCTGCCTAAAAGGCATTTGGTCCCATCTGGATGAATAACTTGCATGATCACTACTGGATCTGTTGAAAAAAAAAATCAGATACATGAATGGCAGGAAAAACGAATTTAGATTCATTGTACAAACACTGTCTGATAGGATAATATAAAGGTATATCTCCTATAGGGATAGAACTCTTGTCTGGTTGTAAGAGATTGCTTCTTTCTGCCCTAATGTAGCTGATAATAGAATATCTCAGGGAAATTGTATAGAATACTGTCAGTAAGCTAAAGGAAGACCATTTTTGTCCTTCTTCCCCCAATCTTAACAGCAACATTTATTCTGTACTTATGGATGTTAGGTGTATTATTACTTTTCAATGAGAAAAAAATTTGAGTAGTTAATACATGGAAATAAGGAAAATTCAAATTTTACCACGGTAAATAGTTAATTTCCCTCTTCCATCCTAACTCTTAACAAAGTGTTTTTAAAAGCTAATGTGATTCTATGATTAAAGTCATTAAATAAAATTTAAATAACAGTTCATCTCTCTAGAAGTTACTAATTCAGCAAATTCTTCTCACTATATCATGGCTAAGAACTAGGAATTAAATGTAAAAGGCTCTTGAGCAACAAAAACAGATGTCACTAAGCCATGTATTTTTCTCCCCAGAGGCCTCCTCAGGTATTGCTGTGCCTATCTATTCTTCTTTTACATAGTTTTAAAGGTCTGGGTTACCAGATTTCCAAACCTACAGCAGACTCAAGGCAGCAATTAGAAGAGAGAATACAGGCAGACATTAACAGTAATGAAAAGCTAGGGCCAGGCTGTACTGCTTTAGTAATGCCTCAAACAGGCAATAAATTGTACTTAGTGGGGCTTTTTCTCCACTAAGTAGAGCCAAATTGGTTGGCTTTTGAAATCATGTATCATAACATATCAAATTATAGTGAGTAACCCAAAGTTAAGAAATGGCTATTGATGTACCATGTTTTTTACTTAAAAATCATGAAAGTATGTAACACTTTAACACATTCTTAATGGTTAGACATGTTTTCCATAAAAAGGAAAACTCTTTAACTCCTCACAAATTTTCTCTTTCCAAAATATCTTATTCGCCAAGATCCAGGTGGCTGAGATATAAAATAAAGGGCTTACCAACTCTTGGGTATGAGGTATTATGGACGCCATTGAGACTAGGACAGTCTTCTTTTAAACATAGTCTCTTATAGCCACCTTCTTCAATTTTAGTTGCATTTCCACAGGTTGGGCAAAACTTGTGTCGACTGTGCCAGGCAAGAACAGATCTTGCTTGAGCTACAACCCCTTCAAAAAAAAGAAAAGCACAAAAATTTTAATTCTGTAAGAAATTAAAATCAATATATAAGTAAAATGTTCTCAAGCTACAATAAGAATAGCTGTGTGATCAGGGGTTTTAGTATTTCTATTTTTATAATGCGTATTTTTCTTTTAAAGTAAAAGATTTAATTTTCTGGATTACAAAAATTAGATTTTTTTGTTTGAATAAAATATAACTTTCATATAAGATAGACATACTAACATCTATCTTACATTCTATATTAGATCAGGCTTTTACTGTAGGTGATTTTAAAATTTGGGGTATTCATGATTCTAGTATAGAGTAAGTTTACAAACAGTGATTTTACAATAGTGATTTTAATAAAAATATACCACAAAGTCAGTTCTTAAGTGAGATTTGTACTCTAAAGGAAATATTACTAGGAAACTGTAGGAGGCTATCACCACTCTCTTGGTGACGATGCCATTGATGGTCCAAGCCATGTGGAACACAACCTGTTTTCAAGTGGAGACTGCATGTACACAGTATAAAACACACTGCATTTACTACATTCATGGTTAACCTTGTTTACCAAAAAATGCCTAATAGGATAAATCTTAAAATATATACACTTTAGCTATAGGTTTACTCTGGTAGTTCAAAAAAAGTTAATATGGCCTGGCCAGAAATATTACAGTTGAGGCAATAAGACTAGAAATGCTATATGTTAAATGCTTGACAAAGTTACCCTCCCTAAAATACATTATTTGGTCTACAGATTTTTGAAATGAACAAAATAATAACAAAAATTCTAACATAGTTTAAACTGGGAAAAATAAAACAGTCGTAACGAACAGACAACATTACGTTTTTGCCTGCTACGTAACCTTGTAATATGTAACTTACACTAGGGTATTTACATTATTTCAGAATCATCACAATAAGAAAAGCTAACATTTATTGAGTACTTACAATGTGCCAAGCATCATGCAAGGAATTTTATATAGATTATTTAATGTTTAGAGCAACCCTAAAGAAGATAGGTACTATTATTATCATTTTCTTTAGGAGTAAACTGAGTTGCAGAAAAGTTAAGTAACTGTGTAAACTTATAGAGCAAGTGAGTTAAAAGGCCTCAGTTTTCCTACAAGGGAAAAAAGCAAGCAACTAGCTCATTTATCAGATCTTTTTGATCTTAAAATGATATATATATATATGTCTAAAGAAAATAAATTTTCTTAAAAAAGTTTGATGATTTCTCCACAGGTGTGGAGAATAAAACATACCACACCAGATGTTGAGGAGGAGATATTTAAGCAGTCTCTGGAAGGACCTCTATCACCTAAGGGAAGGTGGTCACTGACAAGTGACCTATTCCTAACTTGCCAGTAACTCATCAGTCTACCATAATCTGGTTTCTGTTCCTTTCACTCCACTGACGTTTCTCTTGTCAAGTTCATCAATAGCTTCATATTACCAAAGACAAAGATTCTTTAAAAAACAAAACAAAACAAAACAAAAAAACCACTTTGCCTTCATCTTACTCAAGTTCATAACAGCATTCAATACATTTGACCACTCCCTCCTGGAAATACTCTGCTGTCTTGGTTTCCCTGAGGCCTCTTGCTCTCTTCCTACCTCATGGCCACACTGTTTCCAACTCCTTTGATGGCTCTCCTGCTTGCAGCTTACCTTTAAATTTAGGGGGATTCAGGTCTTATTCTGAGTTTTTCTTTCTTCCTCTCAACTCTCCAAGTAATCTCAGTAGTTTTTTGGGATTTAAGTATCTGTGTGTTGATGACTGCCATATGGGTATTTCCAGTTCAGACATCTGATTGTAATGTCCATTTCTAAAACTTAGTATGCCCAAAAGTAAAATCTTGATTTTTTAAATCCAAGTCTGTCCTGCTTTCTTGCTCTACCCATCATCCTATATTATTGAGAAATGGTATCACTATATACCAAATTATTAAAGTCTCTAGCCTAGCAGTCATTCTTAATCTTTTCCTTCATTATTATATATCCCATATCCAATTCAATAGCAAAGACCAGTGATTTTCTCTCCAAACTTTATATTGCATATACCCTCTTTCCTCCATTTCTACTATCAGTACCTTAATTCATGCCATATTACCACCATCTCTCACTTATAAGGGTCTCAACCTACAGATCAAGCCCTATCCCTTCTACCTCGAGAATACCTCAGATTCTCCCTTTGTCTCCATCTCCACTGCCTCCATTCTAACTCAAGCCATTGCAGTCTCTTACTTGGGCACCTGTAATACTCAATTCCCTCTTAACAAGACTCCCAACTTTCACACTTACTTACTTACATGTGTACAATTTATGCTCTATGATGCAGCCAGTGTGCAGTGTTTTTTTTAAAAAAATATTTTAAACGCAGATTAGGTTACATTTAAATGGCTTTAGAATCAAACCCCAATTTCTTACCATGCCATAAAAAGCCCCATCAACAGAATACAAAACAAAACAGTCAAGGTCTTTGCCATCATGTTCTACATGTAGCAGGAACTAAGAATTATTCAATGAAGAATCAAATGAGATCATCATGCACCAGGGTTAATTCTCAGGAAATCAGTCTGGGCTGATTAGAACTACTAACTGCCCAGGAGAGTAGTCCCCTAGGGTGAGAACTTTAAGAGGTTTCTGATGAAGACAGTCTAATTTCACTGCTTACTGGAAAAAGAGTGCCCCTGGAAAGTACAAATACATACAACTCCAACTCAATTCTAAAAACCAGATTTTACCAATGAAAAGTAGCATTCATTTCTTACCAGCTTCTTTTTCTTTCAATTGCAGAAGGGCTGGCATAGGAGGATGAAGAAAGTAACAATTTTCATGTCTTTGCTTGAATTCTTCAGCAGCAATAGGATCTATACCTAGAGCAAACCAGGCAACCAATCCATCTTCCTCCTCTCTCGGGACTTCACCAGCATAATTAAGTAGCTTGTCTTTTATTTCAAGTTCTACTCCAAGAAAAATCAAGGTGATCTTCTCAGGCTGGGCCAAATAATCCTTTATATCTGTGTAGTTCAGCTGACAAAGCCTAACTTCTGGCTGTTGGAAACTTTCTTTATTGCCACCTAGAGTAACCAAGGGATTTAAATCTGAGAAAAGAATAAAAACTGTGGCTGGATGGCTTTCTTTAGCTAGCAGCCAGTCAGAATTATTTCTCTTTTCACTTTTCCGGTCCAGTAGTGTTTTGCTAAAATAATTTTCACATTCTTCCACTTCATTCGTTAGGAACCAAGGCTTCTTCCCACCTTTAGCAGTAGCTAGTAAATTAGCTATATGCTTATAACCCCAAAATACAGCAATATCCAGTGCAGTCTGCCTTGATTTATTGACAATTGATCTGTCACACCTATAGATGGAAGAAAAAATTGGGGAGAAAAAGTAAAATAGGAAGTAAACACTTTCTCCTGTATTTATTTCAATAAAATATTTCCAGATACATATTAAAGTCCTTCTTTTTAATGATTACATAGATTTTTTTTCTTTTGTTACATAGTTTACTACTGGGAAGGTTAAAAGAACAATCATAAATGACAAAAAGTTAGAGACAGTGGATACTTACACTTTCTGGATAATTACTCACAAAATAAAACAGTATTAAGCTTTATGCACTATAAAGAGATACCAAAATTCTACAAGAAGTCCTTGGTAGTCATAGTGAGATCTGCATTTTCTATTTGGGAGGAAAATTTATAATTAGACTCCTCATAAATTTGCTTTGCTATAAAGAAATAATTTCTCAGTGAAAAAGGTTACAAAGTTTTAAGTTAGAATAATTGTGCTACATTTTTACATAAATTAGCCAATGAGTTATTTAGTAGTTCAACAATATAAATATGGAAACAAGCAAAATTTTAAAGTAAATATGTAACAAATAAATTAAACCACAAACCCTTTCAGGTGGTACAGCCTAAAATGTTTACCCTTTCTCAAGCAGAAATTGGACAATCTCTGGGTGCCCATTCCTTGCCGCATACATTAAAGCAGTCCAGCCATTTTCAGAAGTTTCATTGAGAAGAGATGGAGAATGACTGAGTATTCCTGTTAACTTGGCAATATCTCCTTCAGCAGCTGAACAGTGAAACTGAGTAACTATTTCTTGCTTCGGACTTCTTTTTACAGAAGACATTTCTTCCTTAAAAGAAGGAAAATCAGGGGAAAAAGCTTATTTGCAACTGCTTTTTTATCAATGAACAATATTGATAAATAGCAATAGAATAATAGCAATGGTTTCCAAGGCAACATACTATTCAACAGGCAATCCTTAAACAGCATACATTTCAATTTCAAAATGTTATCAGTTTAGAATTATAAAATGCAACGCAATTTATATGCCCATGGGAGTTACACAAAATAATGAATAAAGAGCTCTGACAGTACAGACGAGGGGGCCATATCCTTGGGAGGGGGAACCAGGTAACATATTACATAAGGAGGAGGTATTTAGGGTAGACCAGAGGGGACTTCACGATGGGGTGGGGACATGAGGGGGAGAGCATTAAAACAGATGGAAGTAAAGGCAGAGACTTTCTAAGTTTCACAGGAAAACAGTTTATTGTTTGACCTTGCACAATTAATTCTGTAATCCATCTAGGATCTATTTTTGTTCATGGCATGAGGTAGGGGTCAAGATACTTTTTTACCCAATGCATAATCCATATTACTCCGCATTATTCTTGAAATTAACATCTTTGTCCTACTACACTGAGACAAATATTGTCACAAATCAGATGATCATATATTTTTGGTTCTATTATTGGACAGTTCTGTTGGTCACTTTGTTGTAGTTGAATCAGAGCAGCTTTTAAAACTCATTAACTTTATCTGCTTTGTCACCTTTTTGTTTCAGTGGGGTAAAAAACCCCGAAATAATTGTTCCATACTCTTAAATATTGCCTAATCATGGACTGCAGATGATAGAGCACAAACTGAGCTTTTTTTGTCTTTTTTTTTTTTGGCGGCAGGGGATGGTGAAAATGGTTCATGATTCAACTGTCTGTGAACTTCTCAAAGTATTTTTTTTAAGGTATAATTCTTCTTTCTATGAAATGCTATTAAGAAAAGATTTGGGATTCTAACATTTCTATCATTCTAAGCAATAAGATTTTTAAGCTAAAAAGACAGGTTATAGCCCATAGTTTTTGATAGCTGCTGTCTCCTGGGTTCTGAAAGGGCGATCTGGCTGATGAATTGCATAGCAGGAATAGTATGAAGAAAATTCAGGGAAAACAAGGAGTAAAGATTAATTGTCTCATTTTGGAGCTGTTCACCTTTCCTATTTGTGTCTTTCTGCTACTTATAAATAGGTTAAAACTGCTCACAGTCATGGAAACACTTGGATGAAACCTAACAGTGGAAATCTGTTTAGAAATTAAATTACCAGATGTAATATCTACATGACAGAATAATTTTTGATTGATTCTAGAATTTACTTCGCTGTTCCTTTCATATTGAAATTTCTAAATACGTTAAAAATACTATGCATAACAAAAGCTACAACTTTTCAGGACTTTATTTTGAAGCACTGCTGTACAGCTCCTGTACTGATCTCCCTTCCAAATTGTCTTTCTCTTAAGTTTATTTTCCAAAAACCCATACTATAGTTTTTTCAGCTACGTTTAGTTTGAATAATATTTCACTGTCTCATGTTCTGGGGTCACCGTCACTCCCTCACATTCTCACAGGCCGCGCCAGGTAACTGCAAAATTGTCCTTCAAAAATACAGCGTCATTCACTACCTCCAGGGCAATGCTTATGCATATGCTATTCTGTGGAGATGGGAAGTGGAAAGTGTACACTTTTCCCTCTAGCTTTCTCAGCAGAAAAGCCATCTAGAAATAGTACCATTATTCATTCCAGAGAAGCACATAAAGTCTAACACCCAATTCTACTGTTTGATTTACTTTTTCAATTCTCATTGACAGGTTATAGAAGGTAAAGATTTGAAGGCAGAATAAAGTGCTGCCCTTGTTTTCCAAGAAGCTCAAGGACTATTCCGAGAAATCATTTAAAAGAATATTAGATTTAAAGGGACATAAATTTTTAACAAACCAACATCCACTTTTACTGACATGTAACCCGGGGCCCATGACTTCCGCATGCTCACACAGACCGAATGGGACAGGACAGGACCTTAAATATCGCTCTGTCACTGAAATCACTGACCATCAATTAACGAATTTCATCCACTCCCTGGGCACTCAAGACCAATTAAGTGCCACCCGTGCACGGTCTCTGAAAATGGTAAAATGCCTTGAGATATTTTACTTTCTTGCCACTACTGTGAGATTCCTTCTTTCGAGGTGAAATCACACCCTAAGTAGCGCTTCCTTTTCCCCATCTCAGCTTGGGCAGGAAACTCTACGACCTCAGTACCGCCTGCGCCTCCGCCCTGTCCCGGGAGCCCCTGCAAATGCGTCCGTGGCTCCCGCGCCTGCGCCCACCAAACCACTACGAGGCTGCGCCACACAACTCAGCAGGGCCACGCAGGGCAGCGCGGGAACCAAAGAGCCCAGGGAAGTGGTCACCGCCCCCAGAGGAGGCAATGAGACGACTAACTCCCCACTGCTTCTACTAACCCAAAGGTGACCACAGTAGAGGCAACCACGATGCAGTCCAAAGATTGGGATATCCCACTCGCTTTTCCTGGAGCCGGATGCAGCCTTCCCGACTTCCGGTGGAGATCCGGGGGCGGGAGGGGGGCCTTCCCGCGGTTTTATGGGAGATGTAGTTTGAAGCCCACAGGTTGTGCGCAAGTGAGAAGGGGTGGAGATTGCGGGTGGAAGTGTTTGGGAGCCGGCGCGGGAGAGATCGCGGTCTAAAGGATTGGCGCTGAATGAAGGGCTGAAAATCCTTCTCCTGAGACTGTGATGTGTAGATAGAACGTGGTGCAGGCGATCGGAAAACTGTAGGCCTGAGGAAACGATTTTAAATTTTCCAGCGTCTCCCACCCATCTCCTAGCCCTCTCTCCAATACAGTCCAATGTAATTGATTGCTCAAAGCATGTAAGAAATATTCAGTGAATATTTGTTGATGTTAAACAAGTGTTTGTTTTCATATTTATTAAGTCAAATATATTTTTGATGTTGCTATAATACCTTGGTAATTAGAACTTTTCAAATAACATTAAGCAAGAACATATCTGACTTTCTGTGTGGTTGTGTTTACTTGTATGTTTATGGAATTTAGGCATATCTGGTTGCCTCTCTCAAGGAGTTTCTTGTCTAATGAAGTAAAGCAGATGGTAAACAATTACATGCACCATGATAGAGTGAAGACAAAGTGGAGAGCACATTCAGGACACCCACTGTAGACTTGCAGGGCAGGATCAGAAAGGGTATAGTGGAGACTTGAAGTGCTTACCCATGTCTTTTTTCTTCTCTCCATCTGGATCTTCTGGGAAAACGATATAGCCTAGGTTCCTTGCAGCTAGACATGGACTTGTTACTAGTTCTAGCCAATGCACTGTGGACAGAAGTGGTGGTCTTTTGGGTCAAGGGAGAAAGAGACAGGATTTTATAGCCCTTCAGATTCTTATTACCCTGTTTTGGCGATGTTGGAAGTGCATGTTAAAATGACAAAGTCGGCCGGGCGCAGTGGCTCACTCCTGTAATCCTGGCACTTTGGGGGGCCGAGGCGGGCGGATCAACTGAGGTTGGGAGTTTGCAACCAGCCTGACCAACAAAGAGAAACCCCATCTCTACTAAAAATACAAAATTAGCCGGGTGTGGTGGTGCATGACTGTAATCCCAGCTACTCGCGAGACTGAGGCAGGAGAATTGTTTGAACCCAGGAGGTGGAGGTTGTAGTGAGCTGAGATCGCGCCATTGTACTCCAGCCTGGGCAACAAGAGCAAAACTCCGTCTCAAAACAAACAAACAAACAAAAATGACAAAGTCACTAGGAGACAGGACTGGCATTTACTCTTGGGAGAGAGCTGCCATATCTGCCATGGACTTTGAGTGAGAAATCAACCTTTGTGGTATAAACCACTGAGATTTGAGGGTTAGGTTGCCACCTCACCATAGCATAGTCTATTCCAGTATAGAATACAGTGAGGAGATGACCTCTGAACTAAGTTTTGGCAGGCCAGGAACAAAGACTGGACAAAATCTACATGTTAGAGGCTCTCCTTTCCATCTTGCCAAGATAGAACCTGGTCCCTTAAAAGAGTTAGGGGCAAGTTTAGAGATAAAAGTAGGTTAATATTCCAGATGCTAAAGAGGTAGCAGAGTCTACTAAGTGTCAGATATGTCAGAAAAACACACCATAAAATCCTGATATCCAAGGGCCCTGGTAGGCCAAGTGCTGACGGCGCTGTCAGCAATCCACAGCTTGTCTGATTTAAGGCCTATTGTGCTCACTCTGTTTTTGCAAATACATTTCCCCTTACTGAAAATGACAGCGTGTAATAGCAGTTGGCAGAGGTGACCAGAATAAAACACTTTACCCTTTGCGATGTGTACATCCAGAAATGCCTTTAATCTTTAAATGCACTCATTTATGATTTTTGTGGGTAACAAGCCACTTTTGCTGAGTTTAATGGTAATTTCATCTGTCTTATGATTTTCAAAAACAACTTTTAGAGTATTTTTACTCTTGGAAGCATATAGAAATGACTGTATTTTCCATGCAAACATCAATTTAGTTTATGCATTTTAGAAAGAATTCCCAAACAGTGGTTTATTCTTATTTACAATCATTTCTCCCCCTTTGCTGTATGAGTTGTGTTTTATGAAGCAGCAACCATGATGTGAGGAGGAGTCTGTCTGATCAGAGGGAGAATTAACATTGCTTGAAAGAGCAGCATTCTTTCTGTGTACTCAAGTTAATTGGTGCAGTAATTTAATCATTGAGCCTCTGTTCACATTTCATGTGTAAGTCACTTAAACTTTTTTTTTTGCTTTTTTAGAATGTCTAGGTTGATGAGCATTTAAATAAATTTGTAGCATTTAAAAATGTCCTCAAAACTGATTGCAGCATGACATCCCTCAGATTTTGTATTCAGTTTTAGTTTAGTTATTTTGAAGCTTTCAGATGAAAAAAACACCTAAATTTAATATTCTGCAACAGGTTTTTCCATCACTATGCTGAAGCCCAGAGGAACGCAGTGTATTTTTTGAGTTTTAGTCTTCTATTTTTTCCTTAGGATATTTTTGACCCCAGATACTTTTTCCTTTAAATTTGACTGAGCTGTGATCATGATTCTGACCTCTAGCCTTGAAAGAAGAGGAGTTATACCTCTCAGGAGTGATGCCTCAGGCACTTTGCAAGTCGGCTGGCAGGGATTATTTCCTAGGCTGTGAAGTGATGACCTTCTACGGAGAGTGAAAGTCTGCAGTGCAGGTAAATTCCTTCAGCCAGGATTGAGAGCCTTAGGTTTGCTACCTGCTCTATGAATCAGAGTTTTCCTTCTCTATGGAGGACACATAATTTAGCAGTATATTTAAAGCCACATGTTATGTGCTCACATGTTGGTTAATTTACTGTTGGAGGTGAATATATTCTGATTTTGAGTTCCATAAAGGATTGGTTCAGAAGTAAATCTGGAAACTTGGACTAAAAAGCAAGGATGACTTTACTGTGATTAAAGGACACCTTACCTGTTATTTCTAAACAAAGTGCCCTGACAGTGCTCTCTCAGCTGTTCCCAACTTGTCTGATTTCAGTATCCCAGAGAGGATTTCTGTTGCTTCCTAAGCTATCATTACAGCAATAATATAATGCTGATTGCTACGATATTTTCAGAATACATTAAAAGGAGGAATGAAATTTAGAATGATTAATAAACACTTTTGGAATTTGTGGGATGGCATTTTGTTTTTATTCTCTGAATAGAACTGTCAGTCTGAATCCAGTAAATTTCTAGAGTTTTGAAAAATAAGAATATTCATCTATTTTTTGAGGAACATAGTCATTTCAAAAAGCATGCGTATATTTTTAAGATAAAAACTGATTTTAAACATTATGTGATGATTTTTAACACTGATGTTAAAAATGATTTATATATTTTAAGTCCTTCTGAAAAATCCTTGAGAATCCACTTATTGCCACTATCCTGTTTAGCAAATTCTAATATAAATCTAACTGACAGAATTGTGGGAAAGGCAGAGTAATATAAGAGAGTAGCTGTGTCACTGAAGGCCATGTGAAATACTTGGAAAGCCAGGATAAGGAACTATTACCAGATACAAAATGTCACTACAGATATCTTATAAAATATTCCATTTTGTTCTACTTAAAAAGTTACCTGCAATGGGTGAAAACATTTCCAATTTAAATCACACACAATTTTTCTGGTAATAGGACCATCAATGTGGTACTTGTGTAGGACTACGCCCTTTGGTCTAGAATAAAATTTCAACAGTGATTCATTCATTCATTTATTCTTTCAAAAATGGATAAGGGCTTCTTAAAGTGTTGGTAAATAGTACTGGAGGTACAACTTAGTCAAATTCTATTGTTAAATATTTCTGTTTTGCAGAGTTGAAACAAAATGGAGAAAGTTTCTCAAAATATAACTAATTGTCCTAAATCCAACTGTTTAAGATCCAGTAGATAAAGCATAATTTACCTATGTTATATCTCACTATTCTCTTTCGCTTGGCTTCTTTGTTTTTTGTTTTGTTTTGTTTTTTAGCAAAGGAAATCTGTGATATATTTGGATGCAGATTTATTTAAAAGGCCCTGGCCCATTGAATCTGGTAAAACAGAGACAGAAAGCAGAGACATACTACCTTTGTTCTATCACCAATATGATGGCATGGGACAATTGGATACTGGCTGTAGCATTGTGCTAGGTGGTACCCTTCACCCTCACCTTTGCCTTCCTCTCTCTCCCTCCCAGTCTCCCATCCCATTTTCTATGATCAAGATTTTAATTTCGCTTACATGAGAACAACTAGAGTGATGTAGCCAGGATAGTGATTACATTTCTTTTAAAAAATTGGTCCTAGTCATGAAATCAGAATATAATTAAATCATTGAGTTTTAATGACTTCAAATAGGATAATGGTATATTATAACTTGATTTGTAGTCCTACTTTTGGAAGGATATATAAATTATCTTTGTGGAATTGTATAGGCCCAGAATGTAATGAATGATGTGAATCAACATGATTTATAGTTTAAAATATTTTTCCCTTATAGGCAGCTTCTGCCTCCTGCTTGGTATTTCCACTGTGCCACCAGCATCATTTAAGTTCTTACCAGGATTACTGAAGTGGCTTCATAGCTGCTTTATTTGTCTTGGATCTCATCTTTAAATTTACCTCCCAGAATATAACCAGAGTGGATCTTTTAAAAGCTAATTGTTCTTCATTTTTAAAAATTCTTTATTACTATACATCACCTTCAGGAGAATATAGAATATGAGGTCCTTTCTTTTTCTTTAATTGCAATACTATGAATTAAAATTTTTTGAGGACATATACTATATATGTGTGTGTGTGTGTATGTATAAAGTCTTGTAGATGTACATATATAAAATATTAGATACATTATATACTATGCACAGGAGCAGAATTTTAAAAAGGATGTGGTAAGAATAATTATAAAAATAAGCTGCAATCTTTTCTTCTCATGTATTTGCCTTGTGTACCTTTTGGTGTGTGCACCTAACTTTGGAGAGCTCCGTCACTCCCCTATTTGCTTCCTGCCCTAAAGCCACAACTACATAATTACCAAGGCTGTGGCATGTTCACTCCTCCTATTTCTTCTGTTAGAAATACCTATCTCACTCCACCCACTCACCCATAGACCCTCTTGTTGAGTAATTTTTACATAATTTTCCAGACTAAGTTCATGTGCCACCATCTCAGGGAAAAAAATTATATCCCCTTGTCTGCTTCCAAAGCATTATAAATTAACGTATTTCATAATATTTTAGAGTATAGATAGTTATTTTTTCTAACACTCCAAAGATTAGGAGCTTCTTTGAGGAACAACTATCTTCTTAATCTTTACATCATTATAGGCAGACACAATGCCCAGCATGTGTTATACCTTCAATATAATTTAAACGAATTCATGCGTGAATCAGTAACGAAGAAAGGAAGGGAGGAAAGAAGGAAGGAGGGAGGAAGAGAGGGAAGGAGGGAGGGAGGGAGGGAGGGGATAGAGGGAGGAGTTAATGGATGTGTTCAAGATAAAACAACCAGTCATGGTAAAAGGAGGATTTTTAATCCGTGTCTCCATGGTTCTCTGATGGTCGATGGTAAATATATAAGGAAGGTAATTTTGCATTATTTTGGTGAGCAAATCTGTATATTACATATCAGTATCAAACATAAATATTGTTATGTAAATGTTCTCTGTTTTTCTCTAGGTTTTAAATACTTACCTGGTAACCTAATCCTATTAAAAGCTTTATTTTTGTCTTTTTTAAAAAATATTTTCTTCTGTTTTATGTAATGCCATAGGACTAGCACAAATACCTAAAATACTGACGAGCTTAAATTTCCTTTTGAAATGAGCATAGGATAGAGTGAATCACAGGAAGCAGGTTATGGATAAGGATAATGTATTTTGATGATATTCAAATTTATTCAGCAAAGACCAAATAAGTCAGAGCAGATTTGCTGGTTCATCAGTTGTGCTGCTTCTGCATTCTTATTAGTAAACTGTAACATATTTTACAAAGACTCAATCTTTTCCCACAGGGCACAGCTCTAGGTTAAGCCTTAAAAGCAACTTTCATTATAGATCGTTTATTGAAAGTAGAGTGAAGCAATTACAGTATCTCTCTGAAGAGGTATATTGGCCAAACACTCTACTTTGGAATAGTGCTTTATACTGGATTAGTTATTTAATACTTTGGCTATTATTGAAACTTGGAAATGTGTGTAGATGCCCCTTAGGGCTTATTGATACTGTGAGAAAAGCAACAGATATATTCTAGAAAAAAAATATGATCCTCATCAAGCCTTTTTTAAAGTTCAAGTGTAGACATTTGCCAATCATTGTTTTAGTTTTTTAGTTTAAAGTACCAGTGAAAGTTGTTTTGAGGATTTATGGAAACTAATATTTATCCATTTGACTCACTGTGGTAATTATTTTGTGGTGTGTTGATATAGTCAAATTTCCATTCTTTTGATTACGTGTTGTGTGCAAATTTTGATATAAAGATATAAGGGCTCTTCTTTTATATTTAGTATCTGAATTTTCTCATTTGACAAATGAGAATTAAATATATGAGATCTATATTTTTATAATGGGCCAATCATAAAATCTAGGCTTATTTTAGACAAACTAGTGTTCCTAAGAAGTCAAATATAGAAATAGTTGACTCTTTTCTCTTGAAAATTAGGGATTTTTGTCACCTTCATCTTATATTAGGGCTAGGATACTTTGTTTTTTATTTCTTTAAATTTAAAAGCTCCAAGTTTTTGAATATGTCAAATTTATTTAAATGAAACTGAATCTTGTGATTCTTTCTTGACATTTTCAAATATGATTCAAATTTGGGAAAAATTTTTTTGCCAGCTAGTAAATGATTGCTGAAATCATGAATTGAAATTTCTCTATTTAAATGGAATGCCATATTTATAAAAGTAATAGCTTGCAAGAGATTGTCAATGGCATTCAAATCTGAATCTAAAATGTATTTCTTTCATTAAATATTTGCACAAAGTTGTTACATATTTATATAGTTCATTCCCTGGGACGTTTTATACATTGTCATTTAAAAATATTCATTCTTAAAGAGATACGATAGAAACATGCTTTATGTATACATTCCAGGTGCATGCTTGTATAGTACTGTGCTGTATCCATTATCTGCTTTTGAGGCTGTAGCTGTTATTTATAGTGTTACAGTTACTGTACATTTATTTGTTCTTGATTTTAGCTTTTCCAACTGTGCATTTTCATTATCAAGGAGAGAATCTGGCTCACAGATAAAATTTCTCACCCCCATAAGTAAAATAAAAATGAACTCTCCAAAGTTAAAGTAACAATGAAAGAAACAAATTGTAGCAATGGAAGTAATGGATTTAGATGAACAATGTTTGTATTAGTTGATGGCCTTCACAAGATTTTTACCAATATGAAAGTTCAATAATTCAAGTGAATGGAATTACTTAAAAGATATACTTGATGTGCATTAATGAAATAATATTTTCTTTTCTTTTGTTTTCCTGGCATAACTGTGGTTTATTTCTTCTCCAAATTCTTTTTTGCTTCAACCATATAGGTGTAATAATATTTGGTTGAAGTGGAGTTTCAATACTGCTTGCCTAGGTTCAAAACCTGGCCCTGCTACTTATAAGTTGTTGTTTAGGGGCACTTAATCTGTCCCTCAGTTTCTGTTTTTAAAATCAGAATAATAGAATAATTAATAACTTTCTCATAGAATTGTTATGAAGATTAAATAAGTAAACACATGCAAAAAGCTTAGAAAAATATTACCATATGTAATTTAAACAACACTGGAGTTATTTACTAATCTCTTTATTGTTATGGACATTAATGTATTTTTGTTGTTGAAATGGGAGAGTGTTACAAAAAAAAGTTAGCTGGGTGTGGTGGCACGTGCCTGTAATCCCAGCTACTCAGAAGGCTGAGGCAGGAGAATCACTTGAACCTGGGAGGCGGAGGTTGAAGTGAGCGGAGATCGCCCCACTGCACTCCAGCCTGGGTGACAGAGTGAGAGTCCATCTCAAAAAAAAAAAAAAAAAGAGATAGAAAAAAGAAATGGGATAGTGTTTATTCAGTGAGCACCTAGAATTAAAAAGTGAATTGCGTGAATAAATTCTCTCATTAACATGGTTTATTGTGGTTGTAATGGTGGGGTTAGTAAAGAAGTAGAGATAGTCTCCTAGTCTCCAAAATGACTTGGCACTTGAACAGTTTAAACTACATACTAAAGTTTGTAGAAATTGTATGCAACCATCACTGCTGCCTCTGTTGTGATCATGTGGCCCTTCTTTTAGATAAGGAGTTATAGCAATACATTATATAGCATTGGATTTTGACCTTTGATATATAAATTCTGGTCATCTCAATGTATCTTGTAGGGTTAATACAGATGTAAGTAATAATAATTATAATACATTTAAGAGATTACAACATACATTGTGTTATCTGGTTCCTTCATTATGCAGTAGGTATAGTTAATTATCTTCATTTTTCTGATGAAGGCTCACTGGCTTAGAGAAGTAAAATGCCTTACCTGAGGTCACACAGTTAATCATAGTGGCAGGATGTATAGAATTGGCCTCATGTCTAATTTATATTTATTTATTAACTATTTCTAGTTACCAAAACTCTCTTAAAAATGACATTGTCTTAAGAAAAAGGTACTTACACAAAAGTAGAGTTAATATCTAGATTGTATAAGAACTTAAAGTCACTGGTGTTATAAAATAACTAAGAAAGTAGGATAAGTATTAACAATTGCTTTGGTTTATACTATTTGAAAGACTCAGAATCCTTGGCATCAGGTTGTTTTCATAATAAGTAAGGACCATATAAAATGTGTCAAGACCTTTTTCTCAATTGATATGTTTTAATAAGTTTTATAGCATTCAGTTTTTAATACAGTCTATATACTAAAATTAGAAAATTAGAACTTAGTATAGTCTATACACTAAAATTAGTATATATAGTCTATATACTAAAATTAGTATATATGGTCTATATACTAAAATTAGTATATATGGTCTATAAACTAAAATTAGTATATATGGTCTATATACTAAAATTAGTATATATGGTCTATATACTAAAATTAGTATATATGGTCTATATACTAATATTAGTATATATGGTCTATATACTAAAATTAGTATATATGGTCTATATACTAAAATTAGTATATATGGTCTATATACTAAAATTAGTATATATGGTCTATATACTAAAATTAGTATATATGGTCTATATACTAAAATTAGTATATATGGTCTATATACTAAAATTAGTATATATGGTCTATATACTAAAATTAGAATGTTTTTGAAATATGTTTTAAGAAGAAATATGTATTTTTGATAACTGTATTGGCAATTCTTAAAAACGTGGAGGAAGTGATAAATATATCATTTGGTAAGTAATTTGTGTAAAGACCCCTAATATCATTAACAGCAGGATACCTTGAAAATTAAAAGAGCTTATTTAAAATATAAGCTTATTAGCAATAACAAATGGACTTCAAAATGAAATATTTACTTTCTTACCCATTAGCATTTTAATAATGAGAATATTTTAGACATGTACCAGTTTTTGCCAGGTTATACTGCAGTGACAATCGACCTCTAAATTTCAGTGACAACAAAATAGATTGATTTCATGTTATATGTCTATTGCAGGTTGACATGTAACACAGTCTCACATTATTGTAACACAACCTTACATTGTTGTTCTTTCTTGTATGGTCAAGGGAAAGGAAAGCCAAGGTGGCATTAAGGTTCCTGCTTGGCAATGCCACAAGTCACTTGGGCTTATTTTGGACTGACCAAAGCAAGTCATGAGAAGCAGTTAATATTTTGAAATAATATCACAATCTACTACAAACACCATTATAATTCCTAGGCATGGACCCTGCTTAAGATAAATATTTCAGTTGTGTGTGTGCATGTGCGCATGTGCATGCACACTTATATCTAAAATTATATCTCATGGGTAATAGCTACATTTTTCAGCTTTTTTTATTGTTGGCTGGGATTCTAATTTTTTTTGTATCAAAATTTTCCTTGCATTTTTGTAATGTTAACATCTTATTGGAGTCAAGATTTTTGGCTTCAAGAAATAACATCCCACAGCAATCTAGTGTATTACAATGGAGAAGGGTTTATATGGATACAGGGGAATGTTGTAGAACCTACGGGTAGAAGTACTGCTGTGTTCATCTGGAACTAGAAAGTTGTCAGGCATTACTATTACTCTCTCTCTCTTTCTGGATTTTCTTCTTATTTCCATGTGTGTGTTTCCTTCTTTTCTCTTTTCAAATGGTCATTTTTCCCTGCTTTTTCATTCATTTGGTACTCAGTGACAGCACCATAGCCCCTGAGTTTACCTGTCTCAACTTTAGAAAACATCAAAGACTCGACCATCCTTTCTGAATCCCAATTCTGATTTCCCAAAAGAGAGAAGCACCAGCTGGTAGGCTGTAAGTGGCCCACTATGTAATTTAAATCACAGAATTTTAGTCTCTATGGATTAGGGGAGGTAGGAGGAGAAATTTGTAGAAAGAAGATTGGACAGACAATCCAAAAGCTGTCTATTATTCAAAGGTTAAATTTCTTATTAAAATAAGAAACTTTAGAATTTTTTAAAAAATAATTATTTTCATGAATATGTTTCAAAGAAGTTTTCAGTTTTTTTTTCTTACTGTTGATAGACAGGGAAATCTGATAAGCACACTGATAAAGCTCTAAAATTAATGAACAGGGAGTTCTGAAGCTGTTAAACTGTAAAAGAAAAAGCTATTGGATATAGTCATATTCTTTTATACACTTTGTTCTTTCCTTAACCCAGAGGCAGTGTTAGGTCAATGCTCCAACTACACAACTAGCCATCTCCCGTAAGACCCAAGGCAACTGTTTCTCTAGAATAAGGGAGAAAAAGAAAGAAATCCTCACAATTCTTTAAAAAAAGTATTTCAATTTTTCTCAAACATTAAATTGTGCATTAAGCTTGTCTAATATAATTTCAATGTTCTTTTAAATTCCATGAAGTTTAGCTGCACTGGTAAAGCGGATTTAATAGATCAGAACATTATACTTTTTTCTCCATCTTTTTATTTAGAAAGTTTGTAAACCTAAGAAAGGTAGAAGGGCTAAAACAGTGATTTCCCATATATCCTTCAACTGGATTCACCAATTTTTGCCACATTTGCTTATGTCTTCCTACATGTATACTTCTATCTCCCTACCTACATTGAACATAGTTTACTCAACTAAAAGAAGACCAGTTAATTCCCTCTGGAAGAACTTTATCGCCTTCACTTTATTTTGTACTGCATCTCCTGCTTTTTTGTCACATGGAAAATGCTCTTGTAAAAAATATACCTCAATCTAATGTGAATAACCAAAATGGCTCAGGGGCCTTTTCAGTCACCTATTAAGCCCCTCTCTTATGAGAAGAGATGTATTACAGCATAGGTATAACTTTGCCTGTTGTCATTGGTTTGCACACAAAATGTCTTTAAATTTTGTGTGGATGCTTATTTTCTTGACCACTTTGCCGGAGCTATTCCATTTATTTTATACACGCTGGAAAATGATTTAGAGTCAACAGCAGGTGGCAGTGCTAGCAAACTTTGTGCTTTTGGTACATAATCAGCTCAGAAAGTGATGTCTTTCAGTAGTACCACAGGAGCAATACAATTAGTAAGGAGTCCTTAAATACCTATGCTTATCTCCAATTTATTTTGAGAATTATTTTTGAAATCAGTTGAAAATTATGGATAAATGTATTTAGAAATACTAGTTTAGAGACTGAATTTTGTTATCATTGTGAGATCAAATAACTGAGAAAAATAGGTTTGTTTTATCCTTGTTTCTGGTTTATTCCATAACCAGAAAAAAAAATGTGAATACTTAAAATTAGAAAGATAAGGTAGTTTGAATCCTGTTAAAATTTGCTGGAAAAATGTCACAGCAACATTTATTTCTATTGATGAAAAGGTAGTTATGTATTTTGAAATTTTGTGGCAAACTTTAAGAAAGCTCTTATAAAGCAAAACTACTCTGATTCACCAGGGTAACAAATTTTAGAAAGCTTAAATTGCTCTTGACATTTATGGAAATAATTTCAAAAATGCTCTTTAGTTATAATTTGTTTCAAAGACCATAATTTGTTGCAATTCTCTTCTTTCATTTCATAGAAAAGGAAACTGGACAAGCAAGGAATTTTTGTTTTCATTGAGGTATTTGATTTTTCACAACTTTTGTGTCATTTTACCAGAAACAACAAAGACTTTTTAGTTTTTGGATTTTTTATTTTAGTTTTATGTTCTTGGATTTTAATAGTTCTTCTGTACATGTGTTTCAATAACTTACATATGGCTTATTTAAATATTTGTATATTTATAGGTTCATATATCATCTAGATATCAGATAATAGCAGAGTAGTTGATTTCTTTTACTAATATGATTATTTAACATTAAGAACTCAGAACACTTAAAATTAGCATAGAATTGAAAGCTTATGTAGTTTAATGAGATCATTGCTCCAATGGAGAAACTGAGGCCCAGGAAGGCTTTCAGTGAAGGAGACTTAATGGTATAGAAAGATCCTGTTACATTCTCTCTTGATTCTCAGGCTGTCTCAGGAACAACTCAGTTGCAAATTATTATTTTATTTACTTACACTCTCAGGACTCCTGCATTCACTAGGTTCTGTATTTTACTATGAAGAAAATTACTGATAAAAATTCTGTCCTCCCCAAGAAGCATGCATTTTAGCCATTTCTCTAATTAACTGGTTGGCCTCATACCCCCATTTGCTAGATGTGTAATTAAAATTCAATGAGTCTTCCTGAACTATAGTTTCAGTGCTTTTGAGAACTATGTAGCAGCAGCTATTATTATTCCTACCTTTTAAGACTGACCAGTGAAAAAAAATGATAAAATGTTTAAGTTATATTAAGATAAAACAGCAAGTCATCAAAAGGTGTGAGGAGGAAAATAGAACTCTGAGGCATAATTACCGATTCCCCAAGGAGCAGCCTTTCCCACGAAAAACAAACAAGACAGAATGAAATCTTAAAATTTTCTTCAAGGATTACATTAGAATTAGGAAATGAAATGGAAACATTCTATGCATTATATGTGGAATAAATCATTTTGAAATAGAAGCACACTGCCTGTTCTCAATAAGATATCAATGATTTATTGAAGTTATTAGTTAACTGAAACACACAATTTTTGGCATACTATTGAAATTTAACTTTGATTACATTTTAATTATTACTCCATTAAAACCTATTATTTACATACAATAGCTTTTTATAAGGTTAGGCAAATCACTGTTTCTTGAAAATTCTCAGGTCATGTGTGCAGCCAAGTGACAGTGCCTTAGAAAGAGAACTTTAGTTTGGCCTGTGGTAATCTATGTTTTAAATTACAGCACAACTCATTCCAAATCAATATAATGAATTGATTTGTAAACGTTTGAGGCAGGACTGCTTTCTTTGGATTTTGTCTATTGAATGTGCACTGCAGTTAAAGCATCCTTTTTCTGCATAATTAAGTCTATGTTCTTGGCTTTTCACTGAGTTTAAACTGGTTTTAAAAGGCAGAAATGTATGTTAAGGCAAAATTATGCACATCCATTTTTCTTAGTCTTATAAATATTGAAGCATTTTTTTCCCTTTTAGTGAGAAATGGAAGAGAAAATAAAGCTGAATGCCCTGAACTTTAGTTCCCCTTTCTGAGGATATTTTAAACTATTTTAATTCTGGGAAGCATTGAACATACTTCCCTCAAATGCCTAAATTGCCTGAATACACAGTAACATTCTTTATTCTTACAGTGAGGGCAATGTTTAAATTATGGTATATGAGAATGAGTGAACAAGAACAAGATGGTGATTTGAATTCTGAGAATTCTGAAAAGATTTTGAGCTAATGTATAAATAGAAAGAGCTATTGTAAAAAATCAATTCAACCAACATTTATTGAGCACATGTAATAGTGCCTTATATGTCGCAGACATTGGGTTAGTCACTTCATAAATATCTTCCAATTTCACAACAATCCTGCAGATTGTTTTATTCCACGTCTACATATGAGAAACTAGAAAGTCAAGCTATTGAAACTAGGATTAAAACATAAATCTCCGTCATGATCTTTTGGCTCCGAAAGCAACATATTGCTTTGCCACCTACCAGTTGTCACGTGCTAGAGATATAAAAATGAATAAACTCAGTTCCTGCCTTCAAGAAATTCATAAGGGTGGTCTATTGGGAAAGAAAGCCATTCAAACAGTTTACATTATCATGTGATAAATCGCAATACATAATGATGTACTATGGTAAGGAGGGAATTATTTCCGATAATGGGAGCTAAATGCATAATCATTGAGATATGAGAAGGTTATAGTGCGGAAGAAGTTAAAAGTAGTGTTGCATGGTGGATTTTGAAGGGCCTGGAAATTTATGCTCAATAGCTTGGGACTCCTGGGTTACTCGGCTTTCAAACAACCCTCATGATTAGTTTCTTAAATGGTTGTTGGTGCTAGTGGATTTAATATTTAATGTCTTTGAATATACATTTGAATGCTTTGAAACTCCAAATTATTGAAAATTAGTAATTATCTAAGTTTTATTCCCCCAGACTTTCGTAGCTCAGGATACATTTTAACAGGAGTTATTTGCTATTCTCATTAACAAAGCATATTATTTTATATTTTAAATTTACTCATACTTACACAGTAGATTTCAGTTGTCAATAATCATTATTGTAAAAGAATCCATACAAGATGAAGTACTGGTAGTATTCACTTGGCAACTTTATATCACATTTTCCAGGGTTTATGCAATATAAACGGGATTTTAGACAGTGTACATGGCTGCATTATAAGAGAGATGAATTTTAGGAGTTTAGATTTTTTAAAAATATAATTGTAGACAAAGAATATTTTTGGAGCTGTTAATAACCTTAATGTTTTTAAGTATATATTTGCTGTCATTTCATCTGACACATTGATTGAATTACACATAAGCAACCCCTACAAATGGCTACCTTGCAGGGATTGGAGATGTTGGTAAGTTCTATATTGTCTTCTATTAGAGATAATTATATTTTAAAGTGGACACTCAAAATTTTATTTTTAAATTTCATTTGTAATTTGGGAATTGATAGAAACTTTAAATACTTGGAGCGTCATCCTATATATTATCTTATTTCAGCTTGGAGATATTGTATTTTCCATGTCCTCAATGGATAACATCTCCTATAATGTTATCCAGTTATATGAGATTTATTGCACTGTTGGTTAATGCTTTTTTGTGGCCTTAATATCAGTAGTTTTATTTTGAAACAAAAGTTGTTGCTTTATGGATATATGTATAAGTTCTGAAATACTTTTCTGATAAAAATATGGATATAACATATATTAGGAACTTCAAACTGTTAGAGGGCTCAAGTTATACTTTTCTTTAAGATAAAAATATTTTAAAATGTGTAGCATCACCCTGGAAAGAAACAATTGTATAGAAATGCAACTATTCTCCTCATAAGCACTGATACTAGCTCCTCCCACATCTGTACGGTTTGATCTGTTGTTTCTCTTCACCACAAAGCAGGTTTCCTTATCACTGTCAACAGCATGAAATCAGACATCAAGCTTGCCATTAAAACTTTTCACATTTTTCCTAAATGTTTTCTAAACATGAAACTATAATAGAAAGAAGGAGATTTGACATCAAGAAAGGAATAAGCAATTTTTATTATGGATGTCAAATATAATAGAAAGGTAACAATTGATCATTAGATTTTTTTTTTTTAAAGATCTCTGGGTTAAAGGTGTTCAATGTTCCTGAGACAATATATGAGTCAGTTGACTATAGTTTCTGTATATGTATACGTGTGTGTGTTTAATCTTGTTATTGCTACTTCTTAATAAAAGAGAACCTCATTTCTGAGGTTCTTTGTAGGATATTGTACTGGGTTAGAATTCATTTTTATGCCTTGTATATACAAACAGGCCCAAACAGATTTTATGTTGACTTCATCATGGCAGTATTAGGAAATAACTGTGATTCCAAGTGATGGCCTTACTATTGAATTGATTTTTGCCTAGGAGGCAAAAATCTTAAATTCTTACTAGCTTGTTAATATGTCAGGATATATTTGGAAAGTAGGAAGTGTTTCCTAATTATTATCCTAGTAACTCCAACTCTATGTACTTTCTTTTTTTAACAATATAAAGAGGTGTGAGCTTCAATTAATATTTGGGATTACAAAATAACATATTTAAAGGTATAAAGTGTGTAAATATCATTATTCTAATAAAAATTCAAATTTATAAGATGAAACCTCTGCATAGCCTTGAATAAATTGCTCCTAGTAAAAATCCTAAAATGACCATTAGAGGGTGCAAAGACATTGCAGAAACGAACAAACTTTCCTAGAATGAGAAATAACTGAGAGAAGTGTATCTTTGTGACCATGAAATGCTTAACATTTCAGAAAACATTCAAAGCTTCCAGAGCATTTCGTTGAACATGAGATAAGTGTATGTTCATCTGAGTATAATCCTACTTTTCTTATTTGATTTCTTCTGAATGAGCAAGTTGTCACTCTGTTGGTTCTTGAAAAGCTTAAATAAGATCAAATCAGTAAAGCAGTGTTAAAAGGGGAATGTCATTATAGTTGCTGCAATTGAAAAACTGAATCCGGTTTTTTTTTTAGGTCATAAATTATCATTTTAGAGAAATTTAGATTATAAGTTTTACTCTTTGTAAAGACAAACTTTTGATTGGGGAGAGATAATCAATTCTTGAAAAAAAGAAGCTTTGGGAAAGTTTGAGAAAGAAAGACAAATGCTATAAATATCTTCTAATTCAATACATAATGCAAAATTTCTATTTATTTATTAATGTTGAGTGTTAAGATTATTTTCTATGCCAGATGATACAATTCTGTGGCACGTGTCTATTGATTGACCTTAATAGGTCCTTTGGTTTTTTGAAAATTTTGAGATAACAAACCCAAACTAAGCAAGACAACAAATCTAACATTAACTGTAAATATTAATAGATTATTTGACAGAAGGAACGTGCAAGTTGATTCTGATAGAGCAGTTGTTTTAATAAGTTTTTATCGCGTGGTCCTAGTTGGACAGAAAGGTGAGATTAAATTTTTTAAAAAATATTTTTTGTTTTGAGATAAGATTAGAAGAAATTGAAAACTGCATCTACTGTTATTTATAAGTGAGAGAAATAAACAATGAATATTAAACATTTAGTTTTAAGGCAATTTCTGAAAGAACTGCTTTAGACATAATCTCTGTGATGATTTTATATCAGCTTTTAAAAATAAAATCAGCTTTTGAAGTGAAATCTCACAGGAGATGTTAAGTCAATAAAAACATTTTATTTTGTTGTTGTGGGTTGTCATCTACTAAGAGATGCCCCAAAGCTCCCAGCATTCCTCATTTTTACACCATCAGGACCTTAGAACCACAGGAAGCACCTAAAAATTATCGTCTTTATTTATTTTATTTATTTTGTGGTGACTATCCTCCTTATCGAGGAGCTGAATTAAGGGAAGATCTACTGTAAAGAGCAGTAACTAGTCATCTCAAAAAGTCCAGAAGAATAAATAATTTAGCTCTAGTCAATGTATTCAATATTCAGTTACCATATGTCAGGCATTGGTCAACCTGTTTTTTTTTTTTTTTGAGACGGAGTCTCGCTCTGTCGCCCAGGCTGGAGTGCAGTGGCGCGATCTCGGCTCACTGCAAGCTCCGCCTCCTGGGTTCACGCCATTCTCCTGCCTCAGCCTCCCGAGTAGCTGGGATTACAGGCACCCGTCACTACGCCCGGCTAATTTTTTTGTATTTTTAGTAGAGACGGGGTTTCACCATGTTAGCCAGGATGGTCTCGATCTCCTGACCTGGTGATCCGCCCACCTCGTCCTCCCAAAGTGCTGGGATTACAGGCATGAGCCACCGCACGCGGCCAACCTGTTGTATTTTAAGATCAATCAGTACTTAGTACTTAGAGTTTTAGGAAGCTGAACTTATTGTTCCTTTAGATTCTACATCTACTCAGGAAATGTAAGGTATCTTAGTACCTTTAACAAATATTCCAATCACTCCAGTAATTTCTGGATGCTACAGAATTGGGTATAACTGAGTTATGAAAGGAAGTGGCATTTTCTAATTTAGCGTTGATATGGGCCTTCTGTGGCTCGTTATGCTACATTGATACTCACCATAGTAGTCAATTAATTTTGTACCTCAATTGCACAGATTTGGTACTATTTTGACATCTAATGCCAGGGAGGGCAGAGAGTTCCACATTGGGAAAAAAAAAGTTAGTGTTTAAAAGGAGTTATGTTATATTGTGAGTGTACCTATTTTTTTTTCACTCATAAGTCAGTGGGAACAGCCAAAGGTTATTTAATTCATTCCTCAACCTGTCCTAAGGACTCCATGCCATCCTGCAAAGACAGATTGGCATGGACATTCTTTAAATGTCCCATGGACATTCTTTAAATGTCTCAAGGGAAGGAAAAATCTATAAGCTACCTTGGTGACCCATCTTAGTGTGGAATAACCCTCATACATTTATACAAGAAAGAATGAAGAAAATTCTAGTTTGACATAAAAGTCATCATTTATGATGAGTCACTCTGAGAATGAGGGGGCGACTGCACATTTCTTCTATTCCCTTATGGAGAAGATGAATGACCTCTTACAGCCTTAACTTTCCCCTTGTGTTCTGCTTGAAATAATCGTGATCCTGTGAATGTTAACTGAAAGAAAATCAAGAACAGATGTCAGGCAACATATATAATTTTGGGAAAATAAGAGGTTGAGGAAACCGCTGAATATCTTCCTCTTCAACTTTTTTTTTTCATAATTCATAGCTTGCTTTCTGACTTTCCTCTGCTCACATCTATTTCTCCCAGCTCATTTTCTCCCAAACTCCTGTCAGTGAACACAAGCTTGAGTCTTGACAAATCATGGCACTCAAGTGCAGAACTCTCTAAGGCATTGTCACAGAAAGGAGGCAATTAAAGAAGAGGAGGAGGAGGAGGAGGAAGGGAAGAAGGTGGAGGAGCCGACTTAAGTGAATGAGGTTAGACAGCTCTAAAATCTGGAATGCTCATCTCAGCCCTAACTCGGAAGTTGATGCCCCAGGGGCAGGGTGAATGGATGATGGGTAAGGGGAATATATTTCCAAGAAGAAGTATGGGAAATAGACGGGCCCTCAATGTAACATTAATACACTGTTCTGTTGGGTCTCAGGGATAACCTATGTTTCCCTGGCCACACATACTGCTTTGGAAATTTGAAGAAAACAAGATATAAAAAGCAACCAAAGCAGGAGTTATATTTGAATAAGATGATAATTTCAGAATAATGTCTCTGGAGATGGTCTATTCAAGAGTTTTGTGGATATGATGCTATTTTAATGAAACCAATATGCGAAATGCATCATATTGCCACCTAATCAAGCTGTGATAATGTTTCCATTGGATATTACATCAGTGTTCTGTTCTGATTCCAGATGAAATTTAAGGCGTTGACTACCAACTATAAAGTCCAAAATTATCTGGATTATGGTTACTTTCTTCCCTCCTGATGTTGTATGTTGTGAATTTAGACTTCTGGGGCATTCTCACCACTAGTTTTTAGATTACATTGATGAGAATTATAGAGTAAAACTTGTTTTCATGCGTTCTTGCTTAGGGAATACTGGCTAGCTTTCTTGGGGGGGCAGGAAGAAGAATATCTAAGCATGTAAATAGCGTCTATTGATATTGGACTTTCTTTGAAAAAGTTTTATTTCAAAATTTGAAGTATTTAAACTATTTAAAGTAACTGGGTCCTTGAAGTTTCAAATATTGTTCTGCATGTATAACCTTATGCTTAAGTTTTATAGATTTAAATTTATGTTCTAAATAATGCAATTCTGGCTTAGGGATAGGGGATGGGAATGTAAAATGATTCCAAAATGTGAAAATGTTACTTTTTAACCTTCTTTTATAAAATATATTACTGAAACTTCTAGATATTTTAATAAATCCCTTGTTGCCATGGACCCATCCTGGTTATCTCCTAATTAGAACCCTACTTCCACTCTGTCTCTACTCTAATTCATTCAGTTTGTTTTATTCATAGTGGCCACCATTATCTATTTTTAATTAATAGACTTATTTTTAAAGCAGTTAGGTTTACAGAGCAATTGAGAAGAAAATACAGAGAGTTCATATATACCTCTCCAACCTCCCACAGTTTCCCTTATTACTAATCTGTTGCCACATTTGTTATCGATGAGCCAATACAGGTATCTTATTATTAACTAAAATCCATAGTGGACATCATCATTTACTCTTTGTATTAAATAGCCTGTATTTTTGACAAATATAAAATGACATGTATCCACCATTACAATATCATACAGAATAGTTTTACTATCCTAAAAGTTGCTTGTGTTTTACCTGGTCATCTCTCCCTATCTCCCACGGATCACTGGCAACCGTTTTTTTTTTTTTTTAACTTTTCCTGTGCTTTGCCTTTTATGAAATGTCATTTATTTGGAATCGTTTAGTATTTAGCCTTTTCAGATTAGTTTATTTGACTTAACAATATGTGTTTAAGTTTCCTCTATGTCTTTTGTGTAACTTTTATTGCTGAATAATGTTCCACCGTGTGGATATGCCACAGTTTATTTATCCATTCACCTATTGAATGCAATGTCTTGATTGCTTTCACGTTTTGGAAATTATGAATAAAGCTGCTATAAACATGTATGTGCAGGTTTTTGTGTGGGCATGCATTTTAAGTTCCTTTGGGTAAATACCAAGGAGGTCTACTGCTGGATCCTCTCTTAAGAGTATAGGTAGTTTTGGAAGAAACTGCCAGACTGTCTTCCAAAGTGGCTATACCATTTTGCATTCCCATTAGCAATAAGTGAGAGTTCCCATTTGTATACATCCAGGCCAGTATTTCATATGGTCAGTGTTTTGAATTTTAGACATTCTAATACTAACAGATGTATAGTAGTATTTCACTGTTGTTTCAATATGCTATCCCTTAATGTATGTTGAGCATCTTTTTATACGTCCAGTTGTCATGTGTGTATCTTCTTTGGTGAGATATCTTTTCAGATCTTTTGCCCATTTTAAAATTGGGTTGTTTTCTTTTCTTTTCTTTTTTTCTTTCTTTCTTTCTTTCTTTTTTTTTTTTTTTGATTCTAAGAGTTGTTTGTACATTTCAGATACTGGCAAAGATTCTCTCCTAACATGTGGCTTGTCTTTCATTTTCTTAACACTCTGTTTCATAAAGGTTTACAATGTTAATGAAGTCCAGCATCTCAATTTTTTCTTTCATGGATCATGATTTTGGTGTTGTACCTAAGAAATCATTGCCAAATCCAATTTCATATAGGTTTTCCTATATGTTACTTTCTAGGAGTTCTATAGTTTGTGTTTTACATTTAGATCTTTGATCTATTTTGAGTTAATTTTTGTGAAGTGTGTAAAGCCTGTGCTAGATTCTTCTTGTTTTTTACATGTGCATGTCCAGTACTTCCATCACCATTTGTAGAAAACCCCATGTTTTCTCCTTTTATTTGCCTTTCCTCCTTTGTAAAAAATCAGTTGATTATATTTGTGTGGGTTTATTTCTGGGATACCTACTCTGTTTCATTTATCTATTTGTGTATTCTTTTGACAATACAGTCCTAATTACTGTAATTTTATAGTAAGTTTAAAGTTGAGTAGTGTCAGTCCTCCAACTTTGTTCTTCTTTAATACTGTGCTGACTATTCTGGATCTTTTGCCTTTCCATGAGAACTTTAAACTCTGTCAATATTCACAAAATAACTTGCTGGGATTTTGATTAAGACTGCATTGAATTTATATATCAAGTTTATATTCCTGGATTTCATCAAGGCCTCCCAGCTCTGTGAGTTCCTGAACTTTAAACTCAGTTTGTCAATATTCACAAAATAACTTGCTGGGATTTTGATTAAGACTGCATTGAATTTGTACATCAAGTTGGGAAGAATTCTCTCTTAACAATTTGAAGTCTTTCTATCAATGAACATGGAATATATCTCCATTTATTTAGATCTCTTTCATCAAAGTTTTCCTCAGATAGACCTTATACATCTTTTGTTAGGTTCATACACAAATATCTCATTTTTAGGGTGCTACATTGTAGTTTTAATTTCAAATTCTACTTGTTCATTGCTGGTATACAGGAAAGCACTTGACTTTTGTATATTAATTTTGTATCCTGCAATCCTGCTATAATTGCTTAGTAGTTCTAGGAAGGTTTTTTTTATGATTCTTTGGAATTTTCTACATAGATAATTATACCATCTGTGAACAAGGAGAGTTTTATTTCCTTCTTCCCAATCTTTTGAGAAGAATATACATATATTACTCTACATATATTAAATAATATAGGCCGGGCGTGGTGGCTCACGCCTGTAATCCTAGCACTTTGGGAGGCCGAGGCGAGTGGATCACCTGAGGTCAGGAGTTCGAGACCAGCCTGGCCAATATGGCAAAACCTTGTCTCTACTAAAAATACAAAAATTAGCTGGGTGTGGTGGCACATGCCTGTAATCCCAGCTACTCAGGAGGCTGAGGCAGGAGAATTTCTTGAACCCAGAGGTGGAGGTTGCAGTGAGCTGAGATCGCACCACTTCACTTGAGCCTGGGCATAGGAGCGAAACTCCATCTAAAAAAAAAAAAAGAATATATATATATATATAAAACTATATACATAAAAAGATTATAACCTTTTTTATATAGTAATATTTATTGTTAAGATACTTGAGTTTATGGGAATAGTAGGACTGCAGACCTAAGAAAACCTTTATATGATAAGGTTAATTTCTGTTGCTTATCTCTCTTTTTACTATGACCCAACATGCTTCACAGGCGCTTGGTGAGAGGTTCACAGTTTCACCTCCCTTCCCACAGCCATGACCCACTCTCTGAAATCATCATAGGAGGCCTGGGGGCCTCTTGGGATCCTGGATTTCATCAATGCCTCCCAGCTCTCTGAGTTTCTGATGTGTCCAAGCCCCTAAGACAGGCTTAAAAGAAGCCCAGAATGCATTTGCTTTTTGCTGACAAAATAATCAGTGTTCATTGACCTCAAAACTACAACTATTCAAGGAACAATCCTCAAAAAATGCTGCATTCAGAACTGCTTACCCTTCTTAAAAAGTGTCATGACAAATTTCATCATACTTTACACCCTTGTTTACCTAAGTCACTTTTGGAAGCCCAAGAATCTCAGTTCATACATTATCACCTGGGCTCATGTCCCATAAACCTTGAATATCCCCTAATATGACCACATCATTCACTCCCACCCCATACTCCAAACTCTTTCACTGTGCTCTGTTTATCATCAAAATCTAACCTCTCTGGTATCTTCAACTCTCTTCTCATCATTCCCTTCACCTTTTTTCTTTAACTGAAATCTGGTCATCCTTGAAAACACTGATTACTTTCTAGTTCTTTCCATTAATGGCTATTTTTATTTACCTTCTTTCTGTTTCATTGTTCCTTCAGACAACCGTATCTCCCTGTCCCCCACAAAAGACAAGATCCTCTGAAGTCCATTGTCCTTTCTTGGGAATCTACCAGCCTCCCCCTCATTCACTGAAGAGTTGAGCATCTAGATCAGTCTTCATTTTTGGAGACTTCAATATCCATGAGGATGACCACGCCTGAGACCACTGAGCTCCTAGACCTCACTTTTCCTGGCCCCACTTTAGTCCATGTCATACCACAGACTTTGAATTACTAACAGTTATACCACCTTCAAAATAAGGACTTCAGGCATTACACTCTTTTACCAACTGTTAGTTTCCTATTGCTGCTGTGATAAACTTAGTGGCTTAGACAACGCCAATTTTTTAATCTTATGATTTTGGGGTAAGATATCCAAAATGGGTCTCACAGGCTAAAATCAAGGTGTAAGCAGAGCTGCCTTCCTTCTAGAGGCTCTATAAAGAATGTATTTTATTGCCTTTTTCAGCTTCTAGAGGCCACCTGCTTTCCTTGCCTTGCAACTGTGTCCTCCTCCTTCAAAGCTAGCAGCATACAGTCTTCAACTCTCTCTGAATTTGACCCCGTTTCTTTCATTACATCTCCTTTGTCTGATCCTCATGTCTCTGATCCCCATATCTCCCTCTTATAAGGACCATTTTGATTATATTGGGCTCACCCAGGTAATTCAGGAAACTCTCCCATTTTCAAGACCCTGAATCACATCTGCAAATTCCCTTTTGCCATGTAAGGTAACATATTCACAGATTTGGGGATTCAGATGTGGACATCTTTTGTAGGCCATTATTTTCTCTACTAGATGAGCTATCTTATATTTCTAGGTCACTTAGTGATTCCCTGTCTCCAACAATTATTTGATTACCTTTGGATCTAATCCATTTACTGTACCACTTATTCGTCATCTATTATTTTCTTAATGGACTTACTTTTCTCCTTATCCAATTTACATTCTATGGTCCTTTACTACAATTACTCCCTAGCAGATACTTTCAACACCTCTCTCCCTCACCCTGAACCCTCTCCTGCCTTCTGTAATACTCATCAGGCTGTATCCCTAGTTAAGTCCAACCAACTCTCTGCCTACCTACTTTGTCCCTGCCCCCGCACCTGAGTAGCAGAATGTGACTAGGAAAAAACCCCACAGGTTCAGGAGTAATCTTTCTTATCCCCCTCCTCTTGTTTCCTTGGATGCCGAGGGACGTAAATAACGTACCTCTCCTGTCTCTAGCCTCTCATTCACTCTGCACTGAATGGGGAGCTGTGACTTTATTTACTTGGGAGATTAAAACGAGGAATTAGAGCCTCTCCCTCCTTGTCCTTGGGATCTGGCTGCTTGCAGAAGTATGAGGTCCCCTCTTCTCTGTGCTGTGCTGGTTTGAGAGGGCTCTGATCCTATGGGGAGTTTTCAGTTTTCCAGCACTGACAATAACTGTGTTGGTGAACCTATCTAATTTTGGGGCTTTAATATTAGGAAGTTCACTTGCCCACAGATATCAGATACATTTTTCAAAATCAGGATGAAATAAAAGTAATATTTGGTTTCCTATTTGCATTTTTCTCACCTTTTTTTCTCAGTTGAGATAAAACTCAATTGAGTCCCTTGAAACTCTCACTACTCTATCTAAAGTAGCCCTCTTTCACTCTCAATTGCTTTGTCCTGATTGATTCTTCTTCATAATGCTTGACCTATATATTTATTTGTCTGCTGTCTGTTTCCTTTGCTAAATATAAGACACATGAGTGAGGGTAGGATGTTTGTTTTAGTCTATTCCTAGTGCCTGGAACAGTTCTTGGCTCATAGCAGGTTCTGAATGTATATTTCTTGATGATTATTGAAGGAAAGAATGTGAGGACATTTTCAGTATCTGAAGGTTCAATTTTGACTCGTGTAATTGTATTTTGTTTTATTACAAATATGTCAACTCTCAATTTTCTAGGGTAGAGTTAATGATTTGGAGATTAAGCTTGGTAAAATTTAATAATATTTCATGTGTTAAAAGTTAACTACATATTAGCTAAAAATTCTGCATAGTAATTTTCCATGAAAGTTTGTAATAACTGACATATCAAATTGTGTTTGCTTTAACCTGGGGATGTTCTTTTCTTTGTCAATCAGAAGTATAGAACAGTAACTTAAATGTTGGAATTCAAGCAAAAAAGCTGAGAGATTAATATTTTTAAAACCTCTTAAAATTAGAAAAAAAGGGGCCGGGCGTGGTGGCTCACGCCTGTAATCCCAGCACTTTGTGGGGGCTGAAGTGGGCAGATCACGAAGTCAGGAGATCAAGACCATCCTGGCTAACACGGTGAAAACCTGTCTCTACTAAAAATAGAAAAAAAAAATTAGCTGGGGGTGGTGGCTGGCACCTGTAGTCCTAGCTACTCGGGAGGCTGAGGCAGGAGAATGGCATGAACCTGGGAGGTGAGCTGAGATCGGGCCATTGGACTCCAGCCTGGGCAACAGAGTGAGACTCTGTCGCAGAAAAAAAAAAAAAAAAAAAAAAGGAAAAGATAAGATTACGTCTTAAAAGCATGGTATGAAGAACAAGTTGGCCAGGCGCGGTGGCTCACACCTGTAATCCCAGCACTTTGGGAGGCTGAGGCGGGAGGATCACCTGAGGTCAGGAGTTAGAGACCAGCCTGGCCAACATGGTAAAACTCCATCTCTACTAAAAATACAAAAATTAGCTGGGCATGGTGGTAGGCACCTGTAATCCCAGCTACTTGGGAGGCTGAGGCAGGAGAATTGCTTAAACCCGGTAGGCGGAGGTTGCAGTGAGCCAAGATCTTGCCATTGCACTCCAGCCTGGGTGACAGAGGGAGACTCTGTCTCAAAAAATTAAAAAAAAAAAAAAAAAAAAGTTATTTTTGCCCTCTCTCTGAGTTCAACTGGATTGAAAAAATACAGGTCTAATAAGTTGTCCTCTTTTGAAAGCTGTAATGAAATGTAGCTTCATTAGCAATGGTTAGAGAAATGCTGCTAGACAAGACAACAGTTTATTCCAAGTGTCAGACTGAAAGATGTAACAGACATCTACTGTTCTTTTCTGGTAACAGACCCAGGTTTTCCTTCTGGGAGTTTTCCTTCTCCCATTTGCAGTCCATGTGATTCACATGCCCTGATTGCTCTCCTAGGTCCAGAGGGGGTCATGAGGATCAAGCTTGAGTGCTCACCAGATTCCATGTCTCTGGCCACATTTACTGGTGAACATTTACTATGGACTCATGATCCAAGCTCTCCTGATGAATATGAATGCCAGGACTTCTGTTGGAGCTCTTGGGAACAAAGTATGCATTTTAGATGGAGTTGATCTGCTTAGCAGAACATAAGATTATAAAAAAATGTTTTTTAAAAATAAAAATACTGTGGCTGCCAGTAGCTATCTTGCTGGAGGCAGGCCAACTGACTGAAAATCCATTCTCCAAAAACTAATTATCTGAAATTAAATTTTCCTAATGAAAATTTGTTATGGAAAATATAACAATTTACCAAAACCTTATTTAACAACTTGTAAAGATTACCACAATTTATACTGGGTGCTATGCTTTTAAAAGCTTATGAAGATTATTAGTTTTTATTTTTCTTCCTATAAGCAGTTTAAATAATGTTCTAGTTTATGAATTCTAAAGATTATAGGGTGACTTATTTTTCTTAAATATCTATATTTAACATTTACAAAGCAGTATTTCGTCACCAATAATCAATAGCAGTTCATGTGAATTTTTTCCAATATCTGTTTACTTCAAATATTTTTAATGTCTTTTTTAATATTATTAGCATTTAGCATTGTTCAGATCCCTCTGCCAATTTTCCGTGTGACATTTAAACCTTAGTTTATTTCTAAAACATTGTAGCAAAATGTAATATTTGGGGTGACTTTTCCTCTCACCTTCTAGTTAATTTTATGCTTTAGACATATCTTCTTCTTTTAAGGATTTTTAGCCAATTAATTTTGATCCTTCAAATTCTTGTATTTTTGTGTCACATATGTCAAATCTGACATAGTAATCATACAGTACATTATAGTAATAATTGTAATTGCTTCTGGACATTCTAATTTCCTAAACACTGCTTTGAATAATTTTACCTTTTTACATCAAACCTCTTAGTTATTTCCAAGTTCATATACCCAATTATTTATTGTGAGAAATTAGAATAACTGTTCATTTCTTATGGATGGTTTTTATGCTATATTTTCTCCAGTTTTAGGCATGTTTAATTTTATTTCATCAATTCTTCAAATGGCATATCAGCCTACTTTATATCTACCCATGGTTAACCAAAATTTCTGAAAAGAGTTGACATTAGACAAATTTATATTCATGAATTTGCCTTTGGAAAATAAATTTTGGTAAAATCTAATACCATTTCTATCACAAAGGAGAACTTTGCTAATTATGAATTTAATGCAGAGCTGAGAGATAGAGACAGATTGCTGACAATCTAATTTGAACACCTGGATCCTGCTGTTCTTGAAGACAGAGATTGCAGATTGGATTCCCAGGAATGCAAACTGTAAGCTGGAAATTGGGCTCATAACATAGAGAGTATATTAAGAAGTGCTCTTGGGACTAACACCTGCAGAAGGGAAGTGAAAGAGGCCGAGTTGGGCTGTGATGCAGTATCACCAAGGCCCACAGACAATCCCACCCTTTCTGGTGACTGCATCATGTTGACTTTGATCTAGCTCAACTCTTTTCCTAGCATCATGGGACCAGGGACACTGAATTATAATCAGAAGCTTACGTGAGAAACATGGAATGAGATGGGGAAATTGGAGACTTTTTTTGGCTCATGGTAAAACCTCAAGAATCTTGCACAGTGGAGGATTTCTCTCTGGTGACTGTTTATGTCTTCTAGATGTGAGGTCTCTTTTCCATGGAATGTGTTGGAAGGAATCACAATGCCAATTCTACCTCCAAAATCCTCATTTTCCGGTTTCATTATTCACCATCAACATTTTTATGACAAAATTTAATTTTCCTTGTTTTCTAGTTCTGGAAAATCCTCATCAGAACTTCTATCAGTTATAGCTCCTGTGTAAATCCTCTTGCCTTTGACTATTACCACTAAATATATTGTTTCATAAAGATAAATGGGCACATAAATAATTTCATTACATAGGAATTATACTATTCATGGAGGGGGCATCTCTAACTAGGACTTGCACTTACAGTCTATATAAAGGGGGGCCTGTTTTCTTTGAAACCCAAGACTGCATGGTCAGAAACCATGGCACTTCGATCTGTCTCTGAATGCTTTGAAGAATATAGGCCTTCATATTAGGTTTCTTAGAAGAATACACAGAAATTGTATATAGTGCATCACAGAGCAAATTTCTAAAAATTCTCTGAGCACCTTTATCCCTCTACCAAACCTGGGGAAACAGAAGTAACCAAAATGGAAAAATTTCTTAAATATTTGGAGTTTACTAGCATAGTGGGAGAAAAGAGGCAGTAAATAAGTAAACAAGATAAATAAACAAGATCATTTCAAATAGTGATAAGTACTATATAGAAAATATAACAGGGTAATGGATAGAGAGTGGAACAGGGGAGCCACTTCAGAGAGTATAATTAGAAAAGATTTTGATGGGGTGACACTTTGGCTGAAAACCGTATGGAGAGACAGTTGACTATATAAAGGTCATGGGCAGGAGAATTCCAGCCAAAGTAAATAAATAGATGAGGGTGGAGGCATAGGCAGGAGCCAAATCATACATGGCCTTATAGACAAAAATAAGACACTGATTTTTGTTCTGATTGCAATTGGACTCCAATGGAGACTTTTAAGTAAGAGAGCAATATAATCTGATTCACGATTTAAAATGATCACTCTAGATTGTGGGGACATAAAATTGTCAGGGAGACACCTATTATAGTAATCCGGGAGAGAGGTGATGGTGGCTTGGATTTGTGGGGTGTCAGAGAAGATAGTGAAAAGTGGTAAAATTATGATATGTGTTGGAGAGAAAAATCACAAGACTGGCTAATGATTGAAATAATGGTAGGGAAGTTGGTAGTGAGGCAAACAGAGGAATCAAGGGAAACTTTCCTGTTCCTTTCTTTCTGCAAGCAGTTTCCTCATAAGGTGGTATTCTTCCTTTACCACCTCCACGTCTGCCACATACCATGTTAGTGATGGACTCCCTTCCAGGTGCTCTCTTCAGAGACAGCCTCTGGGAAGTCGGGTTCATTGTTTGCTCTGGCTGCCTTGTTTTGGAGAAGCAGGACTACTGGAATTCTGATGACTGCATGTTTCTCTCTTGATAACATCATGTTATAGTCACCTAGCTTTGTTCTTCCCATTACCTCTGTCTTAAATTGTTTGACCTCTCTGACCTCCCCCAACCCTCTCTTGCCTCTAGAAAGACATTTTTATCCTTCAAATATTAACTCCTCTCTTTAGTTCTCCCCTCTTTGCCAGTGGAATAGATGACTCTGTGCTTCCATATCTTTTTGTACCTATCTCTAATATTTTATGCCACATCATATCTTCATTGTTTAACTTTTTGTCTCTCCCATGAAAATGTGAACTGTTCATAGGTAAGGAAAATGTCTTTTTTAAAAAAAAAAAAATCTATGTACTCCCAGCACAGAGCCTGGCACATTATAGGCTCTGAGGAAATGTTGGTTCAGTTAAAGGCACTGAATTACTTCATGTTCTATTTCAATGAGTTTTGTTTGGTAACCACTTACTTAAATAATCAAAAATATTTATGAAAAACACCTACATGCTGTTTCTTACCAAAACAGTTATTTTAGGTGCTTATTGTTAATTTAAAACAGTATTTAAAAATTTTGCATTATATATTTGCAGTCTCTAATTTCTTTCCTTCACTGGAACCAGCAGATGGCACAGAAAGTTAAACTTTATGTGTTTACCATGGAAAAAAAGGTGAATGTTCATTGACCTCTAGCCTTTTCCCCTGGACATAGTAATATCCATTCTTAACAGCTTCAGCTCTATGCTGCTTGATAGACTTGTCACCAGTTCCTCGCAAAGTTGCCACATAAACTCTACTTAAGGGTGGAAGGCGTGGAACCACTAGGCTTTTTCTGAGGAGCATCTTGCTTCTAAAAAGCCACTGTAGAGATGCTGATGGTGAGAGTGATGTCGTGTGTGTAGATACAGATTCATCTTCTGAAGACATACATTTCTTTTAATTTAGGAAGATATAGTTTTTTAGGCAAAAGGACTGGAGGAGAGAAACAATTTGATGATTCAAATTAAAAAGGGAAAGACACTACTGTGTGTCATATTTTGGCAGGCCGGGACAGAGGGATCAATGCACCTTTCACATTTTTCCAAGGTGAGAATTGTACTAACTTTAAGGTAAACTGGGAGAAAGCATTAGTTGATACAATATGTTTTTAGAGTAACAAATTTTTTAGCAGGGTTGAATAAGCATTTTTCTATGTTAATCATTGAAGGGAAACCAAAATAATTATATTTTTGACTAAGAATAGAACTGCAAATTGTGCCACTATCACCAGCATCTAAAGAAATATGTAAATTAAAGTAAGTCCGTGATTATATTTGAGTCTCAAACATCTTACTGTTAAAACCTATGGGAAACAACCTGGTATTACCTCATCAAAGAAAACAAAACCCTATTTCTTAACAAAACTTCCATTCCAGCCTGGTTTCTCTGCTTCTTTTTACAGCAAAAGTCCATGAAAGAGTTAGCTACACTTCCAGTCCCCAAATCCTCTCTTTGTATCTCTCTTATATGCACTCTTCTCAGGATTTTGCCACCCCACATCCCACCAAAGTTGCTCTTATCAAGGTCAACAAAGACCCTCTGGCGCTAAATTCAATTCTCAGTACTCATCTTACTTGACCTATTAGCAGCATTTTACACAGTTGATAATTCCTATTTCCTGAAAATGCTTTCTTCACTTAACTCCCAGGACACCACACTTTCCTGGATTTCTTTCTGTATTACTTCATGTCTTGTCTGTCTCCACTTTTTTAGTTTGTCTTACTTATCCTGTCCTCTTAATGTTGCTTTGGCAACTCAGACTTTGGACAGCCCTCTCTCTATCCTTCCTACTTTGCTGATCTCCTGTGCCTCATGGTTTAAATATTATCCAGTGGTGACAATTGCCAAATTTGTATCTTTGGCTCAGACCTCTCCCATGATTTCAGGACCATATATCCAGCTGACTATTTGAAAAATCTATTCAGATGTCCAATAGATATTTCAAAATTAACATATCCACAAATGGATTCTTACTTTTGTCCTCCCCACAGATTTGCTTCACTCATAGTCTTCCCCATATCGGTGAAGGGCAACTTCAACTTTCTACTTGCTCAGGCCAAAAATCTTGGAGTCATGTTTGCCTGCTTTCATTCTCTTAGTTTATATCCAATTTATCAGAATATACCTTGCCTCGACCTTCAAAATATATACAGAGTTTTGCCACTTCTCAAAATCTCTGCTACTCCTTGGATCTAACCTACTGATATCCCTCGTTGGGATTGTTGTAATAGTTTCCTAACTGGTCTCTAATTTTTATACCTGTTCCTCTCCAGTGTATTCTCAAATAGCATTCTGAGTTGTCTTGTTAAAATGTAACCCAGAGCAGTTCATTCTTCAAGTAAAAATGCAAGGGCTTTCTATTTTTTTCAGAATCAAGTCCTTACAATGACTTTTACAACTCTACTGGGCCCCTTTACTTCTCCGATATCCTCTACAACACTTTACTGTAATCACATTGGCCTTCTCATTTTTCCTTGAACCTACCGGGTGCTATCCCACATCAGGACCTTTGAACTGGCTTTTTGCTTTTCCTGAAATGAATTCCTCCAGATAACATGTATGGTTCTACCTATATTGCTCTTCAAGCCTTTCCTCACTTGTCACCTCTTCAATCAGGCCTATTCCAAGCAAGTCATTTAAATTTGCAACCTCTTTCCCTGTGTACTCCAAAGGTACCTTAGTCTTGGTCAATTTTCTTTTCTGCAGCATTTTTTACCTTTTAATATTTTTTATATGTGGCAGAAATAATGGTTTGTACCACTCAGTAGATTGCTAGGCTATCGTCGTAGGCCTCTTGCATTTGGGTGGGGCATGTAACTCATTCTTGCCAATGGAATGTATGGGGAAGTGAAGTATATCATCTCCAGGCCAAGATATGTAAGTGCAGGTATTCCTTCTCCATATTCATTTTTTCTTTCTTCATCTCTTGGCTAGATGCAGATGATTAGTGGGAGCCTCGCCTAACTTTCTGAATCACAGTGCAGAAGGATGTCCATAGAACGCCTAGTTGGAGTGTGATATGAGGAAGAAAGCAATCTATATTGTGGCCCAGAGTATTCTGATTTGTTAGTGCCTGTGCTGATGTAGAACACATCAATATCACTCATAGGCATACAAATGGATAGTGTATTCACTTGAAACAGTGGGCTAGGTGATAGCTATTAATGGAGGGGAGTAGCAATAAATAAAACAATACGGATATTGTAGGCATGGTAAACAATTTTGACAGTTTCCTTAAATGAATTCAATAAAGATCATATACCTTCAAGATCATTGAGAATTGACTACAATTTTGGCTAGTTTGTCTGAAAATTTATATCTTACAACTTTGAAGAAATTCAAAGACATTTTCTTTTTTAATATTGTAGATGTTTATAAGCAGGCATTTAACTTAAACAGTTATTCTTGACAACATAAGTTTAAACAAAACCCTAATGAATACATGCCTTGTTTTCTTAGCCATGGCAATTTTCATAGTCATGACATGCATGCTAACATGTGATCTATACCCTGCAGATTAACAGAACTGAATCTTAGTTGGGAACAGATTGTGTCAGATAGGATATGGCAGAGACAGAAAAAGAGAAGGTTCTACATTCCTGAACAGATGGAGTAGTATATCTTAGGGGAAGGCATGAAGCTGAATTCCAGGTGAGGCAGAAATCTTAGATAATGAGATAAATAGAACAAGAGAAAAAGATCTCTGACCCTACTATAGATGTCTGAGCCAAAAATTGGGAGCCAATTATTATATTCACGGTTCCAGAAACTAAGTAGATTTTCAGGTAAAAAGAGAAGAGTGCAGATGCTACTGAAGTTTTGAGTGATGGTGGCAGGAATATAGCAGACATTTTCACCATTACTACCTAATAAGTGCCACCAAAATGCTGTATTAATAAAAGAAAGGGTCGAATAAGCAGTCAAGTTTAATTTATGGATATAAAAATGGCTAACAATCTTCAGTTGTTTAATGTGTTAAAATATGTTTGATTATACCTTGGTAATAATCTGAACATAAATTTTATTTTCATAATTTCAACTTGCTCTTGTTTATGTGAGCCAATTTTTGAAAATGAACGGTACATATAATGACATCTTGGGATAAAAAGTAAATATATTATTTGTGCTAAAGCCACTTAATTAGCAGTAACTTAAAATAATTTTTAAAAAGGGACAACATTATTTTAAGAGACACGTGCATTATCCCTTTGTGCCCACAACTACCAACACTTAGTGTGCATAAAAGTGACCATGAGTGTCAATATTTTCAAAGTCCACGGGATGAGCGTGTTTCTTCAACATGCAGAGAATTGAAATTTTCATATGCAATCCCATATGCTTGACTTCCTAGGACAGGAAATTAGGGTTTGCTTCTAAATTGAACAGTTAGGAAAAATCTGGATTATATACCTGCTCATTTTGTGTGGAAACAGACATTTGTTTCAAGAAAAACCCATTGTCCACAGCCTCTATGATTAGGATTCAATGCCCAAGTGTATGGCACTTTATTAGTAGGAATGAGGGGTGAGCAAACTTGTACTTACTCACTTTTGCTCTGTTGGATCCGGTTGTGTTCTGGTGGTAGCATGGGGGCAGTGTTGACCCTTACCTTGCTTGCTGAAGATAACGGTGGCTGGTGTTACTGGCCTTTTATCAGGTTTCTCCATATTGTCACCATATTACCCTCTCACAGTCCATAGGCAGGATGTGAGTGTTTTGATGAACAGTTCAGAGGTTGTTCACTTTTGATCTTATGTTATAAAGTGAGTCAAAGAAAGTATCTTAAGGAGATCACACTCTAGTTACTACACCAGTTAGTGCACATTTGGTCACACTATGTGAAAGGATAATGTTTTGAGAATTTTGTTTTTTAAAAATATTTCTCTCCCCATGTATTTTCTCTTTTTTTTTTTTAAATGCAGTTAAAACATTAGCTGTTTCCTTTCCTCAGAAAAGTTTATGGGGGAGCATAAATATAATAATAATAGCTAAACTTTATTGAACACCTTCTACATGCCAGGGACTTTACTAAGCATTTACAAATGGAACACTTAATTCTCACAGCATCCCCTGAGGTAGGTACCATTGTAATTCCCATTGTTCAGATGAGAGTATAAAGCTGCAGCAGCTACATTATGATTCTGCAAAGCAGAAATTGCTGTCCAGCACTTTCCTTTCTAGTGAGGTGTATTAGTCCATTCTTGCATTGCTATAAAGAAATACCTAAGACTGGGTAATTTATAAAGAAAAGAGGTTTAATTGGCTCATGGTTCTGCAGGCTATACCAGAAGCATGGCACCATCTCCTTCTGGGGAGGCCTCAGGGAATTACAATCATGGCGGAAGGGAAACCCATTCATGAGAACTCCACCCCCATGATCCAATCACCTCCTACAGGTCCCACCTCCAAATTAGGGATTACAATTCAATGAGATTTAGGTGGAGACACACATCCAAACCATATCATGAGGTTTCCAAAAGCCAAAGTTCCTTGAGAAGATTAAAATTGATGTCCTGGAAATAGAGAAGAATGAAAGTGGCTCTAAGAGAAAAACGAGATAGAGGAGGAATTTTTTTTTTTTTTTTTTTTTTTGTGGCTAAAGGGAGACTGGGAAAAGGAGAGAGGTTTGTGGATCTCAGAAGCAGCAATAACGTGCCCTTTGCTTCCTGAGCAGGAATTAATATACTATGGCAGAGTTGGAAAATATATACAGCCTGTAGGCCAAGCCCAGTCGGTTGACTGTTTTTATAAATAAATTTTGTTGGAACACAGCTATGCCCTTTTGTTTACATATTGTATATAGCTGCTTTCACCCTACAATGGCAGAGTTGAGAAACTGCCATAGAGGCCATATGGCTCGCCCAAAGCCTGAAATATTTACTATCTTGACCTTTAGAAAAAATGGTTGCCGACCTCCGTTCTATGGTGTGGCTGTCATCATATCTATTTTAGGTGAGGCTACTTTACATCAATCTGATACTCACAAATTATTTTCCTGTTTTGGATGACCCTATTAAAACTCATGCAGTATTCTAAGAGCTGTGGGTTGAGCTAATTGTTGAACAGACTTCTGTGGTTTAATATCATTTTTTAAAAATTAAACTTTATTTTGATTTCTAGACATATGTCTTTCATTTACTAGAAGTAAAACAAAATTAAAATAATTTTTCTAAGTGCATGTACTTAATAATGTTTTATTTTTAATGCCTATTTTGGACGTGTAACTGTTTTTTTAGTATTTTCTATTGCATACCTCTTCTTTTCTAACAAGCAATTATTACTTTTTTCCCCTGACCCCAGTTTCACTGATTCGCCCTCCCTTGCAGCAATTTAAAATAGTGCCAAGGGAAGTTGCTTGTTCCTGTCTTGAATCTGTCAAGCTGTTAACTAGTTTCTTCTCAGGTGACTGCTGAAGATAAAGCAGGTTTTCAACAACTGTTTCAGGGACTATTTGGTGAGTTTTTCATCATCATTTTCAGCTGCAAGAGGGTCCTGACCAAGAAGAGGTAATACTTTTGTTCCTTGTGCTCTAAATGTTTTGCCAAATTGCCATCTTCATATAGATGAGTAACTCTACATTTATTTGGTACAAGCAACAGGGCCCACAGAATAATTTATGATCTGAGTGCAGCTTGAAATAGCAGAATTGCTGTTGGTGCTTAGAAATTAATTGAGAAATCACTGTCTGTAATGTAATGATTTACCATTGTTTTTGAACCATGTTGTGGAACCTAAGAATGTTAATTAAGAATTATGGCATAGTCCAAATAGAATCTGGCAAAGTTTCATGTTGAAGCAAAACAATAAGCTATTAAATTATTTTGCATATAATAGACATTTTCATATTTACAGATTAAGTTGTGATTGATACTATTTAATGTCTGAGGACTTGAATCACACTAATACCACATATTATTCTGTAATTTGTATTGTCTAAGAGATGAGTATGTACCCCTTTTATGAATTTTTTAAAAATTAAAAAGAAAAATGTACCAAGTTAGAAGCACTTGAATGGATTGAGAATTGAAGTAAGTTTTAAAGTGGATAATTTTATAAATCAGAAAAAGAGTGGTGATTTTTAAGGGTTGGACTGATTTGAAAAAGTATCAAGTAAACAAAAATTAATCACGGTGAAAAAGTGAAGATTCATGGGCTGTTTAAAAAATGTGGTCTGTCTCAGAAGCAGTGTATCCCTGAAGCAAAGCTCAAAAACTTTTCTTCTAGGCAGCTACCTGAAAATCCCTACTAGAAGCAGTGATGGTTATGATAATGGCCATTAGTATTTTACAGCATTTTTCAGTCTATGATGCCTTTTCTCAAAATGAAGCTCATTTGATTTTCATGGTATCTCTGTAAGGTATCTTGATTTTCCTAATTTCTTTAATTATACTTGCCTCTGCTTCTATCAGTGGTACTTACCATGGATGTATGTCTGTGTCAGCTGGGATTCCAGTTCAGTACTCAGGAAGTACATCTGAGATTTAGTCGCCTCCCCTTTTTAAATATTCCTAGGTGATTCTAATGCATACTATCAGGATCAACTTGTATAACAATTGAAAATGCTGCCTTGCTTGTATTTGTTTTCAAGTTTGATTTTTCTAACTAGGCAGCAATTATTCAATGAATTATAAGGTTATCCAAAACAAAATAAGAGTTCTTTATTTTACACATATGGAAGCATATCACTTAGAAATTAAAACTTGACAGTAAAATTTTTAAAAAATCTCATTTGTCAAGAATTTAATTCAATCCAGTTAATTTAACAACTCTTTAAAAGTAGTAGGTAGACAGCATTGTGTTAGCTGATGCAAAGCCTTCCAAGCTGAGTAAAACACGATCCTTGCCCTCAAAGAGCTCGCAATGCAAAAAGTGAGATAAAACAAAGCAGAATATTATTACAACAAGACATTCTCCAGTTAAATGAGAATTATTACAGTTACCATAATGAGGCTGTCAATGGTCAAAGAAATTAGAATGCAGCATAACCCACCTGATACCCAAAATCCATTGCATGATTGGCAACATTCTTTTGAAGGCTGTTGAAGAGGTATGAACTCTCCCTCTCTAATGTGTTGGAAACCAGGAGAGTCTGTCTTTAGTGGGAGAGAAGCAGATACACAAAAAAATGAAAAATACAATGGTGTGTAAGGAAAATGCGGATTACAGATGAAGGGAGGGTCTGAGGCAAGTTTAAGTAGACAAATGAGAGTTAAAAGACTAGAAGAACAAGTTAATTGAAAATGGGATAACATTTGGGACTAAATGTGGATATCAGGGTCATGCGGCTTTGTCCAGGTTTCTGTGTGCTCCCAGAAAATGTTTGCAGCCAGTAACCTAGGTGCATTTAAAAGGGTTGTGACAGGAGGCAACTTAGAAAGAAGTACGAAAATATTAATAATATATGGTTAGTTGGATAATGATAAATAAAAGTTATTTTGTATATAGGTAAAGAAATCCTTGAAGCGCAAATTGTACAACAGTCTCAAAAATTGCGCTCTCTCTAGTAATTAATTCAGGAGGGGTACTTTACAGCTATGTCTCATGCTGGATCACTATCACGATGATGTTGTCTACTTTTACCATCTAACAAAAGCTTGTCCTGCATTTTTTTTTTCCTAGCGAAGAAATCTCTGCCAGCTTTGCTAAAACATAGATTTACTGTCTGACATTGTTTTTTCAGGCTTTCACTTTATGAGACTGCATGTGGTTTTGATCCTAATGGAACCTGTTTTTGTTACTATCTTTCTGGATAAGTGGCACCCTATTTTCACTATGGCCTGAGGTGGACTGAGCCAAAGGCAGTACCACATTGTTAGATTTGTGGGGTTTTTTTTGAGGAAAATACAACTTGTAAAGGAAGGTAGAATCATACCTTGATGAAAGCCTAGGAAGGCAGTATGCTTTTGTAAGTGCTTAGCCTTTCCACTATGTATATTGGGTATCTGGATTTACTTTTTCAATTAGTAATTATTAAGTACTTATTATAGGCCAGGCAATTTTTTTTTCTTTTTTTTTTGAGACAGAGTCTCGCTCTGTAGCCCAGGCTGGAGTGCAGTGGCAAGATCTTGGCTCACTGCAAGCTCCGCCTCCCAGGTTCTCGCCATTCTCCTGTCTCAGCCTCCCGAATAGCGGAGACTACAGGTGCCTGCCACCACACCCGGCTAATTTTTTGTATTTTTAGTAGAGACGGGGTTTCACCATTTTAGCCAGGATGGGCTCGATCTCCTGACCTCATGATCTGCCTACCTCGGCCTCCCAAAGTGCTGAGATTACAGGCGTGAACCACCGTGCCTGGACAGGCCAGGCAATATTCTTGACATTAACAGAACATTGGTGAATAAACCAGGCAATAATCCCAAGCTGATATGGTTCAAATCTTTGTCCCCACCCAACTCTCATGTTGAATTATAAGCCCTAATGTTGGAGGTGGGCCCTGGTGTGAGGTGACTGGATCATGGATGTGAGTTTCTCATGAATGGTTTAGCATCATCCCCTTGAAGCTGTCCTTGCCATACTGCATGAGTCCTCATGAAATCTGATTGTTTAAAAGTGCGTAGTGGCCAGGCGCCGTGGCTCATGCCTGTAATCCCACCACCTTGGGAGGCCAAAGCGGGTGGATCACGAGGTCAGGAGATCAAGACCATCCTGACTAACACTGTGAAACCCCATCTCTACTAAAAAAATACAAAAAATTAGCCGGGTGTGGTGGCACTCGCCTGTAGTCCCAGCTACTCAGGAGGCTGAGGCAGGAGAATTGCTTGAACCTGGGAGGTGGAGATTGCAGTGAGCTGAGATCGCACCACTGCACTCCAGCCTGGGAGACAAGAGTGAGACTCCATCTCAAAAAAAACAAAAACAAACAAACAAAAAAAAACGGTGTAGTATCTCCTCCTTATCTCTTTCTTACTCCTGCTCTTGCCATGTAAGTTGCCTGTTCCTGCTTTGCCTTTTACCATGAGTAAAACCTCCGTGAGCTCTCCCCAGAAGCAAAGGCTGACATGCTTGCTCTACAGCCTGTGGAACCATGAGCCAATTAAACCTCTTTTCTGATAAATTATCCAATCTCAGGTATTTCTTTATGGTAATGCAAAAACGGACTAGTACACAAGCTAATCATATGTATTAATCAAGGAAACAAGTACATGAACAACATAATAATTGCTAAAAGAAAACAAAACAAAGGGATGGGACAAAAAGTAATGTGGCATATAAAGAAGCTCTCGGGGTCTGAGTTTTTTAAGCAGTGTGAACCACATCACAGAAAATCAACAGCTGGATAGAAGAACAAGGCTATGTGTGGGAAGACCTGTCAGACAATTCCCCATGTTGACTCTACAGAAATGTTCATGTGAGCCATCTTTAAGAAACGTCCATGAACCATTAAACAAATATTATCCCTTGACAGTTCTACAACTACCTTTCTAAAAACAAGGGCAATTTCTCAACTGTAAAAGCCAAATAATTGATATTGTTCTTACATTTAGTTCCTTTCTATTTTCTGGGGGGGAAAAGGAATTCAGCGGCGAGTGAGGACATTGCATAGAAAATCTTTTAAATCTCTAATTTCCATAATACCCCAAGGAAGGAATACAGATCACTGCTAATTGGGTACTTTCTAGGAGTTGGAGTCAACCTGAAAATTAAGAATCCTAGTAGCAGTTGTTTTATTTACAATGTTTTTTTGCACTATTTGGAATTTAGCTTTGGACAAAAATATCTTATCCCATGTAGATTCTTAGCATGCCATTATAGAAGAGAGTCTTAAGTAAAAAATATCTAGACCTAGGTATCATAGCTTATATAGATAAAATTGAAGGTACTGAGCACTAACCACGAACTTAACTGCTGCATAGAAATATTTTATTAATCCATTCTTAATTGTAAATTCTTGATCTAAAAACATATAGATTTATGGGGTTATTATTGGAAACACCTTGCCAGATTTATATACATATATGTGTATAATTTTAAATATATATAATTTCACATACACACACACACACACACACACACACTGCACATATTGTTTGTACTTAGTTCATTCACTCTTTTTTTTTTTTCTTTTGAGACAGAGTGTCCCTCTGTTGCCCAGGCTGGTGTGCAGTGGCGCAATCTCAGCTCGCTCAAGCTCTGCCTCCCGGGTTCACGCCATTCTCCTGCCTCAGCCTCCTGAGTAGCTGGGACTACAGGTGCCTGCCACCACACCTGGCTAATTTTTTGTATTTTTAGTAGAGACGGGGTTTCACCGTGTTAGCCAGGATGGTCTTGATCTCCTGACCTCATAATCCGCCCGTCTCAGCCTCCCAAAGTGCTGGGATTACAGGTGTGAGCCACTGTGCGCGGCCAGCTCATTCACTTTTCAAAGCAGTATTACCCCAGTTTGGCAGATGAGGAAACTGAAGCTCAAACCTCTCAAGTGTCTTGAACATGTTTACAGCCAAACTAGGCTTTTAACACAACGATTTCTGATCCCATAGTCCATCCTTTTTCACTCTGCCATGCTGAATTTGGAAATGTTGATGAAAAATAAAGTCTTTCATTGTTTTGTTTCCTGCTTTTGGTAATCAGATGAAAAGTATAAATAAGTTTGCAGGGGAGAAAATTTATTTAATCTACATACACAACAAACAACCTTTTAGACTCTGGAAATGTCTAGTCACAAAAAATTGGCACCCAGAAAGCAGAATGGTTTTATATAATTTATTGAAGGAGAATTTCCAAATAGTTATTGGAAATGTTTTGTTAATCTTGTATAATTATTGCGGGATATGAAGTTAATGAACATGAGCACCCAGGATATTTCAGGATGCACTGCAGGAACCACTGTCTAGCAGTTATTGCCTTTATTCCGATTTCACAGACAAAGAACCTGAGGTGCAAAGAATTTAAGTAATTTATGCAAATAAAAAGCTGGGCTTGACTGGCTCCTAAGTCTCAGCCAGCTGTGCTTCTCTAACCTCTAGCTCTTTTGCAGTTAGAAAATATTCACGTTCTTTATAGATGAACAGAATAGTTATTCACTCTTTCAGATGAGGCTACTTCTCACCTGGTTCTAATAGTGAGGTTTATCCTGAATGTGGTGAAATCTAGATTCTTCTTTTATAGATGTAAACTTAAATAAATGTTATATATCATTTTTTAAATCCTTTCCCAGGAAATTTTGGAATATTTCAGGCCATTGGAATCATTTAGTTAACTGAAACTTATTATGTGGAAACCTTAAAGATTAAATGCCTTTCTTATTATTTGTCACCCAACCTACTATTATACTGGAACAAGATATTAGCAGTTGGGGAAAATAAAACCACTGGCTGTTTGACAAAGACAAATTCCTATACAAGGACTTGTAGGTCAGAATGAACTTCATCCCTAATCTCACTTCTAATTGATTCATAAGTGGGATGGGCTTTTTATTCATATTGCAGTGTAATAACTCTGATAGGGATGATGGCAGCCGGAGCTTTGAAACATTGTGCTATAGTTCATCACTCTGATTTCAACTTTCCAAAATTATTTCCCTTTCTACTACTGGAAATGTTTTACTTTAAACAAAAACTTTGAGTTCCCAGCAGGTTTCATACACATTGATTTGGTAATCCATACACTGAGTGCATGATTTTAAATTGTGTTCATTACTGCAGCCTGTATTCTCAGCAACTAGATAGGTGGTCACCAAGAAAGCTAGCCTCTAAAAGTGGCTGACTCAGAACAACTCAAATTGCATATCACTTTCAGATACTGGTAGCACGTTAAAAAGCATTGTTCTTATCAGGTCCTACGAGCTAAGAAATCTATGTGTTTTTTGTTTGTTTTTTTGTTTGTTTGGGGTGTATTTTTTAAATAAGAAAGTATTTGGAAAAAGAAATGAAACCACAGAGATCAACCCTGGTTTTTTTTAAGTAAAATGAATGTCCTGTTATAGAGAAGGAATATTTCAATCTTGTTGAAGAGGTAAATGAGAAATGATGTTTCACTGTCAAGGTGTATCTTGCACATTTGATGGAAAATTACTGAAGAGAAGCAGTTACATTTCAGCATCTCAAACCTGTTAGGAAGTGAGAGCAGTTTCTCTCTGTGGAATTGTTACTGTGAGAAACAGGCTAGCTTGTAACACTGGGATGCTTGATTTCAAGCCCAAGTTTATATTGGGCCTTCAACAAGGTGTGGAACTGTAATAGGATGTGGTGGTTTGATATAAGGTAGTTTATAAGTCTGATCCTTAAAAGCTCATGACATTCTGCTGAGAATTTTCTGCTCTGATTTTTCTCAGGTAAAAAATGTAAGGGGGTCATTGTCAGACACTCAGAGTTGTTAAACAAATATGAAGCAATTACTACTTTATGGGCACATTTTCTGAGTGTCTCTGCTATGGTATATCTTTGGCAAGCTTAAATTGCTGGAAAAAAAATCATAGATATACTGATACCCATGATAACTTCAGAATAGTATAAACCATCTTTAATTATCTTAGAGTACAGCTGTCCTACTCATGTTGTTTTCAGAAATGAGATAGGAATAAGACCAATTATAATAAGACCCAAGGCTCCTGGGATTTTCTTTTCACTGGGTAAGATTTCTGGAAAATCCTAATTTATCTGATTTAATGTCTGTGAGAAAGTAATTTCCAGCCTACAACTAGTTCTCATACAGATATTTTTGTTGCCTTACAAAATTCTGTGTTTCACAGTCTCTAATTACTGTTTTACTGACATGCAAATAAAGATCTATAGTGATCACATTTGTCCCAGGCATGCTTGCTTTGGCAGACCCCACTTATCATATTAAACAGATTCTAATTCTAATGCAAATATTTGAATCATCACATTAAATATATCTTTGATAAAAAATTTTAAGATAATTTTACTTTAATGGAATTAGTTATTTCTTTTGCCCTGGAGATTTAAATTTTATTATGTTTGTATGTGAATTGAGTCACAGGTGACATAACATTTTTGCAGCTATTACTCGAATATCTCATTAATTTTTAAACTTTGTAGCCACTGATATATAATTATTTTCAGGCCCTTGGAAAGCTCAAAGAGTCTCTTGTCTGTGTCTGTAATACCTAATGTAAAAAATGATCCTAATTGTGCAAAGCTAGTCTAAACTATTTATATTCTATGCAAAGATGTAAGACAGCCACTGCAATGGTAGTTTCATGGTTCTTATAGAAAAGTTGATAAGTGTTTGCTTCCACTTTTGTCAGAAGTAATGGTGAAATCCTTAGGCCACTTGAGACAAAATGTTGTCACCTTGAGGATAGTGTAACTGACAGGATCAGTGTTGAAAATCCTATGTGAAATTGCTGCTTAATATGGAACAAGTATCATTTTGATACCAGCTTTCAATCTAATAGATAAAATGATCATTGGTTAATCATGCACACACACACATTGTTTAATCACACACACACACACACACACACACACTTATGTATATATAACCTATTCAAGCTAATTATATTATATACCCCTTTATAAACAGGAGACAGAAGGCTTTGTTATCCCCACCTTACCACACTGTAGACACAGCAGATTAAAAAAAGAAAATAAAAGGTTAAACCTTGTGGATCAAAGATGAGGCAGGCGATATAAAATGGATTAAAGTTAAAATGAAGATAAATTGCTGAAAGCAAACAAAGACATGAGAAAATGCAAAAAGCTTTCAAGGTTAAATAGAGTGATAATCTCAAAAGCCAAATGAATTTAAAAGTTCTTTTCGGTTTTATCACAACCTTTCACAAATAAGACCTTAAAGAGATACCTGGGTAAATATGATGAGCTGCTGCGATAGTTCACCACAGGAATACCATATCTATCATCTAATTGCTTTTTTCTTGCAATTTTTCCTCTATGTAAAACAAAAAAAAGACCCCTCAGTTTGAGACCATTTTAATGAATTATTGATATTTGGGTCATGTCAATACAATGCATATTTAATTTTAATTTTAATCATTGGCTGTATCAAATGTGGATGCCATTTATTAATTTGAGAAAGAATAAGTTGTCTAAAAGTGGCTAACACCCTAGTATAGAGTTCTGTGCAAATATGGCTGGGTTTTGTGTTTAATGTCTACATAGAACTACTAGTTTTCTTGTGGCATTAGCTAGAAATTTTCTCCTTTTCCTGTTATTTTGTACAGTTTCTGATGGCTTTTGGGTGACTCGTGGCTTGGTCCCTCAGTGGCTTACCAGCCAGCAGTCCTTTGTTTTGTATCTTAGATTATTTGATGGATTATCAAGGTAGTGCCCAACTGTATTAGAAAGAAGAGCTATAAGCAAAATTATGGTGAGCCTCTTAAAACCCATAAAATGAGTGAAAAGACTTTTGATCACATGTAATATTTAGGAAATATCCTGGTAAAATTTTAGTTGTGTAAGAAATGACAAGTGCATATACTACATCAAGCCTTGGCTACTGACTCATATTTTATGTTGGTGTTGAGTATTTCTGGTTTTCAACAATGCTGAATTTGATTTTTTAAAAAATAGGATAATTGGGAAGGGGATTATAATACAACTTAATTTAACTACTAAAACTTTGAAAGGTCACAAAGCTCTTCCTGTGATTTCAAAGAGAAATTATGAATTGTGCTGGCATTATTTGATTTTTTAATAGAAAAATTACTATGTGGGAATTTTATAGTTTAATGATATCGTGGATTAGAAAAATATTGTAACCCAAATTAGAGTTTGTGGAAACCAGAATGAATAATTTAGTTATTCCAGAGCTGAGAACATGAATCTTGTTTCCAAATGGAATGTGGAGTTATTAACATGGAGAATAAAGGAAAATAATTCATGTTAAAATGATTGTTAAAGTTCAGGACAGTAGATATTCAAGAAAGACAGGCCTTTTTAGTCATCTCTTTATTTGTGAGAAATGACTAAACCCTTTTACCTAATTAAGGTAAAAAATCAAATCTAAAAGAGATATGAATATATATGGGGCCACCCATTTTTTAAAATATGGGAATTAGGCCAGAAAGTTGTTAGGTAATAGTGACTGCTAGCCTGTGGTGGAGCTGGGAAACAATTTCTAGACAATCAGACTAGTCCTGCTCTGAGAAAAAACACAATATAGATTTAGCATGGGTGGTGTGGGGAAAGGGAATGATCAGAGAAGATTGTAGATGATAAGAGTGATACTGAACTCTTATTCTGGATCAGTTAGAAGTGGCAGGGTTTGCGTTTAGGAAATTTCAGATAATTTAGAACAGTCTTTCAAAGTGTGCTACTTGGCTCCTTGGAGTATTTAATATGAAATTAGAAGGTAAATGGGCACAGCATTAAATAACACTGAGCCACACAGAAAGAGAAGCACCCTGTTTGCAATTTTTTCTTCTAATTGGTGTGCAGAAAAAAACAAGTCAATGTGGTGCTAATATGTACTTAAGAGCTCTCTAACACGTGTTGATCTCTCTATTTAATAATTAGAGAGCTGGCCTTGGCAAGCAACTGCATCTAGCTAGTTGTTTTGACACATTTTATGACACATGATATTGATTTTTTCCTTACAATAGTGATAGGAAGTTTTTATCTTAAAATAAATTTATTTAAGTAAAAATAGTGATTCCATTTAAACTAAAATATTAAGTACATAAGCATCTAGGCTTTAAAGACACAAGTCATGACAGCAGTATGCAAATGAAGGGAGTTTGACCAACATTGATCTACCAAAGATACTTAAAGCCTTCTTTTATTTCTGAGAGACTCTGGAGGAGTTTGGTCAAGCACTACATGCCAAGAACTCTTTGGTTGTACCTCACCTTTTTAATGATAGGAACTCTATTTACTGGGAAGGGATGTAAAACTCCCCTTGTCCAGTACTAGAAAAAACAATTTTAAAAAAATGGCAGCTTGGATAGACCATGGATTTGTGAAGACAAATGGACCACTCCTAAAATGAAAAAGAAACTTAATACTATCTTCACCACCAGACACTTACACTTAGTGATTGTACAAATTAGTTTGCAATAGTAACATTTATAGTATGAAAATGAAAAAAGCAATGGTTTCTCCATTGACTTTTTTACATATACGGTTCTTATACAGCTTGGGCATTTGAAAACAAACTATATTTGATTAAGTGTAGTTGCAGAAAAAAATAGCTAAAATGTGAGACCTTAAACAACAACCATAGACATATTCCTTGATCTTTAGTAAATGGTAACATAAGCATATATAAAGCATGTTGCCCTGAGAAGGCAGTGATTCTTGAATAGTCTGGAATGTATTTGGCAGGAGTTAACTTCCCTCCTCTGACTCTTGTTTGCACTTTTCTTACCAGACCAGGGTCATCTAAGAAATTAATACTCAGCAAGTTTTATGACTTTTCAGCAACTCATAAATTTAGAGGTTGCTGCTTAAGTGGACAGTGAATGTGAATGGATTATTTTATGAAGACTTTGAGGCCTCTAATAACTTTCTGTAAAGATGATTTGATATATTAAGAGAGCTTTCGCACAGCTGATTTATTTATTGAATATTTTTTACCATCTGCACCATAGGCATTAAAAAAATTATTTGAGTCCTAAACATAGAAATAGCGGCCGGGCGTGGTGGCTCACACCTGTAATCCCAGCACTTTGGGAGGCTGAGGTGGGCGGATCACTTGAGGTCAGGAGTTCAATACCAGCCTGGCCAATATGGTGAATCCCCATCTCTACTAAAAATACAAAAATTAGCCGGGCATAGTGGCTGCTGCCTGTAATTCAAGCTACTCGGGAGGCTGAGGCAGGAGAATCGCTTAAATCCAGGAAGTGGAAGTTGCAGTGAGCTGAGTTCACGCCACTGCACTCTGGCCTGGGGGCAACAGAGCAAGACTCCGTCTCAAAAGAAAAAAAAAAAAAGAAATAGCTGTGTTGTGTATGGTATTAAAAAAAAGCTGAATTGGATACACATATATAAGACTACCAAAAGGAAATATTTCTATATCTATTGGGCTTTTATGGTAAAAGACTGGGCCAAAGAAGATTTTCAACAGGTTATACGGTAGAATTGGCCATTTTTATGTTCTTGCTCACTCCTGGCTCCTGAAATTCCTTTCTCTTCTGTGCACTTTACTTTTTTTCTATTTTAACTTTACCCTTTACCCATTTTTTTGGTATTACAATTAGTAATGTACACATCTGTCTTTTTGTAGGTCTTGAAGCTCTGTATCATACATATCTTATTCAACTCCCAAGACAGTATCTTATCCATAACAGCCTTTCAATGAATACTTTTTGAATTGAATTTTGAGAAATGCTTAGCCTACATCAAGAAATAAGCAGGCTGCCTTGAGCCTGGGAAGTTATTCCAGTTTTGTCATTTGCTACCTGAGTGTCCTTGGAAAGGTTATGCAATCTCTCTGTTTCAGTTTCTCCAGCTATAAAATGGGGTATTAATAGTACTTACATCTTAGAATGGTTATGAAGATTGAGTGAAATCATTTATGTAAAGACTTGGCACAATGTCTACAGCCACATATAGGAAGGGATCAAAACCTTTAGATATTTAATTTTGGTAGTAATATCCCAGTACTTTTTTCAAGGTATACACAGAAGAATTATAGATTGCCGTAATGAAAAGAAAACCAGAAATCCAGGACTCTAGATTTTCCTCTTGTTTCTGTCAATGTTTGTGTAAACTTAGCTGATCAAGAAGATTTCCTGCACTACGATTTCCTCATTTATAAATGAACTTGTTTGAACTTGATGTCTCTAGAACTTCCAGTTTAAAAGTTCTGTGACTATGATGTTTTCTGTCAATGGAAGGACATTTTAAAAATACAAGTTAATGTGTTAATATTTAGGAGATTGCATAATCTGCATATGATATACTGGGTTTACAGTTCAATATTAAGGTCTTATTGAGATCACTATAATTAAGTGATCTTTCAATCTGTACAAATCTCATTTAAATGAGCAAAAGTAAGATGCATACTCATTATATAGAGTTAATTTTGTATCTACTTAAGCAAAAGTTGAAGCTGAACGGATGATTTATCAAATTAGGTTATCTGATGAGACCAGATACTAGTACAACTGAATAAGATGCCACACAGATGTAATGCATTAGCCGTGTTTCCAGAAAAAAGTTTAGATAATGCTTTGGTAACTTCTTTCTGTAAACTAATGTGTTATAATGCTTTTATGTGGATGTTTGCTGAATACTTACACATTATTATTCTGAAATTCTCTCCTTGACCCAGGTTTCAAGGAAAATTGACATTTAAATCTTAGTGACTGGAAAGTGGAACTGACCCATTCCACTGGGTTGTTCCTAAAGCTTGGGATTAAAAGAGATTACCATGGATCCTTCCTGGTTGTGAATCACATCACAACACATGAATGATTCGATCTTCTCTTTACTCCAAATACCTAGCTGGTACAACCCTTTTCTTTCCCCTCTGTTGAGTTTGACAGGTAACATTAGTGCTATCTCTCATTCCTTCTTTCACTGTCCATCCTTCAAACCATTGCAATCTGATTTCTCCCTTCCCACTTCATTGAAAGTGCTTTGGCAAAGGATGACGACTTCAAAATTGTGAAGTCCAACGAGATACTTTTATCCTTTTTTTTCACTCTGCTGCTTTAGACAACATTGCTACATTCTCCTTCTTTAAACTTTTAAACCAGTAAACATACTTCTTCCCTGTCAATATTCTTACCTTGTTCTTTTTCTTTCTTATGGATTGGTTCTTCTTATTTGAGACTTCTCATTATCTTTTGCACCTTAATTTCATCTGTTCTTACACACTCAAGCAGAAAATCTTTTAGCTCTATTTTCAAAATGTACCCAGGGTCCTACCATTATTTTACCACTCTAAACTACCATCATTCCTTCCTTAATTAATAGTGTAGCTTCCTAATTCATTTCTCTGTTTTTTTCCCTTGCCCAATAAGTAGGTTCTGCAGATAGCCAGAGTAGGTCTATTACAACTTAAATCATATTACTTTTCCAATCTAAACTTCTAATGGTTTCTAATATTATTCAGAGTGAAAGCTGAAGTTCATACAATGGCCATTAAGGCTCTACTTGATTTGGTCCCTTGTTATGTCCCTGATATCACTTCCTTCCACTCTCCTTCTTAATATTCTTCATTCATATTGGTTCCTTATTGTTCTTCAAATATACCAAGTAGACTCTTTACCTCAGGGCTTTGGAATTTGCTGTTTCTTCTGAACAAAAAGCTATTTCCTAAGACATTCATATGATTCACCTTCTCACTTACTAAAATCTCCACTCAAAAAAAATCTTAAAATTGCAGAACTTCCAGGCCACTCTCTATAAAATAACAACGTTCCCCACTTTCTCCTTATCTTATTTGATTTTTCTTCATCTTATTATACTATTGATGACTGCCAAATACTTAATTTTGACTTTCCTTTTAAGCTTCTTGATAAACATTTCCACTTAATTGTCCCACAGGCATCATGAATGCACATGTCCAAAACTGAAGCTCATTGTAAGTGCTGGAAATACCCAGCTGCTTGTAACTTGAACAAAACCTGTGGCTTCATGTTTCTATGCAATTACTCATATTAATTTTTCACCTGTAACACTCTTATTCACCTCCTAATTTGTACTCATGCTACAAGATCAGATTTCATTTCTTCTTGTAGCCTTTTATTAACATAATTCCCACCCACAGAGTGGTGAGTTGTTCCTCCTCTCTGCTTCCATAACACTTTAAGCTTATCTTTAACCACTGTATGTATTGCATTATAGTGATATGTTTCCTTTAATTATCTCTCTTCTCTAATAAACTGTAATCTTAAGGATAGAGACTGTGCTGTAGATATCTTTCTATTCTTAGCGCCTCAGTATTGGCAGCATGGAAGGAACTCTGGGAATGTTTGTTAAACTGATCAGAGTTAATGTTCCTTAAAGAATGACAGAATGTAGAGGAGCCTATTAGCCAAAGAGAAAAGAAGAGAGGAGAAATAGAAAGGAACTTTGTGACTGACTCTGACTCATTATCGGGCTAATCTTTATACAACTCTAAAAAATTGAGGGCTTGGATACTGGAGGTGGGATTAGGGGTGGAATAGGGTTGACAGGGCAGTTCTGCCATTGGCTATAGATATTTTGGAAGAGAGGAAAGATAATAGAGGTAGCAAAACAGAGCTTTATTCTTTTAGCAGCTTCACAACGCAGTACCAGTTGTCTGGCCCAGCTTTAGCTGTCCTGTTGGGTAGTGGTGGAAGGGTAAATCACACAAGAGTAAATTTTCAGGAGACCCAGAGGCATCTTGTTAACAGAAGGAAAGTAGAGAGAAACATTGTTTTTAGAGAAACACCATGAATAAACACTTTAAAGAACAACCCTTGGTATATTTTCAATATACAGATAATTGAACAATAGGTTTCATTCAACGCATGGCTGTTTTCTTATCCTTTTCTGACTAATGGCATTTAAGATGTTGAATTGAAGTATAGAGTAGATAATTCAGTGGTTGTTTCCATGGCTAGTAATTACAGACTCAGAATAGAAATCTACTTCTGATTCCAAATATTTGCTTTTAAATTTCTTGTTTCTTTAGAAAGGCATGAGTTGAAAGACGTGTATTGAAGTGCTGGCTTCTTTCCCTACTATCAGTCAGACAAATTTTTTTGGATTCAGTTTCTTGATCTTTAAAATGAGAGTAGTAACATTTGTTCTACCTAGCTCCAGGGTTGTTATGAAGCTCCAGTGAAAGCTACAAATGGAAGAGTTACTGTTTTTAAGATAATCATAAAAACAGGAGGCCATCTTATGGGTATATATTAAATCAGTTTCACTTAAATTCTATTATTTGATGTGTGGTGTCTTAAAATGACAAACAATATTTAATTTATGCAAGTCAATGTCATTTTGCTATTGTTACTTCCAAAATGACTAATATACTGGATAAATTGATTATGACTGAATCAGAGCTGTCTCTGAAACAGTGTCTGCATGGCCACACTCAAAAGCCAGTTAGTTATAGAAGAGCACATGATCTCTTGTTTCTGCTAGTGGCTTATGCTTCCTGAATGAATTCCAAGAAGAAATCATGCTATATTGATTTCCTCTCTATAGTAGGTTGTTGTATAGCCAGCTTGGAAGGTATACATGATAGTACCAATTAGTAATATTTGTTAGAGGAAGCAGAATATCTTTATAATAAGTACTTTGCAACATTTTTCTTTTCAGGAAATAAATGCTGTGAAAATCCTAATTGGCAATATTAACAGAATATTTAATGTGGCCCTCCAGTAGATCATTGGTAGTGAGACAAAGTGGAGTCACTCCTGCTTCCACCATTGATTCCCAATCTCATGTATTCTTCATATGGGAAGACCATATGGGGTCTCTGATTTAATACATACACTGTATTCTGAAGAATGGCATCCTTTTCTTGTAGGATATTGCCTTTAAGGTGGTGCTTCAGCTTTATCTTCAGTAGGACGTCCCAGTATTCTATGAGGCCTGATGTTTCTGGATGGCATACCTCTTTCTCTTGAAAGCTCATACGTTAGTCAGATGCTACATGTATGGAATTCCATGCTTGCAGAATGAAAAATCTATAACTCTTCAAATAGTGGTACTGGCTAAAGCACTGTGAGAAGAACTGGCTGGCCTCAGCTCTGTAAAGTAATGAAAACTTTATCTGGTATATATATTTATCCCTATGAGGATTAACTATTGGTGCTTCCAGGATGAAGAGACCCATTATGGCCGGCTGGCCAAGAGTGTCCGGTTGGTTTCCTCAAAGACTAGTGCCATATCATGAAATCAACATTTGCTTTTGTTGCTGGCAGATTGGATATTCAAAATCAGTGACCACTCCCTTCATGTGTACATAATGCTATTTCTGGGATGATCAATGATGAATGCTAGTTAACATAAACTGACTGAGTTATTTTCTCTATTTACCTGTTTAGTCCCTCTTCTATGGTGGGTGCTTTTAGTGAGTGTTATTAATTTTAGTAGTTCCCCCTTATCCACAAAGGATAAGTTCTAGGGCCCCAGTTGATACCTCAAACTGTGGATAGTACTAAACTCTATATATACCATGTATTTTACATATATATATACACCTCTGATAAAGTTTAACTTACAAGTTAGGTATGGGAAGAGTTTAGCAACACTAATAATAAAATAGAAGAATTATAACAATATGCCAGCATGACTTCCCTTGTGCTTTGGGGCCATTATTAAATAAAACAAGGGTTACTTAAATACAAGCACTGTGGTACCGTGCAATCCAATAACCAAGAAAGCTGCAAAGCGACTATTGGGAAGGTAGCATAGACAATACAGACCTGCTGCACAAAGGGATGATTCACCTCCTGGGTGAGACTAAGCAGGACAGTGAGGGATTTAATGATGCAATTTGAACTTGTGAGTTGTGGAGTTCTAGATTTTTCTATTTAAGATGCTCAAACTGCTGTTGACCATGAGTAACTGAAACCATGGAAAGTGAAACAATGGATAAGGGGGGAGTACTGTTGCCAAGAAAGATTGCCAAATCCTCTCCTTAAAAAAACAAGCAACTATAAAGCTGGATGAACTTACAAAAACAACCCTTTCCACACTCTGAACATTGAGCAACAGAATGCAACAATCTGAGAAACATTTGTGCTTGAAAAATTGATGAAATATGGGTAAGAGGTCTCAAGGTCTATTCACATTATGACAAAGGGTGACAGAGTTAATATAGCTCTTGGGCAAAACTATAAATGAATATCATTGTTTGTCCCACATGAATGCCATACTGCCTCTGATTTTCTTACATGTTTAGTATAGAAAAACAATGCATTTATGAACTCAATAACTGTATACTAGATATTTGAGGACCCCTAACTTTTGTTGCCACCCTCATATCTTATCCTTTTGCATGGCACCATTACAGCTTGGTAACTACCAGCCAGCTTTGCTATTCTTGTGGGCGTTGGCACCTCTCATCACTTCCTCCCCACCCATCTTTCAAATGTCTGAAGTGTTGCATTGGAAAGGGCTTTGCCCTCTGCTGGGACATTTTCTCAGATAATCAGCAGCAAAATCTTCAACAATTTAGCCTCCATCTTGTGCAAGGGGCTATCCATGTGCCATATTCTACTCAGGATAGGGCCTTCCTTGCCAGCAGGGAGGTGAGTGAGTCATTCTGCAAACTTTTTTTTTTTTTTTTTTTTTTTACAGGGAGTCTCACTCTATTGCCAAGCTGGAGTGTGCAGTGGCCTCATCTTGGCTCACAGGAACCTCTGCCTCCCAGGTTCAAGTGATTCTCCCGCCTCAGCCTCCCGAATACCTGGGACTACAGGCACACCACCACGGCTGGCTAATTTTTGTATTTTTATTAGAGACAGGTTTCATTATGTTGGCCAGGATGATCTCAATCTCTTGACCTCCTGATCTGCCCGCCTTGGCCTCCCAAAGTGCTGGGATTACAGGCGTGAGCCACCTTGCCCAGCAACTCTTTCTCTCAGATCACTATTGGTACCACCTATGTCAGTTCAGATCCTCCGAGAAGCAGACATCAAGACAGTATTATATGTGCAAGAGATTTATTGGGTAAGACGCCCATTAAAGATATAGGGGAGGTGGAGGAGGGAGAAAAAGTATGAGAGGTAGGGAGAAACCTTAGACCATAATGCAGCCATGACACCTGTAAAAAATAGAAAGAAGTAAGGAGGATGAGAGAGGAAAAGAGGTAGACTAAAGTTTGGAGAGTGTTCTGTCTTGGCTGATAGGGAGTCTTAGAGCAAAGATTGCCTATTAGAAGAGTCCTTTGTGAGAGAGAAATGGCCAGAACCTAGTACCTTCTCATTGATTAGGGGCAGTTGTTGACTGAGATCAGCCTGAGGGAAGCATGGCCTTGGCCTGCTGTGGAAGCCGTCAGCCAATTATGCTCCTTAAGCAGGTTCTCTAGAAGTAAAATCTGTGGCCACTTCCATGGCCATCAGACTTATCTCAGGGGGCTAGGAAGAGAAAGGGGTAAAGAAGAAATCTATACATTGTTGAATTGTTTTACTTGATATTAAAATAGTGTATTCCTTTTGTGACACAAAAATTAATCATGACAATTTAAAAGGATTAAAAACAGAAGTAAGTGTGAATAGATGCATATGCTTTGTCTCCTTCTAGGTTTAGAGAAAATATAGTTTAAAAAGGAATAAATCCACAATAGCTCTGGAATACAAGAGGTGAGACAACAAGAAGAACAGAAAATTTGAGGAATTTCTGATATTCTCATATTCATAGGAAACTATACATCAAAAGTCACTTGAGATAGCCAAAAATGGTTTTGGGGAGGGCTCCACGTTCCTAGTATGTAGATGTGAAGCAGCAGGGTCTCTGGGGTCCCCATAGGTCAATGGTATTTGATGCTGAGTGCAGAGTCAAGAGCTCATTTTTTGGCTGCAGCACTTTCTCTCTATACAGGGTGGCACCAGCCATCCAGGCACTACTGCGCACTTTCAGCCCATGTTCCCATTCATCCCATGTCCTTGATCCTGCTCCAGACCAGAAGCAAATTCCTTCATCCACTGCTGAACACAGATTTTGTAGCGGGTGTGGCATGGGCAGAAATTACACTGTCTGGATGAGAGAATATGGCCACATCCAAAAGATGGGTCTTGGACACCACACTCAGCAGCAAGCAGTCCTTGCTTCCACCTCACGCCCCCAATCACTGGAGATAGTTATTTTTTTTTTTAAAAAAAGCACCACAGACATCTGAATAATGAGATGTTTAAAAGCAAAACTAGATCAGCAGGCAAACAAATACTTCCAAACATTTAGTGATAACCAAATCCATGAAAATTAGTGGATAACACCAGAACAAACAAATTAAAGAAAAATAGGATTTTAAGGAAGTATAAATAATATCCTTAAAGGGATAAAATATCCTTAAAGGGATAAAATTGATGTGACAATTAAACAATAAAAGACTATTAAAAATAACAAGAATTCATAAAAATAAACTCCACAGGGGCCGGGCATGGTGGCTCACACCTGCAATCCCAACATTTTGGGAGGCCAAGGCGGGAGGATTGCTTGAGCCTAGGTGTTCAAGACCAGCCTGGGCAATATGGTGAAACTTTGTCTCTACTAAAAATACAAAAGTTAACCAGGCATGGTGGACCATGCATGTTATCCCAGCTACTTGGGAAGCTGAAGCAGGAGAATCACCTGAGCCCTGGAATTCAAGGCTGCAGTGAGCCGTGATCACACCACTGTACTCCAGTAGTGGAAGGAAGAGTGACAGCAGCAGAGGAAGAGTGAGACCATATCTCAAAAAAAAAAAAAAAAAAAAGAAATCATAGATGAATATTTTTAATCAGTAATTAAGAAGACTGAACAAAAATTTAACCTAGAATTCAGTATAAAAAGATAAAAAGAATAATTTATGTAGCTTCAAAAATAGCTGTATCTGTCAACAAAGATTTCCACAAGGAGAGAACATTGTATGACAGTACAATGTTCTTATACTCTCAATAAGAAAATGTTCAATTTTCTTATACTCTCAAATATTGGTTATTCATTAAAATATATTTTGCAAATCCAATAGGTTAAAAATTGTAAATGGCATTTAATTTGCATTTATATGACAACTAGTGAGGTTCAGCATCATTTTTATATATGGATATATGTGTGTATAATATGTGTATGTGCATTACCTATTCATGACCTTGACTATTTTTTTATTAAATTATTGTTTTTTTTGTTCTGATATATTGTATTGACATATACCTTCTTTGTATGTAAAGGCTAACAGTCTCCTGCCAGTCATATAAACTATAAATATATTATCTTAGTTTGTAATTTTAAAAACTAGCTATGAATGTTTGTCTTTCATAAGACTTTAAAAAAATTTATTCAAATACGTTGATGTTTTCCTTTGTGTTTTCTGGGCCTTTTGACTTTCTTAAGTATTCACTTTCATCTAACTCCCCAGTCTAAGCTACTTTTTATTTAACTCCTTTATAGCTATCTTTTTCTATTTTAGATCTTAAATTTAATTTAATTTTAAATTAAATTAAATTTAAATTAAATTTAAATGTATGTTTAATTACCATATGAATTAAATATTGAATTTTTTTCTCATACAAGGAGGGGTGTGTGTGTGTGTGCGTGTGCGTGAATATAAAAATGCACATTCTCTTTTTGGTTTTATTGATCACTTTACTAATTTCTCTCCTAGTATCATGTTTTAGTTACCAAAGTTTTTTTTTTTTTTTTTGAATGAAATTGTATTTAATTCACAGATCAATTTGAGGACAATCAACATTTTTACTACATTTATAATGACTTTTCATATCAAAAATATAGTATACTTTTCATTTAACATCTCTTAAATTCATTTTAATAATCTTTTTTTATAAAACATTTGCACATTTTCTCTGATATAATTTTACATATATTTGCCATTGTAAATTAAATGTAAAAATTATAATTTCTTTTTTTTTTTTTTTTAATTATACTTTAAGTTTTAGGGTACATGTGCACATTGTGCAGGTTAGTTACATATGTATACATGTGCCATGCTGGTGCGCTGCACCCACTAACTCGTCATCTAGCATTAGGTATATCTCCCAATGCTATCCCTCCCCCCTCCCCCCTCCCCACCACAGTCCCCAGAGTATGATATTCCCCTTCCTGTGTCCATGTGATCTCATTGTTCAATTCCCACCTATGAGTGAGAATATGCGGTGTTTGGTTTTTTGTTCTTGCGATAGTTTACTGAGAATGATGGTTTCCAATTTCATCCATGTCCCTACAAAGGATATGAACTCATCATTTTTTATGGCTGCATAGTATTCCATGGTGTATATGTGCCACATTTTCTTAATCCAGTCTATCATTGTTGGACATTTGGGTTGGTTCCAAGTCTTTGCTATTGTGAATAATGCCGCAATAAACATACGTGTGCATGTGTCTTTATAGCAGCATGATTTATAGTCATTTGGGTATATACCCAGTAATGGGATGGCTGGGTCAAATGGTATTTCTAGTTCTAGATCCCTGAGGAATCGCCACACTGACTTCCACAATGGTTGATCTAGTTTACAGTCCCACCAACAGTGTAAAAGTGTTCCTATTTCTCCACATCCTCTCCAGCACCTGTTGTTTCCTGACTTTTTAATGATTGCCATTCTAACTGGTGTGAGATGATATCTCATAGTGGTTTTGATTTGCATTTCTCTGATGGCCAGTGATGATGAGCATTTTTTCATGTGTTTTTTGGCTGCATAAATGTCTTCTTTTGAGAAGTGCCTGTTCATGTCCTTCGCCCACTTTTTGATGGGGTTGTTTGTTTTTTTCTTGTAAATTTGTTTGAGTTCACTGTAGATTCTGGATATTAGCCCTTTGTCAGATGAGTAGGTTGCAAAAATTTTCTCCCATGTTGTAGGTTGCCTATTCACTCTGATGGTAGTTTCTTTTGCTGTGCAGAAGCTCTTTAGTTTAATTAGATCCCATTTGTCAATTTTGGCTTTTGTTGCCATTGCTTTTGGTGTTTTGGACATGAAGTCCTTGCCCACGCCTATGTCCTGAATGGTAATGCCTAGGTTTTCTTCTAGGGTTTTTATGGTTTTAGGTCTAACGTTTAAATCTTTAATCCATCTTGAATTGATTTTTGTATAAGGTGTAAGGAAGGGATCCAGTTTCAGCTTTCTACATATGGCTAGCCAGTTTTCCCAGCACCATTTATTAAATAGGGAATCCTTTCCCCATTGCTTGTTTTTCTCAGGTTTGTCAAAGATCAGATAGTTGTAGGTAAGCGGCGTTATTTCTGAGGGCTCTGTTCTGTTCCATTGATCTATATTTCTGTTTTGGTACCAGTACCATGCTGTTTTGGTTACTGTAGCCTTGTAGTATAGTTTGAAGTCAGGTAGCGTGATGCCTCCAGCTTTGTTCTTTTGGCTTAGGATTGACTTGGCGATGCGGGCTCTCTTTTGGTTCCATATGAACTTTAAAGTAGTTTTTTCCAATTCTGTGAAGAAAGTCATTGGAAGCTTGATGGGGATGGCATTGAATCTGTAAATTACCTTGGGCAGTATGGCCATTTTCACGATATTGATTCTTCCTACCCATGAGCAAGGAATGTTCTTCCATTTGTTTGTATCCTCTTTTATTTCCTTGAGCAGTGGTTTGTAGTTCTCCTTGAAGAGGTGCTTCACATCCCTTGTAAGTTGGATTCCTAGGTATTTTATTCTCTTTGAAGCAATTGTGAATGGGAGTTCACTCATGATTTGGCTCTCTGTTTGTCTGTTGTTGGTGTATAAGAATGCTTGTGATTTTTGTACATTGATTTTGTATCCTGAGACTTTGCTGAAGTTGCTTATCAGCTTAAGGAGATTTTGGGCTGAGACGATGGGGTTTTCTAGATAAACAATCATGTCATCTGCAAACAGGGACAATTTGACTTCTTCTTTTCCTAATTGAATACCCTTTATTTCCTTCTCCTGCCTGATTGCCCTGGCCAGAACTTCCAACACTATGTTGAATAGGAGCGGTGAGAGAGGGCATCCCTGTCTCGTGCCAGTTTTCAAAGGGAATGCTTCCAGTTTTTGCCCATTCAGTATGATATTGGCTGTGGGTTTGTCATAGATAGCTCTTATTATTTTGAAATATGTCCCATCAATACCTAATTTATTGAGAGTTTTTAGCATGAAGGGTTGTTGAATTTTGTCAAAGGCTTTTTCTGCATCTATTGAGATAATCATGTGGTTTTTGTCTTTGGCTCTGTTTATATGCTGGATTACATTTATTGATTTGCGTATGTTGAACCAGCCTTGCATCCCAGGGATGAAGCCCACTTGATCATGGTGGATAAGCTTTTTGATGTGCTGCTGGATTCGGTTTGCCAATATTTTATTGAGGATTTTTGCATCAATGTTCATCAAGGATATTGGTCTAAAATTCTCTTTTCTGGTTGTGTCTCTGCCAGGCTTTGGTATCAGAATGATGCTGGCCTCATAAAATGAGTTAGGGAGGATTCCCTCTTTTTCTATTGATTGGAATAGTTTCAGAAGGAATGGTACCAGTTCCTCCTTGTACCTCTGGTAGAATTCGGCTGTGAATCCATCTGGTCCTGGACTCTTTTCGGTTGGTAAACTATTGATTATTGCCACAATTTCAGCTCCTGTTATTGGTCTATTCAGAGATTCAACTTCTTCCTGGTTTAGTCTTGGGAGAGTGTAGGTGTCGAGGAATGTATCCATTTCTTCTAGATTTTCTAGTGTATTTGCGTAGAGGTGTTTGTAGTATTCTCTGATGGTAGTTTGTATTTCTGTGGGATCGGTGGTGATATCCCCTTTATCATTTTTTATTGCGTCTATTTGATTCTTCTCTCTTTTTTTCTTTATTAGTCTTGCTAGCGGTCTATCAATTTTGTTGATCCTTTCAAAAAACCAGCTCCTGGATTCATTAATTTTTTGAAGGGTTTTTTGTGTCTCTATTTCCTTCAGTTCTGCTCTGATTTTAGTTATTTCTTGCCTTCTGCTAACTTTTGAATGTGTTTGCTCTTGCTTTTCTAGTTCTTTTAATTGTGATGTTAGGGTGTCAATTTTGCATCTTTCCTGCTTTCTCTTGTGGGCATTTAGTGCTATAAATTTCCCTCTGCACACTGCTTTGAATGCGTCCCAGAGATTCTGGTATGTTGTGTCTTTGTTCTCGTTGGTTTCAAAGAACATCTTTATTTCTGCCTTCATTTCGTTATGTACCCAGCAGTCATTCAGGAGCAGGTTGTTCAGTTTCCATGTAGTTGAGCGGCTTTGAGTGAGATTCTTAATCCTGAGTTCTAGTTTGATTGCACTGTGGTCTGAGAGATAGTTTGTTATAATTTCTGTTCTTTTACATTTGCTGAGGAGAGCTTTACTTCCAACTATGTGGTCAATTTTGGAATAGGTGTGGTGTGGTGCTGAAAAAAATGTATATTCTGTTGATTTGGGGTGGAGAGTTCTGTAGATGTCTATTAGGTCCGCTTGGTGCAGAGCTGAGTTCAATTCCTGGGTATCCTTGTTGACTTTCTGTCTCGTTGATCTGTCTAATGTTGACAGTGGGGTGTTAAAGTCTCCCATTATTAATGTGTGGGAGTCTAAGTCTCTTTGTAGGTCACTCAGGACTTGCTTTATGAATCTGGGTGCTCCTGTATTGGGTGCATAAATATTTAGGATAGTTAGCTCCTCTTGTTGAATTGATCCCTTTACCATTATGTAATGGCCTTCTTTGTCTCTTTTGATCTTTGTTGGTTTAAAGTCTGTTTTATCAGAGACTAGGATTGCAACCCCTGCCTTTTTTTGTTTTCCATTTGCTTGGTAGATCTTCCTCCATCCTTTTATTTTGAGCCTATGTGTGTCTCTGCACGTGAGATGGGTTTCCTGAATACAGCACACTGATGGGTCTTGACTCTTTATCCAACTTGCCAGTCTGTGTCTTTTAATTGGAGAATTTAGTCCATTTACATTTAAAGTTAATATTGTTATGTGTGAATTTGATCCTGTCATTATGATGTTAGCTGGTGATTTTGCTCATTAGTTGATGCAGTTTCTTCCTAGTCTTGATGGTCTTTACATTTTGGCATGATTTTGCAGCGGCTGGTACCGGTTGTTCCTTTCCATATTTAGCGCTTCCTTCAGGAGCTCTTTTAGGGCAGGCCTGGTGGTGACAAAATCGGTCAGCATTTGCTTGTCTGTAAAGTATTTTATTTCTCCTTCACTTATGAAGCTTAGTTTGGCTGGATATGAAATTCTGGGTTGAAAATTCTTTTCTTTAAGAATGTTGAATATTGGCCCCCACTCTCTTCTGGCTTGTAGGGTTTCTGCCGAGAGATCCGCTGTTAGTCTGATGGGCTTCCCTTTGAGGGTAACCCGACCTTTCTGTCTGGCTGCCCTTAACATTTTTTCCTTCATTTCAACTTTGGTGAATCTGACAATTATGTGTCTTGGAGTTGCTCTTCTCGAGGAGTATCTTTGTGGCGTTCTCTGTATTTCCTGAATCTGAACGTTGGCCTGCCTTGCTAGATTGGGGAAGTTCTCCTGGATAATATCCTGCAGAGTGTTTTCCAACTTGGTTTCATTCTCCCCATCACTTTCAGGTACACCAATCAGACGTAGATTTGGTCTTTTCACATAGTCCCATATTTCTTGGAGGCTTTGCTCATTTCTTTTTATTCTTTTTTCTCTAGACTTCCCTTCTCGCTTCGTTTCATTCATTTCATCTTCCATTGCTGATACCCTTTCTTCCAGTTGATCACATCGGCTCCTGAGGCTTCTGCATTCTTCACGTAGTTCTCGAGCCTTGGTTTTCAGCTCCATCAGCTCCTTTAAGCACTTCTCTGTATTGGTTATTCTAGTTATACATTCTTCTAAATTTTTTTCAAAGTTTTCAACTTCTTTGCCTTTGGTTTGAATGTCCTCCCGTAGCTCAGAGTAATTTGATCTATAACTTATTGAGAACATGATCCCATATTGTCCTCTTCCAAATTGATTTCTGCTATTACATGTTTATGTTCTCTAGAAAACCTTTTGAATGTATATGTCAGGTTTCTATATGAATTACGCCTTTTAGTTTTAAAATAAAACACATATACATAAAACCACAAACACAACACATATATGTAACTTAATAAATTAATATAATATGAACACTCTTGTAGCCATGACCTGAGTTAAGAAATGGAATTTTGGGCTGGGCGCGGTGGCTCACACCTGTAATCCCAGCACTTTGGGAGGATGAGGTGGGTGGATCACGAGGTCAGGAGATCGAGGCCATCCTGGCTAACACGGTGAAACCCCATCTCTACTAAAAATACAAAAAATTAGCCGAGAGTGGTGGCGGGTGTCTGTAGTCCTAGCTACTTGGGAGGCTGAGGCAGGAGAATGGTGTGAACCCAGGAGGCGGAGCTTGCAGTGACCCAAGATCACACCACTGCACTCCAGCCTGGGCGACAGAGCAAGACTCCGTCTCAAAAAAAAAAAAGACATGGAATTTTGCTTGCCATCCTAGAATCCATCCATGTGCCCTATCCCAATCCAAATTTCCCCAATGGTTACCACTATCTTGATTTTGTACTAATTACTTCCTTGAGTTTCTTTACAGGTTTATCACTTAAGTGTGAATCCTAAGCTACAGTCTTACAGATTAGTTGCATATTGGCTATGACTTTTATATCTTTTAATATACAGGCTCTTTTTTATTTTTTCTTTGGAATTCATTTGTTGAGGAACCTAGATCTAGTCCGGATTTTGGCAATTTCATACTTACAGTGCTGTACTGTTCAACACATTCCTCTGCCCTCTGATTTCCTGCAGAGTGACAGGTGGATCCAGAGGCTTGATGGGCTAAGGTTTGATTCCTTTAGCAAACCTATTGGTGGTCATTTTTTTTCTTTTTCGTCAGAAGGCACAGAATGGCTGGTTTCTCTCAATTTCTGTCTCTCTCTTTTATTATAATGCTAGCAAAGTATGAGTGTTAATGTCTTGAATAATCAATTTATTAAAGGTTGCAGAATGATGATAGTATAATTCTAGTATTTTATTTTCATTTATTAGCTAGGATAATTTTACGAAGAGATGCTTTTCCTCATCTACTATGTAGTTACCCAGTGGTACAATTCATATAAGGAAGGCAATATAGATGCAAAATTATTACCCTTAATTTATCACTTTTCAAGATATTGATTGCCAGTCATCTTCTGGAAACCTATTGGTCTCTTTTCCCTATCATTATGAACTCATAGATGTGTTTTAATCTATTGGCATTATTATCTTGTTGAAGCTCAAATTGTCACATCTTTGGCCAGTGGAACCCTCTTCCAGTTGGTTCATGAGTGTTTTTGACATGACCTAAGTCGTTTTTGGTCACTTCCTTTCTATTTGGTTTGACAAGGTACTTCAGGATTATTTTATGCATTTCCTGTCTCAGTTCTAGGATCAGGCTTTCTCCAAGAAATCAAAATCAGGTTTACTTTAGCAGAAAATTGGGCTTCAAGATTAAAATCTGAATGTTGGAACGATTATTTATTTTGGGATAGTCATTGTTTATAGGCATTTTAATGGAATTAAATATATAGAAAGAGCTGGGAAACACACTTCCCCACAAAAATATACATTTAAATATACATATTTACAGAGAATATGCTTCACAAGTTTATGTTGATATTTTTAATTCAGTATCAGTACTATAAGGTTTTAACTTAACCTTCCTTAAAAACATAGATGATTGAAATATTTTATAATTTCTTATTTTCTTTATTCTGCATTACAAATGTAACAGTTTCAGAATAACAATACCAATATGACCACTCTCAGAATGATTATGGAGCACAATTATGTGATTTTTGCATATGCTATCCTCTTTTCTTGCTCATATTTTAGTAGTTGAGCTATAGCTACAAGGTCTGAGCATACAACAATTATATACTATATTCTTTTCCTTTTTAAAACTTCTCATTTATTTTTAGTTCTAAATGTAATTATAATTAAAATGCTCACCATCAATGCTTTTGGAGATATTTCTCTAGACATATTGATTGTTAGACTCCTTTAATAGATTCATCAGAAAGTGTTTGTAAGGACACTCTGAATTCTTGAGTGTTGATAATGGTTTGTCTTATGCTCTTTATATTTGAAAGCCAGTTTTGCTAGACATGAAGTCCTTGATATACATATTCTGTCACTGAGATTGCCAAATATATTGTTCCATTTTCTTCTGGCAGAAAGCATTGCTGCCAAAGTTTAATGATAATCTAACTTTCTTTACCTTATAAGACAAATGCTGTTTTAAAAAATGCCCAAAGAATTTTTTTCCTTTAGAGTCCAGGAGTTTTACCATAGTGTACCTTAGTGATAGTAGTTCAGAGACCAAATTGTCAGGTATATATGTGCTTTTTTACTATGCAATTTCAAATCTTTACTTCAAGAAAGTTTTTTTTTTGAATAATAGTTTTTAGTATTTATTCTATGCCCTTGCTTTGATTTTTATTTCAGGGACTCCTGCGATCTATATCTTGGATTGTTTTTCCAAGACAATGTCTTCAACATTTTCTCTCTTTGATATTTGTCACTCCCTTCTAATCCATTTTTGTCTTTTTGTTTTCAAAAATTTTTGAAGTACAATTTACATTAAGTAAAGTTCATCTTACTGTTACTTCAAGAAATGCATAAAGGCTTGTAATCACCACCAAAATTAAGATATGGAGCAAATACAACAACTCTCAAAATTTCTGTGTGTCTTTGTAGTTGAGAATTTCCTCCACCCAATCCCTGGCAATCTTTTGTCTCTACAGTTTTGCATTTACAAGAATGTCAAATAAATAGCATCATACAGTATGCAGATTTTTGAGTCCCTTTTCTTTTACTTGGTGGCATGCATTTAAGAGACAGCCATATTGTTGCATTTATTATGGTTTATTATTTTATCTCCAAATAATATTCTACTATGTAGATATACCGCAGTTTGCTTCTTCATTCCACAGAAGAGGGATATTGGGTTGTTTCCAGTTTGCAGAAATTATGAGTAAGCCTGCTATTATAATTCATGTAAATGGTTTTGTGTAAATTAAATTTTTGTTTCACTTAAGGAAATATGTAGGAGTTGAATTGCTGGTTGATAAAGTATATGTTGAGAAAGGTATTCTTCAACTAGATAGAATGATGCTAATGTGAGGAAAGAGGAAAAATTCAGCATCCAGGGTAGTGACCAAATGGTGTTAAGTTCCCAGTCTCAATTTTTTGCAAGGTCCAGTTGCTTCTTTGTTTGTTCCTTAACTTGGTTGTCCAATTATTCCTTGGATTTCATGAAGTAAACTAATGTCCCCTGGATAATTTCTTTTTGTTCCTCCAGGCAGTTCTAAATAGATTTCTGTCACATGCAAACAAGTGAGACTTGTATCATAGGGACATTTGATTGGGCCCTTAGAGGTAACTAGCCATTGTGCTAAACTCTTAACATGTATTTTATAATTTGTGCACTAGGATTAATAAGCCTTGTCCATTGGTTGCAATAAAAATTTAATTCATTTTATAAAAAAGAGAAAAAATCAAAAGTAAACAACTGCATATGGAACTGATGTGTTTACTAAAGATTATAAACATACTGTCAAGCATCGTCAATGCATTTCTTGTTTCTAAGAAATACACTTTTCATTACAAATGACTTCATGGTTTAGTACAGGCATTTCAATGTTGACAAATTAAGTACAACTCTACTTTGTACAAAAGAACAAGCCACATTGCTTTGAATTCACAAATACATATGTAGATTAATTCTTTGGTGTATATATTAATAAATAACATTTATAAACTGAGTTCTTAAAATGAAAGATTTAACATCATGATGGCTAAAGCACTTTGCTATTTCCATTGGTTCTAACAATATTCTGCTTTCTGGTTCCCTTGGGAACAGATTTTCAAAATACAAATGATATAAAAGGTCCCTAAATATGGCCATAATCTTTATTGAATAACTTAAGATATTTTGATATCCCTTCTGTTTTGGAATGAATATTCTTTTCCTTGAATCATTTTATAAGGATTCATATCATAGTTGCTATATGAGTGGTCCAGATGCTATGTGCTGTTACAGTTGAGAAGAAGCAGAGTATAGTTTCTGGGTTGGAAGGCTCAGGGAAGGCTTCATGAAGAAGACGGCACTGGGACAGGTCCTTGGAAATTATTGGTGTCCAGAGACCATTGACAGCAATAGGAATACCTCTTTTAAAATATTATGTATGTAATATACTAAACTGGGGTTCAGATAAAAAGAAATAATTAAATTTCTTTTTCACAGTAATTTGAACATTCCATTGAAATCAACAAATCCATACAGCTGGATTCGTAGCTAATTAAAAAAACATCATGCCCTTCTGATCCTACCATCTGCTGTTGAAATTAGAGAAGGCAACTTCTAGAATAAAATTATATTATTATCTAATTTGCAATGGAGTATTTTTATTGTGTTTAGCATGGTTCTATATTGTACCTTTATTTGTAGATGACTGTCATAAGTTGCAGCAAGAGATGTTTTACAATTTCCATGATCTCTTGGAAAAATAATAGGTCATTAAAAACAAACATTATTTATTCATCAGAGATCAAAGCATCAGTGTGGTCATTCAGTAAAATATGCTTTTAGACTTAAAAATGACTCAAATGGTTTTTTCAAGTAATAAAACAATCTCAAATGCAATAAGAGCACACTTTAAAAAAGAAAAAATTATGACATTTAGAAGCAGTAGAAAAAATAATATATAGCCTATTTGTAATTGATTAAAACAGGACCTCTGACTTATCTGTGTACTAAGGGGCTTGTTCATGAAGCCATTGCTAAGCAGGAAAGTGTCACTGATTATTTATGAAACATTTAAAAAATCATGGCTCATACTTGGCATAAATTCTAAATTAATTCCTTGAGGACTTGTATTGTATGTAGCATCAGCAGCCTGATTTGCTGACCCACACAGATCAGAGACCATTGTAGAAACTTGTGAGCAGAACTTTTCTAAATGTTTGCAAGACGTTGAAAGACTTGAAATATATTCTTCTATACCCAAGATTGCTTTAATAAGCAAGAAACCACAGACATTGTCTAACAATATTTGTGTATGCTTTAGTAAATGTGATGTTATGTATGTGGTACCACATTAAGTATCAGATGAATGAGTTTCATCCACTATGTGAATTGTATTTAGTAATGCAATAGATCACATGCTTTGAAATGATTGTCTCTGTGCCACCATTGATTGATTCCCTCAGTTTTCAAGTACATTAGTGAGATGTGGGGTGGTCTGAGACTCTGGGTGCATCAGCCTCATCCATTTTAGCCAGCACACGATATAAGTTCCAATCTCTAAATATGCTCTGCCAATAAAAGGTTGGGAAACACTGAAAACAGCATTTATTGAGCAATGGTTATATAGAAGATATTGCCCTATGGATTAAAAATGGTTTAAAAACAAGTAAACAACAAGATATTTTATGCTTTTAAAAGTGTTTAAAACTGAATGTAAGAGAGATAGATAATGAATAAAAACAGTCACAAACTCAAGTTTCTAATTGCGGCTGAAATGAATTTATCATGTATCCAAAGCCCCCATTTCCACTATAATGGAAAACAATTTTGCCAAGGAAACTTCCAGTTTATATCTGTATCTTCTGTATAAACTCAGGTGACTTCAAGGCTCTTCTCCTGTTCCTCTTCCCCGGGATGATCTTGGATCCTGGTACTTCCATATCTTTTTGACATTGGATGGAGTGGGAAGGGTCTGAGGCTCCTATCTGTGGCGTTCACTGCAGGTGCAACGTGCCATCTGTCCTCTGTGTCAGCAAAGTGCAGTGATTGCTCTGGGAAGCTCGTTCTGCTCTGTAGGTCCCTCACTGCTCATCCTCTTACCCTTCCGGGATGCCATATCTTTATTTTTGCCTAACCTCTGTGCCTCATTGGGTAGGAGAATCTTTTTGGATTTTCTCCATATCTCTAGGATTCCAGGAAGGATGGTGGAATGAGCATTAATCTCAAGGCACTTCTCTGCCTAGATCTGCTCTGCTGTGATTCATACCCCAGAGCAGTGGCTCTATATTGGCAAGTATCATGCTGCTAGGCTGCCTCTTTCCAGAAATCCAGACAAGAAGTGAAGCTTTTCTTCCTTCATATTCTTAACATATCTTGCTATTTCTATGCATCCCACTTCTCTTGGTTTCAGGCCTTCAATGGAAGAACGAAGGACGGAGGCACAACAGATGCATGTAGCTTCCCTCTCCCAATCCTCTTCAAGCTCTTTTTCCCACTCCACATATGCACGTCCAAAGTTCTGGACAACTGGTCTTACAGAAGCATATTTCTTCCTCCCATTCACTGTAGTTTATAATCTAAATAAGTGTTGTTTTAAAATATTTTAATAAAAACCTTCTGTAAGAAATACATTTTTTATCAGCCCCAGAAATCACATACTGAATTTACTTTTACTGATTGCAATGCATTCTATTGTATTTCATTTGAAAAAAATAATACTGATCTGGTCTTAGTAAATTGATTTCACGACCTACCTGTGGGCCTTGACCAACAGTTTGAAAAGCAATGCTATAAACCTTTACTCTGAGTTCCTACTTGCTCCTGAGGAGCAGAACCAGGATTTTAGAAACTCAGTAGGTATCTTCTACACTTGGGTGGCTGGATCATGCAAATGGAAAGAGCTTTGACCTTCAGAACAAAATCTATGCTGTGTGGTTAAAAAAGTCCATTCAAAAATCCATTTGAATTATTTCTTTGTTCTATATTCCACTCTACATCTTCAACAATGAATATCTCTGGGTATTTGAGCAGAGAACAGTAAGAAAAATGAGAGAAAGCATCTACAGATTTTATCCTGCTACATAGAAATCACGACTGAGTACCAGAGAATTTTTAAATGTCACAGGAATCTAGAGAGATTAATTTTCCCAACTGAGCAGTTCACAAAGGACACTGAGATTCAGAGTGGTTGTCCAACTTGCCCAATGCCACAGAGCTTGTTAGAGCCCAAATTCAGACTTTTCACTTTGGCTATCATGTCACCATTCTTTCCACTTGATACTATTTCAGTCTCTTCTTAAAATTAGAAAATTCTGCAAATGACATATAATGTACTAACATGGGGTGGGAATGATTTGCATGATGTTTTTAATAATTGTTAGCTCCTTTTTTCTTCCTGATCTTAAAGGATTTGTGGTTGAAGTATTTATTACATCAGATGCAGTTCCTAATTTTCTACGTTTCCATTCTCTCCTTTTTTCTTCCTTCCTTCAAATTTAGGGTGCTGAGAGAAGAGCACCCTGTTTTCTGCTCACATACCCAGGGTATACTACCTATGTACTTTTGTAGAGTCATTATTAAGCTTTGGTCTTAAGGAGTCTGACACTCATCTTCCATAAAACAAACTTTTGAGGATTAAACTGGACATCACCTGGCTCTTTGGCTGATTTACTCAGTAATATGAAACCATCCTCTATTTCAACTCTGTTTAGAGAAAACATATTTTATACACTGATGTAAAAATATCTGGACAGTTCTGATGATTTACATCAGGGATGAGCAAAAAGAACTTTATTTGAAAAAAATATGTATTTAAGAAAAAGCACTTAGCCCTTTTAGAAAGTGATTTATCAACACACGTCAAGGATTTCTGAAATACATATTAGTATTTATCTCAGTTATGATTAAAGCAAAATATTGTATTGTATACAACTTAAATATAAGCAGTAGTAAGATGATTAAGTAGATAATGACACTTGTCCAGAATAAATTATTATGTAACCCTGAAATGTGATATTGATAATCAGTGCCTATGACTATGGGGAATGCTTGTGTTTTAAAGGTTTTATAATGGACGTATTAAACTACATCCTCAGAATGAGATTAACTGTGCAAAACCAATTGCATAGAAAACTATTAGAAGAAATAGATCAAGATATAATAATGATTATCTTTGAGAGATGGACTTATAGTGGTCATATGTTTTCTTTTTTCCTTCTGAATCTTAGCTTTTTCTTCAATTATCATGCATTATACTTACTCAGAAAAATAAAATAATTTGAAAAAGGCATTTAAAATATGTAATATCAGTTTTAAAGTTGAAACTGAGGAAAAATTTCAGGCTTTAAGCTTTTAAAATATTTACGTTGTGTTTGATTACAATGTTCCCAAAAGCTTTGTGAGTTGGGGCATTAGTGCAGTTTTTCAGATGAAATATCCTGTGATGTAACACCAGTGAATGACAGCCACTGTTAATAATGTGAATTACGCAACACTATGTTGAACACAAAGAACATCAACTTTAAACAACAGGTGGAGTTATTATTTAGCATTTTGGATGGGGCATGCTATTTGTCTTCTGTTGCTATTTATAATTTAGGACTGTCATTTGATTCAGAATAGAGGAACTAGTTGAAAAAAGAAGAAGTGACTAGCCACCCCCCAACTTTCTCCTCTGTGAGGATGGTACCTGCAATCAATCCTGCTAGAATGTGCAGCAGCTACAAATGGGTCTGCTTTCTTGAATTCACTGGCTGTACCCACAGTCCACACTGCAGTAGCTGAAGCAATCTTCCTTTCAAAATATTGATTTCCTATGGAATTGTCACTTAAAATGATGGATCTGCAGTTGGGTTGGGACCTGGAGGAAGGATGGTTGTGTTTGTGTTGCAGGCATGAATCTTGATAGGCTTTGTCCTCCACACAAAGGACAAAAGGAAAGGAAAGAAATTATTAGAGTTGAGAGAAAGATTAAGGAAAATACTTTAATCATCTTCCAATTTTACAGGCCAATTTCTAACACTTAGAGCAAGGTTATTTATGAGCCCATCATTTCACAGTAGAATTTTTTTTATTGTTCCTAAAGCCAAAGTAGTCAGAGTTATGGTTATGTACTTTTCAATAGAAATGCAGAAAGTTTTACTTTGTTGGCTAGAGTATTTATTGGTAGTAATTTTCTGTTTCTCAGAGGAGGTCTGAAGGCTGATCTTTGGGTCACAGTGATAACAGTCCTTTCATCATAAGTCAGATTTCCCAGAGCTCTGCAAGTTTCCATTTAAGAAGGGCCTGATTCCTAGTTCCTTCCTTCCATCCTGAAATACTAGACCTTACTCCCGTCCTCCCACTCTCTCTTCTCTTGACTTCTTTTACATAATATAAATTTCATCCAAGAATGGATCTTCTTTTTCTGTAATTTGTCATTGCTTTTTTTCTACCATATGAGGCCAATTATTTCATCCTTTCTTTTCTTCTTATCTTTTTTTTCTTTTATTCTGTTTTTTACTTCAGAAACAGCCCAACTTCATTGGTTTGGGGTTCATTAATCAGACTAGTTATTCACCTGACACAGACCCTTATTCTATTATTCCAGATAGGCACAAAGCTATTAATATACCTTTCTGTTTTCTTAGTTTTAACAAATAGCCTGTGATGCAAAGCATATGCCTGAGATTGTATATGCTCATGTATTTAAGTATGTGATATACAAACACATTAGGTTCATACAGCAATTAATGTATGACTATCATCAGTTAATGCAATATTACTCATAAATAAATTTTGTAATAGCAAAATTTTGGCTTTATTATCAGACAATAATCTAACCATTTTCTACAGTTTTTTTTTAAAAAAGTCATTCATTTCTCTGCCTACACCAAGTATAATAAACCAAATTAAACCATTTGTAGATGATGAAGCATTATCAGTGGATACCATATAACAAGTCTCTTAGGGATTTTTGAGTCACTGGGTTATTGTTTCCTCAGGCTAAATGACCACTGTGATTCTTTGTTATTGTTTTATGTGTGTATATGTGTGTGTATATATCCTTTTTGTCTACAGTCAGCTGACTTTTCTGACTATCTTCAACGTGTGCTTTCCACCTTCTCTAATTTTCTTTTAATCTACTATGGCCTAGAAGAATCATATCTAAACTTAGCAGAATTCTGTCCACAGTAGAAGTATTAACTGAGTGATATCTAAAAACTAAAAAATTTTAAATGTAAAGAGAGATTTAGTACACATTTTTGACCTCTATTTTTGATTGTGGTCTGTAATACCTTATTCCCTAATTCTTTTCTCTCTCTCTCTCTTTTATTTATTTTTTCTTTTTTAGATTGTTTCTCACTCTGTCACCCAGGCTGGAGTGCAATGGTACGATTTGGGCTCACTGCAACCTTCATTTCCTGGGTTCAAGTGATTCTGGTGCCTCAGCCTCTTGAGTAGCTGGGACTACATATGGCTGCCATGAGGCCCTGCTTATTTTGTATGTTTAGTAGAGATGGGGTTTTGCCATGTTGGCCAGGCTGGTCTCGAACTCCTGGCTTTAAGTGATCCACCCACCTCAACCTCCCAAAGTGCTGAGATTACAGGTGTGAACCACTGCGCCCGGCATAGTTCTTGATTCTTACTAGGACAGCAGAAACATAAAATTGTTGGGCAAGTATGATATAGAAATATATGACTATTTATAATCAGTATTCATAATAAATAGATCAACTATCAAAATGTTGTGAGGGTTAAATATATCCTATATGCAAGTATTTAGTACATTAAAGTCACCCAGTAGGAAAAGAAGAGAAAGAGCTAGACAGAGGGAGAGCCACAGACTGTTCTCTCAGGGAAGAATTGGCTAAAAAGGCCTGGCTTAGGACTTGTTTGGTAGCCATCTCTAGCATTTTTTACTGAATCACAATTTTTGACACCATTGTCAGACATACAGCAATCTGACCTTCATCTTTGTTTTGTTTAGGACACATTCCATACATTTCTTTATTTGGAGAATATATTTAGTTTGGATGATGGACTAGGATGTGTGTTATGTGGATGAATGTAAGGTGAAATGGAGCATAAAAACATCAACTTAGAGCAGTGATTCTGGTTTTAGCAGTCAATTGCATTTCGAGAACACTGAAAAAAGTAGAATTAATTTGGCATATGGTTGCTGATGATAACCTAACATCATGGCAGTATCTTATTATTGAATAATTAAAACAACACTATCAAACAGCAGTAACCCTCACAATATAAGCATAAACACATAGTAGGATTCAGGTGCCTTATTTTAGATTCTAGTTGGTAAAATGCTGATTAATCAGAAATCTTTACATTAGGAGAATAAATCAAGTTTCAACAGTGAAATAATTTCTACTCTAAAATAATAAAATAAACCAGCCTAATATTTCTGAAAAATTCTTCAATAAGTTAAAATTTAAAAAAATGTTTTCTAGGAAACTCAGATAGCCAGGGTTCATCCTTTTATTGCTGGTGTAACATTGTTATTTAAAGTTTTATTGTAGTGGTATTTTTAAAGGAGACATCTCTCCTCTTTCAACACAGTAGGCCTGTATGAATCCTTTAAGTTATCTTACAAACCCTGATTAGATATGCTTATAGAGTTGTGTCTGATATGCATTTTCTATATAAATAAACATTTTATATTAGTCTTTTTTGGACATGTACATGCATTATTAATGAGAAATCAATGTCATTTAGAAAACCATTTTACATAGATCATCACATTAATTTTAACCAAGATTTCTATTTTGCATTGAGTAAATAGGCTGTTTTTTGCTTGATATTTTTGGTAAATATGTGCCATTTATTACTCATCTTTGTTTAGATGAACATGCATTTCTGACATTTATCTATCTTATAACTGCTATTTATATTAGTAGGCAGTGCTATTTCCTATTTAACTTTGGTATGATCATTATGCAAGCATAATTTTGAGCTTAGTCACCCGTTTACACATCTGTTAAGTCACAAACAAAACCATTTCTAGTGAAACTATTTCAAAGGAGAGAGGTGATAGTATGAGTAAGACATTTGTCAAGCTTAACCCTAAAGCAGTTTTGAATTAGATTTTTTCATACTATTAGTATGCATAAATTCCTGAGGATGCTTCTTGGTAGGCAGTATAATTGAGATGCTAGTGAGTATGAATGAAGTAGCAGGGCTATTATTGATAACTCTTGGATCTAAGCCCTTAGCTTATAAATATTGAAGATGTGTTAACATGTACTGATGTTTGGTCATGAACTCTGGGGCAGTGAGATACATAAAGAAGGCGCTGAATACATAATAAATGAAGAAGCCAAGACTCTGCTGTTACAGTGATGATGTACTTTCATAGGATTTTTTTTTTCCACATGGAGAATATTCTTAAGTGTCAAATTTTTGGAAAGGAGTAGTATGGACTCTTCTAGTGCACAGGTTTGCCAAACTTCAAGAATTTACACACAAAAAAAATCTCATAGGAAGCTTCTCAGAGAATGTGGTGTATTAGGTATTCTAAAGATAAAAGTTTGGTCTTATTACCCGTGTTATTTTCCATCTTAACACTGGTAATCCATTTTGGAAACCAATTTCTACACACTATTACATGAATATCATCTCATTGAGTTATCAAAAACGGAATGAGCACACTCCACCCCAGTCAAATATTTTGTCTTGTATACAGCAATGAAAGATATATGAAATGAATGGTTGCCTTTGAGAAAATGAAATACTTAAAGTTCTAGATTTTGCTATTAAATATGGAGTCATCTTTTCCTGATTTAGGAGAAATCTGAAGCTATAAAGAGAATCTTCATGAGCAAAAGTAATTAAAATATATATGTCAATGAAAAACTTACATTTATTTCTTAGACTTTTTTTTTTTGGAGGATTGAGGGAAAAGCTATTAGATCAAGCTTTTGATGGTGGAAAGAAAGTTTTGACCGAGGGTTTTGTCTTCCTTTCCTTGAGAAGTTTTCTGAATATGAGTTTTAACAATATGGGTAATCAGAAATTTGGAAAAGAAAAGAAAAGGCTAGTCTTGCAGGATGTCACAAAAGGGCATGAGCAAGCATTAGACAAAAAGAACACACACAGAAAAGACCCCTAAAGGGATGAATACCCAGCTTGTCACAAAAATGCTTAATGATGGAGTAAAGATAAATTTGTCAGTTCCTCATATGTTGAATATTCATTATATAGTCTATGCAGCTGTATCTTAGAATGCTGTTTCCTTTTTTTAAAAAAATTTAAAGCAGATTACTGATTTATTCTTAGGAATTTTATTGTGTAACTTACATGCCAAAGTGAGCTATTATGAGACAGCTCTTTAAATGATTATTTTGCTATCCTCAGTAATTTTTTTTCTTATTATATGATCAGATTTATGGTATACATTTTGTTTTGGAAATAGGCAAAGATTATATGAAAATGAACATTTCTCTACCTTATACTCAAGGCATTCTGATTGGTATTTATTCAGTGTTAAATAAAACTAGTGCCATGTTTAAAGAATATATGCACATACATGTTCAGGTATGAACATTGTTCCTGATTGCTTATAAATAAGAGATATTAATTATTTCTCTAGTAAATTTCACAGATTAATGCAAAGTCCAATCATATGGTCTTAGATTCAACAACATGTGATTCAACTTTTACAGAGCTTGGGAGTAACATTAATAATATCTTATTGGAGTTTGTAACTTGGAAGTAACATTAATAATATCTCATTGGAGTTTGTAATTCTATATTCCAAACTGATTTAAATTACCATTTTAAACTTTTAAAGTAATTCTTAAAGATAAATATTTGTCTTCATATCTGTCTAATCTATCTGTCTATCCGTCCATCCATTCATCTGTGGGAAGTATAATACCTGATTGCAGAAGTGGATTTGAGATGCAGCTTTCTCATGCTTAAGCTTCAGGGCCCCCAGCTTGCTCAGGCCCCTTCCAAAGCTCAGTTTATTTTCCTCCAGGGATGCAGAGAGGAAGCCTGGGGATCATGCTGCACATGATGGCCCTGGCCTGTGGGTGGTTCTGGATTACCAGCATCTCCACATCTATTGCAGCCGCAGGTGAAAACCTGACCCTGCTAGATCTCATTGTTCCTCCAGCTCCTATCAGATTCTCTTTAACTCCCAGGGAGAAGGTTTTGAAAAATGCTATTCTCTCCTTGCTTGGAATGGGGGGGCTCTAAAGGCCCTGGTTTGTGGCCACTTGTCCTCTCTCTCCACCGGGGCCAGCTCACAAGAGGCAAGAAGGATCTAGTCAAGTCAATTGGGTGAGCCATGTCTTGTGAGATCAAAGTGCTGAGATCCTCCGAGAACTTGCCCACAGGGAGTATAAAATACCATAAAACCATGGTTTTAGAGTAAACATAAAACAACATTTAAAAAAAAAGTAAGGCCGCGCGCGGTGGCTCATGCCTGTAATCCCAGCAGTTTGGGAGGCCGAGGAGGTGGGGATCATGAGGTCCGGAGATCAAGACCATCCTGGCTAACGCGGTGAAACTCCGTCTCTACTAAAAAATACAAAAAAATTAGCCAGGCGTGGTGGCGGGCGCCTGTAGTCCCAGCTACTTTGGAGGCTGAGGCAGGGGAATGGCATGAACCCGGGAGGTGGAGCTTGCAGTGAGCCGAGATCCCTCCACTGCACTCCAGCCTGGGCGGCAGAGCGAGACTCCGTCTCAAAAAAAAAAAAAAAAAAAAAAAAAAAAGTAAAACTCTGTGTGCTAAAGCTGGAAAAAACTTTCTAAGCTATCAGTAGCACCAAATGTATTCCCAGCAACCATCCTAGGGGAAAGACTGAATTATCTTTTCATTAAAATGATATTCAAATGGTTGCGTAAAGAGGCAACCAAAGAGAATAAATCCAAACATGTAGGGGAAAAAGTATTATTGAGGAATTATAGAAATGGCTAATTATTAATAATAATGAAATGTTATTTTCGTGGATTTCATTATGTTCGTGGATTTGTCTGCTTTTAAAAACTTCATGATTTGTTATGAGTCCTTTCCTTGTTCTAAATATAGACTCACATTCAGACCTACTTTTGTATTCATAATTTTATATTATTTTATGAAAAATAGGGGCCAGGCTTCACAAAACCTGGATTCCTCTTCTGCCCAGCACATAGTAGCTGTTTTATTCCCCCTCTCGATCCATTAAATTTGCATTGACTACGTAAGTGATAGTGATTCTATGACTAAAATTTATCATATATGAATATATATTTTCTATTATTTTACACTTACTTATCATGCTATTTGTAGTAGGTTAAATGGTGGCCCCAGAAGATGTGTCTATCTTCCTGCATTGTAAATGTTATCTTATTTGGGAAAAGTTAACAAAATCTTACTTGGAGAAGTCTTTGAATCTATAATTATTAGTAATCTTGAGATAAGAAAGTCATCCTTGATTTCCCAGGTAGGCCCTAAATCCAATGATGAGCGACATAGCAGACAGACAAAAGAGGAAGAGGCAACGTGAGTGTGGAGGCACCATTGGGGTGGTGTGTACACAAGTCAAGGGATGTCAAAAACCACCAGTGGCTGTTAAGAAGCAAATAATGCAATCTCCCTTGGAGCCCCTAGAGACAGTGCAGCCCTTATGCACCTCAATCATTTTCTGATTTCTGGCCTCCAGAAATGTAAGAGAATACATTTCTGTTGTTTTAAGTCATCATTCAATTTATGGCAATTTGTTACAACAGCCACAGGAAACTAGTACACATCTAATTTTATCAGAAATATTTTCTTATGTTATCATTGATGCACATTTTAGTGTGGCAAAAGCAAACGACTAGAAATTAAGTAAAAGAGGTGGCAATATGGACAAAGAGGGAGAAACGCATGGAAGATTTGTGAAGACAGAGCAAAATCAGAAATTTATATTCATAGAACAGAAAATTCAAACAAGTTTTTTTCCTCTTCTTTTTCAATTTTTTTTTCTGATATTGCAGTTTATTATTTTCTATTTGTATGGGACAAGGGCTTGGTTAAAGAACAGAACCTTTCTGGCCGGGCATGGTGGCTCAGGCCTGTAATCACAGCACTTTGGGAGGCAGAGGTGGGTGGATTACCTGAGGTCAGGAATTCGAGACCAGCCTGGCCAACATGGTGAAACCCCATCTCTACTAAAAATACAGAAATTAGCTGAGTGTGGTGGCAGGTGCCTGTAATCCCAGCTACTCGGGCGGCTGAGGCAGGAAGAATCGCTTGAACCCCCAGGAGGTGGAGGTTGCAGTGAGCCGAGATTGCGCCATTGCACTGCAGCCTTGGCAGAGTGAGACTCTGTCTCAAAAAAAAAAAAAAAAAAAAAAAAAAATTAGACCCTTTCTTTACACTTTGGTTGTGATTTGGGAAACAGTCAAGGATCATTAAGGCAGTTCTGGGACCAGAGTCACAGGAGGAGTTAAGAGATAGACACAAACATTCTGAAACAATAACTTTACAAAGAGGCAAACTATTTTAGCTATATGAACAATCACCTAAAATGCATCTTTTAAAAAAATATAAGGGTTCAAAGTATATCATCACAACAGGAGATTTTGAATTTTCTTATTTGTCCTAGGTTCAATCTATTAATGCTTCTGTTTACTTGAGTATATAAAAATCTTAGGTTTTTTACAATTATGTTTGTTTACTATTCACTTAAGTAAACCTACTTAAGCATTTTTATCCTTAGGTGTACAAATGTTTTCATGTAAATATATATAAGATATAATCACATAATAATAGATGAACAAGTTTTCTTCATTACACAAAGACAATGCTCACTTAGGAATTAAAGCGACGTGACTATTAGAAAATAAGATTTCTGCCGGCTGCGGTGGCTCATGCCTATAATCCCAGCACTTTGGGAGGCAGAAGCGGGCAGATCACGAGGTCAGGAGTTCAAGACCAGCTTGGCTAATATGGTGAAATCCTGTTTCCACTAAAAATACAAAAATTAGCCGGGCGTGGTGGCACGAACCTGTAGTCCCAGCTACTTGGGAGGCTGAGGCAGGAGAATTGCTTGAACCTGGGAGGCGGAGTTTGCAGTGAGCCGAGATCACACCACTGCACTCCAGCCTGGTAGAGGAAGATTCTGTCTCAAAAAAAAAAAAAAAAGATTTCAATCATATAAATATATCTTAGAGAGAATGCTGAACTAACATATATAGAAATATTATTTTAATTTTATCCAAGAAAGTAATTAAACTATTTATATTTAACAATGGCTTCCTATTTTGGTGTTTCTGTATATTGAATTGTCATATATCATCTTTGGAAGATGTAGTCATTTTTCTTAAAAATTGATGAAATTACGAGTTATAGCCATTGAGAACCAGACTTACTGTGCTTTGTAAGAATAAAGATTATGGCCAATGTTATATTTTAAAAATCAGATTAAGAAGGACTGGTTTCTCTATCTTGTTTTGTACAAGAGGAAATTTTTTTTCCTAAAGGGAATACAATGGATTTTTATCAATATTGGCGTAGATTCTGAGGGTTGCTAGCCTCTGTCCATTAGCAAGACAAGTGGAAGATAATAGGTTCTATTATTTTAATCTCCCCTTTTCCCCATCCCGAACTATCCTCTGAATCCAATTTTATTTATAAATAGTATAAATTGCTTCTCATTGTCTTCAAGTTAAGTGTAAGGTGTTTAACATTCATGAATAAGCCCTTTTGAGTTAAGTGATTCTATCTCCTGTTACTGCCTCCCCTCCCCATCATGCTCAGCCGTCAATCATTTTATATTCTAATTATACTGAATTATTGAACCATGCTATTCTACATCTCTGCACAACGTTACAAGTATGGAAAGGGTTCTAGAGGAGATGCAAACATGATGTAATTTGCAAAACTGGTGGGGTGGGCCTTTTTTCTGTGTATTGAGACATCTTTTAGAAGAAGTTGTCCTGAGGAAAAATGAAGAATGAGTGTGTTATAGCAGAACCAATCTCAACATGTTGTCAATCATTTGTCCACCTCCTTCTTGAGCTCATGTCTGAATCCTATGGAGGCTAAGTCAGAAAAGACTGTAAAAACAAGTCATCAAGCAGCTTCCTTAAAAATCTTTGTAAAACATTAGGACTCCAGAGGCATTGTTTTGTAAATGTTCTCCCTGAATGGAACAAAATACAACTCCCGGGAGATTTGATTATATGAAGGCTACACTGGCAGCCCCTAGGGAATTGTGGTTCCATGTTGTATGGTGACACTCTGAATCTATTGATATCAAAGAGGTGCCCTTGGGAACATACTTCTTCCCCTAAGGCCATGTAAGGCACTACATGGGATCTCATAAATATCTGATGGTAATGATGGTGGAATTGGTAAGGACTGGGCATTCCGAATTAGTGGACAGAGAAAAGATATCAGGAAATTGGGACCACTGGTTTTAATTTATTACCTCTTTTAAAGGCTTCAGACATCTCAGATCACTTCAAAGTTCCAGTATCTTTCCTGTCCATACACACTCCCTTTTACCTGTGTCAGCAATGAGCTTCTGAAGCACTTGTGGTCAGTAGAAGATCAGTTCCAAAGCAGCCTTCTTTTAGAGCGAGTCTTGAAAGGCTCTCAATTGGTCATGGGTATTTGTTTATTTTTTAAATTACCCATATAAAATGTCACTTTTTTCAGAAAACCCTTTTTCCAACAACCTCACTGAAGCTCCACAGCGATTTGGCTATAACCTCCTTTGGGCCACCTCTGCATTTTGCGTATGCTTCTGTTCCTGCAGTTGCACATTTTATGTATACTGTCTCCCCATTAACAGTTTCTCATCTTGCTGGTTTCTAAGTGTCTAACACAGTGTCTTGGCACATATTAGGAACTTAATAAATTGTCAAATAAATGAATGGACTGAATTCTACTTTTAGGCCAAGACTATTTCTTTAGACATTACCAACATCAGAAAGTAGATATTTCCTCATGCCCCTTCAGTATCCATTATGCTTTAGCTCTTATTTCCCTTCTTAGGTATACAAACCTTCATCTCCCCTTCACAGTAGGCAACCCTATTCTGGTAGTTTGTTTGTTTGTTTTGCCTCCCTCCTTCTCCATCTTTCCAAACTTAATTATTCAGTGTTCTAGTCAATGGAACCTTGCTAAGTGACTGCATCTTTTCTGATTTACTCATTTATGTTGCTATATTAATGATTAGAAGTGGCTAAAATGTGTTCCTTTAATTACTATTTAAATATTGTCAAACGGAAAGTGTCCTCACAGGGTTAACAAGGATCATATGCCAGGTTCTGGGCAGAAATATAGTTATAATTAAGAATTGACCAGGCTGCACTTTGCCCCCCTTCCTTGTAATTTGATGTCACCTAGCACTAGATAGTAGCTATTTGCATGCCCATTGTTCTTATAGATAGGATTTCTGACCTTAGACTCATAAGGCTTTTGTTTAAGAGTTGATTTGCATCCCCATTGTTACCATAGATAGGACCACTGACATTAGAATCATAAGGCTTTTGGTTTAAGAATTACTTAAGATCTTCTTCAGGTCCTGAATTCCAGCAGAACAGCTGACAGTAATCAGTTTAAAGACTCGCCTCATGCCCCCCCGCAATACCTAGCCCCTTCACGCCACAGAGGAACTGAACCAGCCTGAGAATGTGGTTTATTCTTCTCCTCATCCCATGACTTCATCCTGCACTATTCAGCCAATCAGCAATCCCCCACACCTCAGCCCACTCCAAATCATCCCTTAAAATCCCTAGTCCTAAACTCCTCAAGGAGGTACATTTGAGGTTTCCTCCCATCTTCTTGTTCGGCTGTCCTATGGGTAGTAAACATTTTCTCTGCACCAATTCCTGATGTGTCAGTATATTGACTTGCTGTGCATTGGGCAAATGAACCTATTACAAAACTATAAAATTTCACTAGAAAGGAAGCCCTTTAACTTAACTCTATTATGGTGAGATTTTGGTCTCTGTGGCAGGTGTGCAGATGAGATTTTTGATGAGGGGGTATTTTTCAGGCGTCCTTGCCATACTTTTTGACTTCTATAATGTTAGTCCACTTCCTCCAAAATGAGTAAATTGCTCTGGGCTGTAAGGGTACTCCAAGATAACTGAAGGCTCACTGAGGAGCGGGTGACATGTTCCATTTTTGTTTCCTAACTGACTTTACTACTCCCTTCTACATATGAGGAGCCTCACATTTATCATGGAATATCACTGAGCCGGATAAGACCAATAGTAACAGTTACTAGAAATGTCAGTTCAATGTGATCATCAAGATAGATCTGGTCTTTACGTTCTTTCTTGTTTGGCTTTATGATAACCCACAAATAAGGTTGAGCTGAAGTGAGGAAAGAATCTTTGCATAATAACATTGTAAGCTAAGATCTACTGGTCTCATGCAGAACTCAGCTTTGAGCACTGAAAAAAGTAATAGATCCAGGAGAACCCAAGAGCCTGGAAGCAGTTGTTGCATCCCATTATACACCAATACAGTTAAAAAGCTTATTAGTTGGTGGCTCAATAAAACTGCAAATACAAATATGTGTCTATAAAACTACAAAGCTTTCACATCATTATTATTTTTACTAACTCTGAATTCTACCAATGCTTGTAACTGTAAATGCAATCTTTTTATTCTTCCATTTACCAGTAATGATCCTGGTTAGAGAAATGGGGGCATCCCAGGCAAGTAGCAGTGCCATATTGGGACAAAAGTTCTTATGATTCTTTCACCCCCATTTGCTGAAGAAAAGGAAATGGTCTTAGAAATTGCCTCATATAATCTTATAACAATGCACATGAAGAAATTGGAGAAGTTAATTGGCTTTCTGTTTACGCAGTTTGCAAAAACCAGAAGCCAGGTTTTGACTGAGCGGATCAGAGCCAGAACATTTGTCTGCCTCTCAGTCCATTTATCCTTTCGTCATATCATGCATTTTAGGACTTAAATCCAGAGTGTGGCTCCTGCGGTATCTGAGAATGCAAAAATGGCTGAGGTGCTCTTGGAAGTTTTTAGAGTTTACTTCCCTGACAAAGGGAAAAAATTGAAGCGTACTTTTATGGCTTATTTTAAGTATTTACTAAATGAATTCTTGATTTTAGGCATTGAAAAATCTAAAACCACAATGAAGACCATACTACAAAACATGGACTATATAATAATTATTATATAATTATTTTTAAAGAAGAAATTACTTATAAAACATATAATAACTATATTTACTTAACTGTAATTTGGAAGGGGTACTAAAATTTGAGAGCATTCTTTTTTCCCCCAATAAGTATTAAACAGGAATATTTTCCTATAAAGTTCTTATAAAGTGCCAGGCCCCATGGGAAGTGCTTAGTGTGCAATGAAAATAGTATAGGCATGACTGCTGTCTTCACTGGGCTTATTATCTAATGGGGGATATAGGGAAGTAAACGAGTAAGACATACTGTGAAAAATTACCATTGTAGGGAAAGTATAAAGTATTGTGTGAGTATTTAGTAAGGGTACCTTATCCAGATGTAGGAAGTGTGAGAAGTTTTGCCAGGAGAAGTGCTATTTAAGCCACGAAGTCAATGGTGAGGAGAAGTTAACCTGGTGAAAATAGAAGTTGTCTACAGATGAGCAAGTGTTACAGATAGAGGGAGCAGCAAGTGGAAGGGCTGCAAATTAAAAGAGGAAATAATTTTCTAGGAACTGAGAGAAATTCAGGATTGCTGAAATATGCCTCCCATAATTTTTTTCTGTGGCTATTGCAATTGTAAGCACACAAGGTTATTTTTTCTCAGGGCACACATTGTTTATCAAATGAGTACCTTTTCTAGACCTGGACATTTAGGGAACAATTTTTATTCCTTTTTATTTTCTAAAGAAGGAGCTGAATACTAATCTCCAAACACACTGGTTGTTTATTATCTCCACCGGAGGTGGAGGTATGTGACTGGTTATGGTAATGTTGCTCCTAGGAGGAAATACCATGTTTTTACATGACTTAAAGCCTGTGAATAATGAAAAATAGATACCTTCTGTTGCCTGAATTGTGGCTGTTATCACTTGTAACTTAGAATGCAGGCATTGTGCTCAAAAGCCTTGTGCAACTTGTCATATACCATTGTAAATGTGTTTCCAACTTCTAGCTGTCCTAAACTTTATTTTATATATTTTATACCTTTCTTGGTTATGTACAGCACCTCAAAATCCTATTTTAAGGCTTGGAAGTTTCTGAGAATTCTGCCACACTAGAAAATTATACTGGACAACTAAAAGGAAAAAGAAAATTATTGTAACAAATAATGCCTATTCATAGCAAACTGGTGATAAAGAATTGTCCTGTTTATATTTCCCCACATTGAGCCATCTTGTTCTCTTCTGCAACAGCTGGTACTTATATATTAAGTTGTGCCTTATTAAAGTGATTATGAAGATTTCTAAAGTACAAATATTTTCTATTATTATGTTATAATTATCAATCATCATCATCATCAATATTACTAACATTTGTGTCATGTAACTATATGTCAAACACTGTGCTAAGTGTTTCTATGCATTATTTCATTTAATCTATGTATCATCCTTATGAAATAAGCTCTATTATTTTCTCTACCACATAGTTAAAGAAACTGAGGCATAGAAATGTTATATACTTTGTCCAAAGTCACAGAGCTCATACCTAGGTAGGAGAAATTTGAATCTAGGCTGAGTTCAAAGCTCATTTGTGTATCAGATAGACTCTATTCCTGAAGACAGTAGCATCCTAAAAGACTGCAAGAAGAGTAAACTAGCAGCATGCTCAAGAAACCAAGTAGAGTATGTCAAGTAGAGTGTAATATTAATTTAAAAAAATGTTTCTTTGGTATGATGAACTATCTTCTTATGGGTATTTTCAGTATATTTATTAGGTTAAAATTAACTTTCAGTTCTTCTGGATGCTAATAAGCTGCCCTGTTTACCTTTAAGCTGAACTTTACAAATGGTATTGTACCTTTTTAACCTTGACATTTATTAGGGTTTGAAAAGTGCTGTTCACTGTTCACTCCTTTAGAAAAGAGAGTAAACATACTCCTACTTAGAGTGCAATGAAAAAAAAAATTGTGCTATATGTGCTAAGTGTTTGAGTGGTTCTTTATGGCATATGAAGCACTTTTGCATTATCTCATTTTATTCTTACAGCTCTCCAAGAGAGATGGGATGGGTATTATTGCCCCCATTGTGCTGAAAAAGAAACTGATGCTTGGTGACTAAAGGATGAACCAGAATTAGAAAATGGAACTCTAATGATCTTCCCTATATGCTGCTTCTCCTTACACAACTCAGAAGAAATACAGATTTTAGAAATTTTATAGGGAATAATATATGAGGAGATAAAGTCAGCTCTCCATTGAGTAAGCTAGAACATGACACTGTTCTTTGACTTGCTTAACATTACTAAATATGACTTGGCTGATGATATCACCCCAAACAGTGAAATTCCCGATTATCACAGCTCATAATGGTGCATAGTGTTTTGTTGGTCCTTAATTTGTGTCAGTGAAAGACGGCACTTCGCAGACTTCAGTTTTCCTCTTTACCTTATACTAAAGCCACCACGAAGGGAGGAGAGATACCTATAAGGAGATGCATAATAAACCCCCAGGAAAACTTGGGAAGTTCCTGTATTTTTTATAGAGAAAACTAATTCCCTTATATGGCTAGGGTTTAAAAAGAATTCGTCTTTTTAACAAATAAAGCCACAGTAACTTTATTTTTAGAGCCCATTGTAATTAGAAGAAAACTCTCTTTCACAAACTTGCCACAGTATTTTTTGCTAAAATTTGTATTCAAAGAATCTGTGCTGTGTTTTAGAAAATTCAACTCTTGGCCAAAATTTTCCATGATTTTGTTATAGAAATAAGAATGAGGCAAGTGGCAAAATGATTGAGTTGAAAGTATAGATTTTGGTAAATAACGGGCAAGCACTGGAAGCAGACATGTTGAAAAAGATTTTAGTAATAGCACCAATAAACCAACAGTATTAGCCAAAAGCAAATATCTGAAATGTTTAATGTGCGTAGAAGAGATATGACGGCAAGTAAGGTCAAATTTAAAAAGGCAAAAAATCCATGTGTATTAGTCAATTAGATGCCAACTTGATAATATATTTTAGGTTAAAGTAGTGTTAGTAATTTTACAATAATCACATACCATGGGATCTTTGTAGTCTCCAATATTGTGATTTTAAAAATTTCCTTTGATTGAAGAAATACTTTATTGTCAGATAACTACATGGAGTCGGGATCTTGGGTAGAAAAGTTGCCCATTGTCTTGGCCAAAACATCTGATGCTAACACAGAAGGCAGCAACCTGAAGAAAGTAAAATGACACAAGGGCTGATGGGCTGATTTAAGGCTCTTTTAGAAAGAGAGACTGAGGGCTACCCCGGGCAAACACTGCATGACTCTGGCAGTAGATCCAGTCTCTCTGCTTCAGACATGGGCCTTAATCAAATTTGTTGTAACTGGGGTTAGCACAACTCTAGTTTAAGTAATTACCCTTAGCAATATCTATCATGGGTATGCCACAGACTAGCCCTGTGACCTTGAACTAATACTTAACCTTACTTGGTCTTTCTCTATGGCACAATCAATACACTTTCTGTTCTTTTTTGGTCTTAACAGGGAATGCCTGTGAACAAATAACATAGTAAATGTGAAGTTGTTTTGAGTTTCTGAGGAAAAACACATTATCTACTAAAAATCATTGCTATTATTAAAGTTAATAATTATTATTAGCAGTACATTGGAATAAACAATCCTGCCAGTCAGGATTTGAGTAGCTTTTAGTTAAAAATCAACAGAGTTTAACTTAAACCTTATGATGGTTCTACTGAAGTAGATACAAGGTTTAGGTATAATAAAACAATTTTTTTTTTCTAGGAAGGGCATTGGACCATAGGTTGATTTAGGACCCAAAAAACATTTTCTTAGATTTTTTAAAAAATCGGAATTGGAAGGTGCTCCAGTATCAGACAAAACCTGCTCTGTTAGATGAGATTTCTTCAATTCAGTGACAGCTGACTGTCTAGTTTTTGATTCTGTTCCTTCCATACATGCACCTTCCTTCTGCACTCCTCCATACACAACTGTGAAATAATTGTAAAAGCTGCATACTGAACAGTGTCAGCTCAGCAACATACAAACACCTAGTGTTCAATTCTTTCCAATATCCTATCAGCATTATTTTTTGTTTCTGTACCCATGATATTGGCATCACAGTAAATACTTATTACAGTCAATGTCTGTTTTTAGTAGAGGTGCATTTTCTTTCGCCTGTGCTTGCTGAAGTCTGGGGTATATAGGTAAGGTCTGGCTGCTTAAATGAGAGATTGCATGTTCTTTGTGTGGAATTTAGGGCACTTCTATGGTTGGTCATTGCGTCTTCTCCATCTAACACTGGTTGCTTGGTAAAACTTGGTGCAGCTGATCTCTAGTCTCCAAATGATGGCTCCCTGGTGTGAAACTTGAGATGTGCTCTGGTGCCTAGAGGGTATTCTCTCTGCAGCCTCCTAGCTTCAAAAATTCTATCTTCCTCTTACTTCTCACAACCCCTAATGGGTGGTCTCTGTGTGGGTTGCTGGAGTGACCACCTTCCTCTGCCTGAAATGACTTCTGCAGCCTGATCTAGACCCTTAGAAAACCCCAGAGCCCTACCCTGGAGACTCAGCTTAGAGAGAAGTTGAGGAGAACAATCTTTTCCCTATTCTCAGTTATTTGCAGGTCCTGGTGCTCAGCAAACAGCCAGCTGTATAATGAGATGACCGAAAGATGTTTACCTGCTTTCACAAAGGAAAGCAGAAGGGAAAGGAGAAAATGCCAGTGCTTTACAAATCCTCTCCTTTGATTTACTCTTCATGGATGCCCCCTCTCTTCTCTAATAGGCTCTTTATATATTTTTTGGTGGTAATATTTTGGTGTCATTGGAAATTCCTAATGACATATAAGTGGCAGAGAGATTCCTTTTCCACTTTATCTCTCTACATTATCCTTCGGTGGATGTGGATCATTTAGAAATGTGCTTTAAAGAGTGATTTTTTCCATCCTCTTTAGGCAAAACAACACATATATATGTTATGATAAATGAAATCTATCCTATTATAAGATGCCAAGGAAAGATGACAGGAGAGAAAAAAATCTAGGCTAATCAAATAGAAAAAATGGCTACAAATTTTTGAATGCCTATTAGATTTAATATATGTAATATATTATATAAATATTCCATCCCACAACCCAGAAATGAAGTCATTGTTTTGCCTATTTAACTGATGTGGAAACCAAATCGTTTTGAATCTTTTTAAGCCTATTTGAATTTGAATTTGAATCTTTTTATGCCTATTTTTTTCCATCTTTTATTTATGTTTTCTGGGTTTAGGACCCATAGAGTTTACCAGAGAGCTAGGTTGTTAGTATTATTATTGAATATGTTTTGTGAATTATTGTCTATTATTTCCTTAAAAACTAGTGTGACTTTTAGAACATAAAGAATATCATCGCTGCAACTTACCCGGAAATATGCAAGAGCATAAACGATTTTCCCTGTAATGTAGCAGGCACAGCCTTTGGAATTTGTGAAAAGAGAAGCAAAATAAGCATTTCAAGTAATTACTTTTATGAAGTGGTGCTCTTCAGTTGCCATCTGCCTAGCAACACCTGCTCAGTTCAAGGGTTAACGCACATGAAGCATTTCTTACTCTTTTCAGTCCTTCATTGCTTTGTAACTGACCAATCTCTCCTTTGACTTTACCTTTCCATTCTTATCACTTTATTTCAGCCTTGTTTTTGTTTTGTTAAGCTTACTCCTAACACACACTCACACAGGTGCTAGATTCAATGGCTCCTCCAGGGCAGATACAGGGTCTCATTTGCATTTTTCTCTCCAAAGTCAAGCCCAGTTCCTGGCACGAAGTAGACAATCACTGAATATTTATTTGAAGAGAATAATGAGTACTTTAGATTGTGATGTGGTTAATTTCTCCCAAACTTCGCCTTCGTTCAAGTCAAATATTCAGGACAGGTTTCTCTTTGTGATTTATATAATTCCTCATTAAGCTTTGGTGATTGACTTGGCATCTTCCAAAACCCCAAGTTTCTAAATTCCTTCCTTTACACATTTTCTCCAACCCCCAAACCCTTTCATATAAATCCACATATAATTCATGTGCCCCACACAACCAGGTGGCAAAGGATCTATGACTATTGTTTTAAACTTTAAAATCCCCTCTGAAAAACCTTGATGTTAATATCAGCATGTTTTAAACGGTTCCATACTTTTACTTTTCCTGTTCCCATTCCACTGCAGCTACTTTGAACCCATTAAGAGTTGGAAGAAAGTTTTTGGTTGCTTCATGACAGATGGTTTGTGTTGGTTATGTTCAACATTTTAAATATAATTTGAGGAAGAGAGAAGTTTAGATTGGACGTAGACATGCCTTTAACTTTATATGCTTACAGGCTACCTTCCAAAGTTCTGAGGTACAGTCATTATCCTAGTCTATAGTGTAAAACTATTTGTGTTATCGGTCTCAGAATTCTGAATTTCATGCTGTGAAATATGGGGGTTCCATTTTGTAACACTCCCTTTCTAGAACCTACTCTTTATTTTCAAAGAGAACAAGGGTTGTAGCGGAAGAAAAGAATGAGGATAATAATGGCTCCATTTTTACAAGCACCCTGTCAGGTTTTTGTGATGTAACCTCTGTAAATTTAAGTAAAGGCAGGTGAGAAAGACCCAGGGGCTCCAGCCACACAAGGCTGCCCTACATGTACCTACTGTTCTATCTAACCCTAACTCTCTCCTAGTCTTTTAAAGGAGAAAAGAAAAGGACATGAATAGTTCCTGTCTGTTGTACTGCAGACTGGATAGAATATATCAAAGAGGAAATTATACGTCTGGGATTTGGAAAACATTCATTATAGCTGATCATAGAACAAATTGACATAGACTGGTGCAATGTGCTGGCCTTACAGTAGATTTAAATATATAGAACAAAGACAAGGACAAGCAGTAGCGTGACCTTGATTTCCAGTCAATTTCTTTAAATATCCTTTTAAGATTTTTACATTTCAGGCTTAAAAAAAAAGATACTAACTGAGCTCCTTCTTGAAAAAGAAACTATGTTAAAGGTTACATTGTATAAAAAGGTACCTTAAAGGCATTTACAGTTTATTGGGGGAGGAGGTGTCAAAGAAATGTACCAAATTATAATACAATGTAACATTTAATAACAACCATCCTATATTGAATAATTGCCCTGTGCTTCAAATGATTATGATTACTTTATTAATAGGACCGCCTTTGACCTTCATAACCACCCTATTATTATCTGCATTTTACAAATAAGGAAACTGAGGCATAGGGAGGTTAGGCAACTTGCCCAAGACCACACAGCTAGTGAATAGTGGAGTAAAATTCATACCCAGACAGTCTGGCTGCTGAGCATATATGCTACACAATCCTGCTTTTTACACAATCATAAGAGAAGATGTAAGGTGGTATGTGTTAAATGAATGCACATTCCAGTGATAGAAAAATGATGGATTGGGATAAATCTGTTTCTTAGGGGTTTAGACCACTCCCTGCTTGCCTTCATATTGTTTAGAAAAGCTGCTTTTTTGTTGTTGTTTTAATTTTTATTAGTTGCCAGTGCTTAAAAACTGAGAGATTTTTACATTAACATCCAGATTTGTGCTTCTCTTGACAGTTCAGATTTGGATATCCTTTGCCCACTTTCTTAGGAGAAAACACTTGTCTACAGCTGAGTAGATTCTGTTCACTTTAGAATTGGCATAGCTTTTCAGTTTGCCACAGTCCCCACCACTCCCTCTTGTTTCCCTCACAAGCATTGAGTGTCAGCTGCCATTTATCATACTGCTTCCCTAGTTTTTTTCTCTTGTGGTAGCGGTAGGGAGAAAAATGATCTCTTACACTCATGTCTATATCAAGTGTGAGAAAAATGAGAAATATATGTAGATACTAGGCATTTACACTTACTTACTCATATTTTCTGCCAGGTTTGTAAACATGAGGTTGTATACAATGCAGGCTGTAGCACAAGCACACTTGGACAGGAAACGTCTGCTGAAAAATGAATTTTCTTGGGTTTCAGAGAGCAGATGGATTTTGTAGGCAGGAAGAGGCAGGGTGAGGTATTTTAGGGAAGGTAGGAAGGTTAAATGGGAAAAAATCCAACTGCAGTTTTTACAGATAACAGGTTCAGTAGCAAAAGAAGCACTACCAGTTTTCAACAAGAGTAATTTGTGATGGTTTTGGTGACTTCTGAGGTTGAAATGCAAAGAATGCTCAAACAAGTCTAAGAATATTTTAATGGAAGGACCAATCATGTCTTCTTTTTCTTCTCTGTCCCTTGTCTTCAAGACAGACACAAAGATGCATACAGATGCACACAGACATACTGAGAAATACACACCAACACACATGAACAGCCACATACACAGTTTTCTTTTTTCTTTGAATTGTTTAATGGATTTAGGGGACAGGGTGAGATGTAAGATTGATACAATTACAACCGTAACTGAATTGCCAGACCATAATTATATCAGAAGATTTGGGTAACAGCATTAGAGAGCTTATTTTCCTTCAAGTAGACACTTATGGATCCACTGGGTCACAGATGCAATAAGGATTAACGGATGGGCCAGTGATGGCTTCAAGATAGAATGGACAGATGACCACATCCATGTGATTGCCAGCCATTTAATGGTTTGGCTTTCCAAATCCCAGGCAAGGCCTTCTGTTGTCCTTTTATCTCTACTAGCCTTGAGTGCAGCCTCCTCTAACCCTTTCTCCGGATGGAAAAAGTAACGCATTAAAAATGTAGTTTTAAATAGGTTATTAAGTTGGTATCTTTCAGAATAATAGAGAACTGTTTCAGAACTGTGCTTGAACGCATTTGACCACATCATCTTCATATCCAGTGAGCCTCACTGAGTACCAGTTTGCTACACTTCACTGTGCTAAAGGTAGTTCTCAATGCAGTAGTCCATTCCAATTTATCTTATTCCAGGAAAATGAGTATTTTCTAAACCCCAGAGGCACAATTTCCCTTCTTATATATTCAGTCTTGAAAGCATCACATTTAAACAAAAAACAAACCTTTAGGTACCCTCCTGATTCTTCCATATGCCTATATTTAAAAGATTACATATCCGAGTAAAATAATTCATGGTAACTGTGCAAATTCTTAAGTTGTAGCCTGGCTAAGTGACTTCTGTTCAACATAAAATATTTCTTAATAAACTGCTTGAGGCAAAATAGAAATTTCACAGGTGTTAAGTCTGTTTTCCTCTCTTCTGATATAACTGTTGATTTCAAACATGTAGATTTGGGATCCATGCACAATGAAATTACTGTCCTGCAGGTGCATAGTAACAAATAAACATAAAAGATGGAAAGTATATGCAAGGGATATGTGAAACCAAGTGTTAACCAGCCTTTAGAACTGAGAAAAGACTCCCTAGTATTTGGTGCAGTAGAAAGGATCTAGATATTTTGGGGTTTTATCCCGCAGCTGCTAATTTTAGTCCGTAAGGTACTCTCTCCTCTCCTTTCCTCTCTCTCTCCTTCCATCCCACCCTCCTTTCTTCCTTTAGTCTACCCTGTCCTTCCTTTGTAAATTGAGTACCTACTGTGTGCCAGTTACTATACAAGCTGCTGTGAATACGAACACCCTTACATTGGTTTGTTAGGGCTGCTATCATAAAATACCACAGAATGGGGCTTCAACAGAAATTTATTTCTCACAGTACTGGAGGCTAGAAGTTAAGATCTAGATGTCAGCAGATTTAGTTGCTCCTGAGGCCTCTCTCCTTCACCTGCAGGTGACTGCGTTCTCCCTGTGTGCTCACATGGCCTTTCCTTTGTACACAGACATCCCTGGTATCTCTTATGAGGACACCAGTCATATTGGATTAGGGCCTACCCTTATGACCTTATATAAGCTTAATTACCACTTTAAAGGTTCTATCTCTCAGTAGTCACATTATAAGTTATTGGGAGTTAGAACTTCAACATATTAATTTTTTTCAGGGATGGGGGCCACAATTCAGTCCATAATACACACTAAGATAAGGCACCTGTCTGAGAGGCTTATGATGTAATCAGGAGGAGGACAGAGAAGTAAACAAAAGTATGAATCACTTTATCAAAAAATGTCACTTTACCTCTCAATTTCTCAGCATTTTTTGTTTGTTTGCTTTTGCTTTTGTTTCCCTTACAAATGGGAGATTGGGTGAATAATATATAGGCTTCCTTACAGCTTTGATAGTCTATGATTCCATGTCTGTGTCTGAAGTTAGGCCTAAAACACAAAGTGAAATAAATACAGAGAATGGGAGGGGAGCCTGCCTGGGCAGCAGGGAGAGCAGCAACAGGAAGGTAACTGTTGTCTCCCCAAGGGGCACCGCTTGACCTCCATCAATCTTCTTCAATTTTCTAAGAATGCTTTTCAGTCCATCATGTGTTTTAGGGGGTTGGTGATTTTTATCAACCAATCACCTACGAACTGTACATTCTGTAAGAATGAACCAAAATTTAACAGATTCTCCAAAAATACCCACCCCTAAACAAAACACCTCTTCTTGGAATTGGGCAGACATCATGTTGCCTGAATTTAGGAACTGTTTCCTTGAAAGAATTCCAAAAATATGTACCACCACATCTACGACATAACCCCTGGCCCACATAATATTAAAGGAATACAAAGAAAACCCTTAGTGTTGCATATTCAGTAACAGATATATAGGGCTTATTTTCATAAATTGGGATTCTTCTTTCTGAAAGTGAATTTGCCTTTTTTCTTTTACCTTTTATCCAGTGTGAAGTAATTTAAAAATCCATTAACACATATTGCCATGTTAATTGGATGATATTCTTCAAGGTCAAGAAACTATCAATAGATATTGAATAGTGACTATAAATAAACTCATCACAGTAATTAGATTTGTCAATTAAAATTGGGAACAGCTAACTCTTTATGACTGGATTAAAGGTGGATCACTTTGGAAAAATAATTTTGCTCAAACATAATAGATGAAGATTGGATGATGATCTCAAATCCAAGTTTGATCCCATGAATGAAATAAGCTTCTGTTTTTTATATCAACAGATTAAGAAAATCCTGGAAATATGGATACTAATGAATTTTCTCTAAAAATACAAAAAAAATTAAAACAAAGTAAAACTCTAATGTAATATGTATCGATGAGTAATAAGATCTAATACTTGTTAAAAACTTGGTCTATACTGGGCTGTATACTAAAATTTGAAGTGCATTATCTGTTTTATTTCTTGTAAAAATTGCGTGAGGTATATAATTATCTTCTCTTTGCAGGTGAAACTTTTCCAAGGTCGCTCTTACTAATAAGTGCTGGAGCTAGATTAAAATTTAGGTCCATCTGACTCCAAGCCTGATGCTCTCTGCACCTTTCCACATGTGCATGACTAGATAAATATTTTAATTAGTATTACTTTGTTCATTATTCTCTCCATGTGATAAGGATTCTGGTGAAGAAAAATGGAACCCTTGTTTCAGTTTTTGTAAATTTGGAAAAGCTATTCTGAAAACCTGACAACATATTTATTGTATATTTCTCCATTTTTAACTTGGAAATTGTACAATATGTAGATGTGTGTGGACACTGTTTGTACTCGTTTTTGTTGGTGACACAGAGCTATATATTTTTCCACATGTTCGTGTTCTCTCTTTTTAAGGGGTCCAAATTGCGAAGCAATTTTAACATCACTGGTCAGGAAATGCCAGGTGTTTGTTGCATGGAAGCAAGGTGTGATTATCAACTCTTGAAGGTGCCAATCTGATAGATTCACTCAGCAAATAATTATTAAGTGCCTATCATATGCCAAGGCCTGGTCTAGGTGCTAGCCATATAGCAGCAGAATCAAAAGACAAAAATCTCTGAACTCAAAGGGGTTATATTATGGGAGTAGAAAGACAAAATCAGAACATGGTCTCAGATCTGTCTGACTTCAAAGTGCACACTTTACCCTTAAACTATTCTGCCTTCTCATATCAGCGGAATCACTTTTTTTTTAACACAACAAAAAACTGCTCTTGGTGGTGGTTGTAGGGGTTGAGGGGGGCATAGAAGGTATGGTTGATAGCTGGAGTGTAACACTAAGGTTTGCCTTAGTTTATGGAAGTGTCATACCACCTGCTGACACGACATCTGAGAACATGATACACTAGGGAGGGCTCAACACTTTTTGATTGTTGCAGGAAAATGCTTGGAGTATGTGGTATGCCAGATCTCCAAAGGGACTAGCCCCAGAAACTTCTGTCATGAGTGAACCATTACTGTAAAGAGTAGCTATCAATACTGAAAACCAACTTGAATGCCACCTTTTAATTTATTCAAATGAATATTTTTATTGAACAATCACTCTGTCTTAGGCTCCAAACAATAGATATAATAGATGAAAAAGAATCTTATCCTCAAATAGTCAAAGTTTAGTGGGAGAAATCACTATAAAATAATTGTAACTCTACTGATAAATACTAGTAGATGTATATATATATGTATTATATATACACACATACATATATATATGTTAATGTACATTACCATGTTAGTATGCACATATATAAACCACTATATAATAAACATAGAGTGAGGATTCCTTATATCTGGGGAGGTCAAGGGAATATTCATAGAGAGAGGTGATATTTGGGCTAAATGATAAAGGATTACTTGTAGTTTTTCAGGAAAAGAATGAGGGTGGGTGGGTGAGGGCTTTCCAGTAAATTAAATGCAAAGCAAAGATTTGGCGACATGACACAATGGGACATCTATAACAAATATTAAATATTTTGACATTGATCGAATATTGACTATAAGGGTAACTGAAAATAAGACTGAAGAGAATACAATGTGTGCTGTGCTGGATCTGAGGGTAAGGAATGTGAACTTGGCTTTTAATCTGATGGTGAGGAATGTGAACTTCTTTCCATGCTCCTCTAATTGAGAAACAGATACTTCAGGGAATATGTGGTTGTTGCTAAGTGGTACAGAGGTCAATATATAAACCCAGCACCTCTCTGTAATACCAACTTTTTCTTGATTACCTTGAAGAAAAAAAGAACACCTGATTTAAAAATAATAACCATGGGGCCGGAAGTGGTGGCTCACACCTGTAATCCCAGCACATTGGGAGGCCGAGGTGGGAGGATCACAAAGTCAGCAGTTCAAGACCAGCCTGGCCAAAATGGTGAAACCCCGTCTCTACTAAAAATACAAAAATTAGCCTGGCGTGGTGGCAGGTGCCTGTAATCCCAGCTACTCAGGAAGCTGAGGCAGAGAATTGCTTGAACCCGGGAGACGGAGGTTGCAGTGAGCCGATATCGTGCCACCGCACTCCAGCCCGGGTGACACAGCGAGACTCTGTTTCAACAAAACAAACAACAACAAAAAAAACACTAACCATGGATAAATTATGAACAAGAATGCGAAATCCATATGCACTTTTAACTTTCACATCTATTTATTGAAGTGCAATGTACAGAGAGAAAAAAATCAGTGTAGAGATGGTGAATTTATGCTGATGGCAACCAATACTCCATCAAGAAATAGAATATTAACAACACCCCTGAAAACCCCCAGTGTACCTTTCCAGTCTTTCTCTACCTCCTTTCACCAAGAGGAAGCCCTGTCTTGACTTCTAACAGGAGAGGTTAGTTTTGCCTGTTTCTGAACTTTACAGATATGAGTATTCTTTTGTGGCTGGCTTCTGTCACACAACATGTGTGGGAGATTTAACAATACTTTTGTGTATGATTGTAAATTGTTCATTGTCATGGCTACGTAATGTTCATTGTGTGAATATACCACATTTTGTTTATTCCTTCTGCTCTTAGCATTTGGGTAGTTTGCAGTTTTTGACTATTGCAAATAGATGTGATATGACATAAAACTCTGTCTTTTCATGAACATATGTCTAAGATCAAAGTTGCTGTAGGTTTGCATATGTTTACCTTTAAAAGATATAATTTTCCAAAGTGGTTGTGTGATTTCCACATATACTAGCAGTGTACAGTATTAGAAGTTTGGTTGCTCTACATTGTTGACAAAATTTTCCATCTTTTTGATTTTAGTCATTCTGATTACGATTTTAATTCGCATTTGCCTGGGGAATAATTTTCATAATGTTTGTGTATTAGTCTGTTTTCACACTGCTATAAATAACTTCCCTGAGACTGGGTAATTTATAAAGGAAAAGAAGTTTCGTTGACTCACAGTTCTGCATGGCTGGGGAGGCCTCAGAAAACTTACAATCATGGCAGAAGGAGAAGCAGGCAACTTCTTCACAAGGCAGCAGGAGAGAGAGCAGAGCAGGGGAAATCACCACTATAAAACCATCGGACCT